>NC_065541.1:42538039-42856789 GCF_932294415.1 Quercus robur | reverse complement strand
CTTTCCATACAAATTAAATTGTTTAGATTTTTGCTATTATTTTTTCTCTTAACTAATGAGCATATTTTTTTTATACTATTTCTATTTAGATATTTTGTATGCTAAGATATTAAATATAACAAACTGTAATTAAGCTAAACAATCCAATGCACCTATCCCCATTCAATTTAGAAAATACTATTTGACCAATTTATTATTTTATTTTGTGTTATATTTAGTAGAATTTCACATAAAATAATTGTGAATTGATATTGTATAGGTAGTATCCACTAGTAATTTTCAAAATTATATACGTAATAGCAATATAATGAGAAACTTTTTTTTTTTTTTTTTTGAGAAAAAACTTCATTGAATATTATTAGGGTAGGCTAGTAAGGTTAGCCTGAACAACAAGTAATAGATCTGGTGGCACATCTTCCATCCAGATTTGCATATGATTGAGGGTTTTTGACTTCCTCGCTAGAGAGTGAGCTAACTTATTACCCATGCGATGTACAAGAGAAGTTTTAAAAGTTGAAAGGAAATTATTGAGGTATACAATGTCTTGCACTAAATGTCCATAGGATGTAAAGTTTCTGCCTTCTTCTAGCAAAGCCTTGTGTAGCATTTCAGAGTCCCCTTCAAGTATGACGTGGTCAACGCTCAGCTCCATAGCAAGTTCAAGAGCTCTCCGTGCTGCAAGGGCTTCAACCTCAATGACTGATATTGGCAATGGAATTTTTTGAGACAAAGATGCCATAACTCGGCCTTCCTTGTTTCGTATGACAACACCCAATCCTGCACTGCTATCATCGGCAAAGGTGGCACCGTTGAAGTTGATCTTGTACCAGTTATCTTGGGGCGGAGTCCATGTTGTTGCCTGCATTCTCCTCTGTTTTGTGGACGTCATGGGGCTGGAATGGGACTTAAGTTGTCGCTCCCGAGAGTGTTCCAGCACCTTGTCCAGAGGGAGTGTTGGTTTCTTGAGTCGGAGATTATTTCTCCGATTCCACAGGTTCCATAACACCAAGGAGAAGAGTGCCGGATCTGCTGTACTTGCAAAAATAAAACCAATAAAGTCAGTGAAACATGTGCTCTGTTTGAGAGTGCCTTGATTCCACTCCGGTATGAAATTTCCGAGAGATTACAAGTCGGGACAGCGGTAGAGTGCATGTATAATATCTTCATCTTCCTGTTTGCATATCTCACACCATGCATCCGTTGTTATCTTGCGTCGAAACAAGTTTGCTTTTGTGGGTAGGGAGTTTTTGCAAGCTCTCCATAACAGAGTCTTCACTTTGTTTGGAACTTCAAGAGTCCAGATTTTGTTCCACAGGTTTCAGAGCTTGGATTGATGACTGACCCGGTTGTTACACTCTAGAGGCTTCCTGTAAAAACCGGTATCCCGACTTGACTGTGTACCTTCCGTCCGGTGTAAATGGCCATATAAGGACATCATCTTGAATGGAGCGGCATAGGGGGATGGTTTTTATAATTGATGCTTCAAAATCATAAAAAACTCTGTCAACTAAATCAGCCTTCCATATTTTTTGCCCCTGGTCAATAAAATCTCCAACCTTAGCACCTTTCCACCCAACCACTACAAGCGTGATGATTCTAGGAGTATGTTTAGTAGGCAGCCAGTTCTCCCCCCAAACATTGACAGATAGGCCTGACCCTATTCTCCATGCTGCACCTCTCTTGATAACATCCCTCCCCTTTAAAATACTCTTCCAAGCATATGAGGCGTTTGCCGGATTTTTTGCTTCCATGATTGTAGAATTTGGAAAAAACTTCGCCTTAAAGACCCAGTAGAATAGAGAATCCGTGTCATGAAGTAGACGCCAAGTTTGTTTGGCTAGGAGGGCATCATTAAACAAAGCAAGGTCTTTGAAGCCCATACCCCCTTGGCTTTTGGTTTTACACAATTCTTGCCATTTTACCCAATGAATTTTCCTATTATCACCCTTTTGACCCCAAAAAAATCTGCATATTATGAAAATTGCAAGGAAAAATTATTTTAATACCTCCAAATATTCCGGTCGAACTATGTCATGTATGTTTAATAACTCAAACTAACGTCAATAGTACCACTATAATTCATCATTCCTGTGCATAAGCACAAAATACATACTAGTGCAATAATGGGAAAAAACAATTAGTTTTTTCCTTCTCTTCTTCACTTTATTTTCTCTTGTAGAATATAAATTACCAATTAATTGTTTCAGTCTCTCACTTTTTGCATGTGATTTGAAAGGAGACTGTTAGTCTTTGCAAATACATAGAATTTGATCGCCACCAGCACTAAATCTTATTGTTCTTGGCATGCCTTTGGCAGAAGGCTTTTATCCTTGCAAGGCCATCTTCAAGAATGGAAAGCTCAATGGCGATAGTTATGCGCAACCAGTTCTTCATCCCCATAGCCATCCCTGAGATAATGCGTATTGTAAATGTCAAATGTGTCACTCAGCTAACACCATTTTAGTGCAACAAATCCCAATATTTCCCTCCCCCCCAAAAAAGGAGAGCTTAAACAAAGGCTCTATCCCTTTGAGATCTATATAAACATAAAACATACTTGTAATGTGCATAGATATATATATATATATATATATATATACACACATACTTGAAGTCATACTCGTTGAGAAGCTGAAATGCATAGATAAAGAAAGATTGAAAGCAAGTATAAGACAATGACCTTTAGGTTAATTGACAATGTTTCCAATGGAGATGTACAGGATTCAAACTTTATTCCCTCCACTTAAGATGCATCAATAAAGCATTGAAAGTGTCTTGGCATTTATAAACCGTGATGAATTTGATTTACCAACTGAAGACTCTTAGACTATTTGTGTCTTACCCGGTAGAACGATGACTGATTCCTCTTTTGCCAGCTTGAGGCAGAACTCCATATCATCACCGATGTCTTCCAGTAGGCACAGGTTGAGCTTGACCTAAAATTGAAAGTTGGTAACTAAAAGTATATGTATTTGATTTTTAACGAAGGGGCACAAAATATGCTAAATATGTGATTCCCTTACCATTGTGTACATGGAACCTTCAGGTTTATATGGGCAAGTAATGCAAGGGATTTCCTTGATTCTCTCATAACACAAATTTGCAGCTTCCCTTATTATGTAGATGATTTTTGAAAAGAAATCCTCCTTTGTATTTTCTAAGATTTGAGGAATTGCCCCCTGAAACATAAATCAAATTAATTATAATTGTACGAGAAAAAGGTAAAGAATACATGTGATATGTATCATTAGTAGGCTCAATGTCTACAAACAAAATTTAGAAGCAGCTGGGTGGCTGAATATTTATGCAAATTGAAGTAGATGATTCGATTGAAATTTCTTTTATGATGAAAATTTTGCAAAAAAAAGTGAAAACATTGAATAAATAAATTTTTAAAACATTACTGTGGGAATATGCTTTTAGTAAGAAAAATCTCAACTAAATGAGATCACATATATAGGCTAGGAAATTCCAAGTTACATATTAAAAAGGGTAACAGCTAAAAATTGAAAATTTTGCCTTACAAACGATGCTACTGTAACTGTTACATAATATTGTTGTAGATCATGCATTTGATTTTTTTAGGTGGGCTGTTATAAACTCTAGTAGTGCTTGAAAGGATGAAAATATATAGCTAGTAGTCACTCCAGTATGCTCTTCACTAATAGCATCTTATATTACAAACCTGAATGAAGGTTGCAGGATCAGAAGAGACATCAAGGCAGCCCTTAATGCTATCAACAATCTGAGGAAGAAAAAATGACAAAAACTCCATGTAAACAATAATGCTATCCATTAAAATAAGTACAAGGATGTTATATATAGGTTGCAGACTCGTTAATGTCATTGCATATGTATTTCATGAACAAGTTCTATATAAGGAGATCCGTAGTGTTTAAAACATTGGAAAATTGTTCTTACACACTTATTGATATATACTTCATACACACAATGTCCATAATTTGATTAATTTCATGTGTTATATCCACATTTTGTACGGATGTTCACATACCCCAGTTTTTCGAAGGATGCCATTTGGATCATTTGTAACAAGCCAACCACAACGCCAACCAGGTACAATCCATCTCTTTGAAATAGACCCTAGTGTAATAACAGGTGCAATTGATCCAAAGGTCCCCAGAGGGACAAAGGGATTACTTCCAAAAGTGAGATGGTTATAAACCTCATCTGTAATCACCAGAATCCCAAGCTTTCTTGCTGTCTCTGCAATCTAAAATTCAACAAACCAACTTCCACTAATACTGATTAGGAAATTGAAAAAAACAATAGTATTAATCAACTAATAATAATAATAATAATATGTAAGATACTGATATATTATGTGAGTAAATATTAATTCTAGAAAGGATCTAATCCTCAAACTCGTGTAAGATTAGTACAAGCTTGTAGCTTTTAACATGAAAGAAGTAATTGAACTCACTTTCTCCAAATGTTGGTGTGAGTAGACATTGCCACAAGGATTTCCAGGGTTGATGATCACCATGGCAACAGTGTTCTGATCTGCAAGAGCTTCAACAGCTTCAAGATTAACCTCCCAACCCTTTTCAGGAAGAAGATCAAAATGGCGAACTTCAAGTCGGCTACAGGCAGCGCGAGCTTCATAGTATGGGAAGCCTGGCCTTGGAAGCAAAATGTTGGCACCCGGGCGAGCAAGGACAGTTAATATGACTTCTATTGCTTGTGTGCATCCAATTGTAAGATAAACATCATCTGCTGACAACTTGTATGGGAGGTCCCGAGAGAGATAATCCGCTATAGACCTTTTGGAGTTAATTAATTAAATCAGACTAATCTGAATGGTAAGCCATTAACTAATGAGCACTTTTTTTTTACACCATTTCATGTATATATATATATATGATTCTTTGCATTGGCAGCCACAGATAGACAGCATTCCTCTTTCTAACTTTGTCCAAAAATAACCGTATTAATTTTCCTTTTTAGAGTAGGGAATACCATGTATATATATATATATGGAAGAAAATAAAGGTTCCTCTATTATATCTATAATTTTTTGGGTTAATGATACTATGATATGATTGATATCCATCCTTGAATTACTACTTTTATGTGACGTGAATTACCAGGCGACAAAGTTACCATCAGTACAGGTGGACTATCCAAAATGACAAAAGTGAAGATTAAATAAATAAA
Organism: Quercus robur; assembly: GCF_932294415.1. Taxonomy (NCBI): domain Eukaryota; kingdom Viridiplantae; phylum Streptophyta; class Magnoliopsida; order Fagales; family Fagaceae; genus Quercus; species Quercus robur. Next base: position 42,851,614 of record NC_065541.1, on the reverse strand, counting down.
TAAGAAGAAGAAAGACTCATCATTTGCCATGTAACATGGAGGAATTGTAGTCAAATATAAGATAGTGCTGCCTAATGTGACCCTATGTCACAGTCTAATTTGAAAAAATAAAATTACTAGAAAACTATGGTGTTAATATTCAATATCACTAGAGTTATGAGCGAATATAAAAAAAATTTACTGTCATGTGTAACCCTGCTATTAACTGTTCAAGGTGATTAAAAAGAAAAGAAAAGAGGAACCAAGGTTATACCACATGACATAACATAAAGTACTATCACATTTAATGTAAATACTTTCTTATATGACACTATAACAATCTTAACTTGAGAAAGAAATGTTAGAAATCATAAAATTATTATGTTTAACGTGACTTATACCAACAATGGATTTGAAAAAATTATTATGACGTGAAATCCTACTGTTGTTTGTCCAAAAAAAAAAAACAAACAAAACAAAAAAAACTAAAGAGAGAGAGAGAAGGGAGGGGTCCCCACGTGTTCTAAATTTCAATCACCATGTGTTAATCTAACGTTATTTTCTATCTAATCCATAAATTTATATTTCGTTTAAGTTAAAAATACTTGAAATTTAGACATTTTATGAGAAGATAGTTATTGATTTTATATTTTGTTCCCTCTTAGCATAAGTTACCAATAAATATAATAAAGTTAGTACATGTGTTATAAGGGTTATCATACACCCAAAAAGTTATAGAGGCATTGTATTTAATGAATTAAAGTGAAAATTTAGAGACATTGCGAAAGTTCTCTGTCAGTTTACCTTAAACATGCAAACCTACTTTTACAAATTTTCACCATTTTATCTATAGGGAAATACTTAAGTAGCTTCGGAGTACTACTCCAAGCTCTTGCAAAAGGGGTGGATCACACTATTAAGTCCACACCTTTTGTGATGGTCCAGAGCAGTAATCTAGGACTACCTAAATTATTTCCTTTACCTATAACATGAGACCTTTGAAAATAGTACATTCATATATAAAATACTAGCCTCATCACACACATTCTGCATGTGCGATATGACTCTCTTCTCTCTTTTTTTCCAAAGTTTAATGTCATAATTTTTCAATTTGAATTTTTCTATTGTTAGAGAGGTTACACAGAATTTAGGATTTTGAAAATGAGTAAACTGTTAGATTTAGTGTGCTCTAATTTTAGGGAAAAATGTATCGAACATATGTGCGATATATTTATATAGAGGGTGCTAATTTCAGTTTCTCAATTAGTTTTTTTTTTTTTTTTGAATTTTTTTAAATTACAATTTTAACCATATTTTTCTATTTTTTAGGAATAATGATTATCTAATTAGATTATGGCAATTTTTTGAAATCATAACTAACTTTTTGAATCTTCTTATCAAAACATTAATGGCCTGTTTGGATGGAGAGGAGAACGAGGGGGAGTAGAGGGGAGTAGAGTAGAGTTGGCTAAAAATAAGCTAATTTTGTGCTAAATCTACTCTTCTCTCCCTCAATCTAAACGAAGCATAAAGAAAATAATAATAATGTGAAAATGTGATGATGCAAACAGATTTTGGGCTAATAACACTTTCAATTTCATAAGCATGGAGGAGATGCATGAGTTAATTACCCAGAAAAAGAAAAGAAAAAAAAAAAAGGATAATTACAACTTTGAAGGAACATAAAATTAAAAAGAATTTGAATCAGCAAATCCATGGAAGAGTATAATTTTATATAAAAGAAATAATCGATATCACATTTATAGAGTTACGTACCTTCTCGCTGGAAGAATGCCAACAGTTGGTGCATAACAATTGTAGTTAGCTGTTCGAAGGGCATCAACAATGGCATCTTCGGCAATGCCAGTGGTCCGAAAGGATGGAAATGCCGAGGGATCTCCATGGCCAAGAGGAACTGTTGGTCTATCATCATCTTTGTTGACATGAAACATTAACGAGTTGAGAAAGCCTCGAACAGTAATCTCAGATGCAATCTTCAGCTCTTCGTTACCCCTAAACCCCCATATCTGCTTTGTCCCGTTTTCCATTTCTTTTTGTTTTTGGTGATCAAGTTGAGTTATGCATGTGATTTTATAGCCCAAACCTACTCACACTTATCTAGGCTTTTTAGCTCCATCTTTCCTAAAAATTAGGTCTAAGCAACAATCCATTCAATCCCGCACCACCCCGCATGGATTTGATATTTATTTTCAAGTAGATTCAAGTCATTCAACTATTAAAGTGGAGAGTCGGGTTAGCTAGCCAATTAGACTGCCAAGACTATTGGACCCCCACATATATATATATATATATATATATATATATATATATATGTATATATATTCATCTATTGTTAGACTGTTAGTCTATATATCACATCAAATTTAAAGGGTTTTTAATTAAGTACTTCAAAATGTTATACTTGTCCTACATATTCGTAAGCATATATACATAGATATGCTTTAAAGCCTTTTTTTTTAATTATTTATAGAGAAAATGTTAGAAAATACTCACACTATAAGATGTATGTACTTTAATGTATGAAAAAGTGGACAATTTTTATGATTTATTTCCTTTAATAGTTTATATTTTTGTTGCAAGTCCTTCAATAGTTTATAGGATTTAGAGGAAATAATTTTTAAATTTATTCATAAATGATAAAATAAATTTTGAAGTTTAGTATACAACACACAACAAAGCCTAACCAGCCCAATTCGTCGAGTTGAAATTGCTCAAACTTTCAACCGACCTATCATTTTTATAATTTGGTGGGTTGGCGGTGATTTGGAATTTTTCCAATCCACTAATGGCAAATTGGTTAAAAAAATTTAATATTGATATTTCATTTATAATAAATAGTCAAGATTATGCCATGTCATAAATCTACTACCAAAACTCCTAATAAAAAAAATAAAAACTCTTAAAATTGTACAAAATATAATCTATAATTCTCCTTACTTAATCCAAGAGAGACTTGGCTATCAAAAATCCACCCAAGCAGATAATTCACATGTGGCTGTAATATAAAGAAGATGTATATTATCAAGAAAAAAAAAAGATGTATTATTGGTTGGCTGACACCCCACATGGGTGGCTATCATAGAGGAATAAAAAAACAAATTCTATCAAACTCTTGTATTCTAAAGCATGGTAGAGCTTCTCACGCAGAATTCTAAAAAAATCTTGTATTCTAAAGCATTTCGGAATACTCCAAACCAAATTCTATCAACCTCTTGTACAAATTAGATGTGTTTGTGTAATGAAAATGATATACAACAAAAAGGACTTGGTTTAAGTTCAGTACTTTTCAGAGCACTGAACCAGGTCAGAGTAGACACATGTCATTATCTTATTAAGTTTAGTGCCACTGGACACATAGAATACAGATGATATAGCAATATGGACAAAATTTAAGTATAGTACTTTAGGTGCTGTTTCTTAAATTTCCTTCTTAAAATTTAGCCATGTGGCTATTTAACTAAGAAATATACTTCTATCCCATGAGAAAAAATCCACATGGCAGAATTTTAAGGAAAAAAAAAAAAAAAAAAAAAAAAAAAACAGCATCTAAGTACTATACCTAAGTCTTGCTCTAGCAATATTATGTGTTTCGTGAGATTTGGTTCTTTCTCTAAAAACTTTACCAAAGAAAGGCAAGAAGCCAAAAAAGTGTCCCGTCAAACTTATCTGTAGAATCACCAAAAAATAAAATCCTTTTCAGAATTATCATATATGTGGTGCTGGCTTGTTGTTACTAGTCCGTGAAGGAGGCAGATCTGCTTGAATTTTGAAAAGAACAGTGTCTCATACTCTCATCACTTAACAATAATATAAAATTTTCACCTTCTTTCATTTTTATTTTACCAAATTATAGGAAAGTTAGCTCCAAATTAAAACCTTGAACACTATTAAACCAAGTATTTGGATGCGATGTCTCTTTGACAAAATTTGGAGCTTTTTATATTTTTAATTGGCAAAATTGTTGGGTTCAAATTTCAAAAACCCATCTAAATTCTAATGCTGACTAGTCCATGCAATTAGGTTATCTTGTTGCATCCTCTAATTATAAGCAAATCCTAGATAATCATTAATTGTTGCTCAAACTTAAAAATTTGTTCATAATTTTAATTTAGTAAACTAAGGTCAATTAAAAGAAAGAGGGAAAGGAACTTTGTTTAATTGAGAATGACTTTTCAAATAATTCAAATTGTAAACTTTTTTAGCTAAGAGCAAATTGTAAAGAGTCTTTTCTTTGGCTAAAAGACTTGTAGCTCAACCGGTACCTTTTAGTATCTTTAACAAAAACAATCGGGGTTTGAATAATCCCTCCCCCAACAAACGAATGATCAAAAAGAAAATTTGTTGCTGTCTACAGTTGTATTAGCTTCAGTTCTGTGAAATTTGAACAATAAAGGCTTTTCCTAATTTGATTTTTTTTTTTCCTATAACAAAGTAAAAAAAAACATGCTCTTTTACTTAGAAGAATTTAATATACATCTGACTCAACTTCCGTCCTCTTAACGAAGTATAAGCCTAAAAGGACGAATTATTTTACTTTTGATTGGTTCACTAGTGACAAACAAGACCCATTCCTACATTTCAAAGTAAATATACTTACCAGATGTGACTCGATCAAAGAAAAAGGAGGGTTTGACTCAATCAAAGAAAAAGCAGCACCATTTAGAGGTATCCGTGTGTTTGACTTCTCTTGTCATTAATATATGTTATAATGAATGTTGGCTACATGTATCTTGATACGTGTGCTGCTAAGAACAATTTTTCCCCTAGATATCTTGATATTTGGTATTTGACATAACAAACACTAAAAAATATCTCTCATGAGATGTTCTAAATCTCAAAAAAATTGACATTCATCAACCGTACTCTCTCAAATATGAAAATGTACGGAAAGATGTATAATTTTAATGAATTTTTTATTCTTTTCTCTCTCATCTCTTTGTCAGTCTCTCCCCCCTTTTTTTCTTAAAAACCGATCATAGCTCTCTCGTCCTCTTATATTTTCTTCTCTCACCATCAGTTCTCTTCCACGCCGACGCCGATGCCAATGCATCACTTCCACGCCAATCTCTCTAGCTATGGTTTTTTTTTTTTTTTTTGGCGGTGGTTTGATGGGTGGGTTGGGCAATGGGTGGGTTCGGATGGGCCGATCACCGTCCACCACGCAGCGCCGTCCATCTCAGATTGCCTTGTTTTTTTTTTTTTTTTTGGGGGGTGGATGTGGGTTGAGTGTCATGGGTTGATGTTGATGGGTTATGGCGGTGGGTGGGCTGATTTTCATAGGTTGTGATGGGTTGATGTTGGTGGGTTATAGCGGTGGGTGTGGGCTGATTCTGGGTTTTGGTTGATTTTGGATTTTAGCTATGGTGGTCGGTGGTAGTGGGTTGGTTGATTTTGGGTTTTGGTTATGGTTGTCGGCGGAGGTGGATTGCAGTGGTTGTAGGGGTGGGCTACTATGGGCAGTGGTGGTGGTGTGCTATGGGTAGTGGGTAGTGGTGGTGTGCTATAGGTAGTGGTGGTAGTGGACTGTGTAGTATATATCACTGTTTGAAGTTTTTTTAATGATATTTTAATGTGATGTATATATTATTTTAATGTATAGGATTGAAGAATAGAACATCTGATACATGGTATTGTAAGATGATGTGTTAAAATAATAAAGTAGGCTTTTGGTGTATCAAAATAACATTTTTTATGGAAGACCTGATGGTGATACTCTAAACCCATTAAGCATTTTATGCATTAGAAAATGCCTAGGTATGGGAGTCTCGCATACAATTGAAGGCCGAGCTTTTCTCCAATTCATCAATTTTCCTCATCCAAAAAGCCCATGAAAGCATAGTTTATCAATCAACTAAAGATAATGGCGTCATATTTGCAGGTCCAATCAAGCGTAAGTTTATGAATAAAGCATCCCCTTACAACTTCAAAGTTGGTTTCGTGCCACTACAAGCTAAATAATATGCCATTATTTGAAAAACAGTGTCATACCAAGATATAGAATCCGAGAGAGAGAGAGAGAGAGAGAGAGAGAGAGAGAGAGAGAGAGAGAGAGAAACAAAGTGAGCATTGCGTCCATCTTTGTCAATTTTGCTCAAAAAATGACTTCAAAGCTTTGTCACCACGTTGACACATTCAGTAAACAATTTGGTACTATGGCACCCTACCTCGCAAGATTGAGATATCATACAATGGAAGTATAAACAAAATAAGCTTTTGCACTTGTAATTTCTTCAAAATGGTTAGTATCTTGTTCTTGAGACTTCAAATCTAGACTTGCTATGACAGTATTCAATTCAATCGTATATTGTAACTTGTCAGGATTAATACATACGAGTATATATGACCCAACCTCAATAGTTTTGTAATTCATTGTCTAATCTAATTCATGAGGAAAATCAAGGTTGGGGAGTCTTCATTTTTCACTTGTTTTAATAGTTGAGCTATAAAATAAAATAATAATAATAATAATAATTGTTTGTTTTTAGACCCCTTAAAACACAACCAGATTAACCTAGTTATTTAACCAAGTGATTACTTAGTCTAATTATCAGATCTAGGTTAACACAAATATATCATATCATTGTAAAGTACGGAAAATAAAGAACACAAAGATATGATGACCCAAGAAACCAAACTGGTAAAAACCTAGGGAGGATTTAACCTAGCTATCCTCAAGGTAAACCTAAATCCACTATAAAAGAATTGAAATTTACATAATAGCGATTTAAACCACTAACATCTTATTACTACCTCGAGTAGGAAACTTACTACCATAACCACTATGACAGCTCTGAGTCCACAAACTACTTCTTTCTTGGATTCACAACAAGTACAAGCACTCCAAATTATGTATCTTTAAACTTCTTGAATGCAGCAACTGAATGATCACCAAGTTCTTGACATAATCTTGAATCTTGGAAACCCTAAGTATGTGTGAAGGCAACCACCTATTGATCTTACAGAAGATTCACACACACAACATAAGGAGCAACATAAAATGTGGCTAGGGTTTTTCCTTTTATACTTAAGACAAAACATAAAACCCTACATGTCAAACGGGCTTGGACTAAGTTGGAAATTCTACAGAAAAAACAATCTGCACGACTTTCGAAAGATCGAGTCAAATTCTCGATCAATCGAGCCAGATAGAATTGCACTATAAGTTCTGCAGTAACTCGATTCCAACTTTACATAAAACACATACACTTTAAGCAAGTCTAAACAAGACCTAAAACCTATTTTGATCATGGTTTGCCAACATTACAAATTAGCGTTCTAATAAATTAGTTCCTAATCCTTAGAACCTAACAATAATAATAATAATAATAACAACAACAATAATAAAATAGGGAAATTAACATATAAGGCAAAGTAAAAGAGAAAAGATGTAACATAAAACTTTTTCAAGCAAAAAAGAAAATTGCTTTTTCCATGGCTCCCAATCCCAAACTCATATTGATCCTAACATTACTACTTGCAATTTCTACCATCATGGCCTTGTGCCATTCCACATGTGACATGGTTAACAGTTAACACCAACACCATTGATAAAAAAAGAAGACACTTGGCTGTACTATGAAACTCTCCTTCTTCTTCGGTGGAAAATAACACATTAAGAATGTCCCCAGTAGGAGAGTTCTTTTGCCAGAGTTAACACAAACCCAAACATTACCATTTCCTAAATCATATCATATCATATCATATACTATATAATAAAATTTGGGCTTAGAAGTTGTGGTTATGCCAAGTGGCTGCACCAAATTGCATCAAATTTGTAGATAAAACAACTTCTTATTTGTTCTTATCAACTATATTGTTTTAGCACTAATTTTTGGATAAAAATAACAACAATTTTTTAGATAAAAACAACTTCTTATTTGTTTTTATCAACTATTGCTTTATCACTTTTTTATTGATGAGACTTAGCCATGTTATTGAAAGGACTTTTGATTATTTGGCCAACTAATGCTATCACACCAAATTTTTAAGTTAAAAAAAAAAAAAAAAAAAAAAAAACACCAACATGCATAGTTAGGAAGAGTTAGACATGTGCATGAGTTGGAGAGTTACATCTATTTAATTATTGAGATAAAAATCAGGGTAAATTCCACAAACCTCCCCTGAGGTTTGGACTAATACCAATAAATTCCACAACATTTAAAAAGTGACCATTTTGGTCCTTATTCCCAAATGGTTTGTAACACCGTTACATACCCTCTGTCCTCTCCCTTACCCCTCGCCTGAGTCTTCTATCTTCCCTTTCTCTAATTCAGAGAAGAAGAAAAAATTGAAGAACATAACCCACAAAAAGCCAGCGACCACCAACCACCGATCACCAGCAAAACCCACAAAACCATCAACCACCAGCAAAGCAATGGCATTAACAAAACCCACAAACCCAAAACCACCGACCACTAACAAAACCCACAAACCCATCAGCAATACCGACCACCCCAAAACAAACCCAGAACTAGAAACACAAACCAAAACCCACAAAAATCCAACACACCCACAAAAAACCAAATTCTCTATCACCAATCCAAACCAAAATTGACCCACTACAAAACCCACCACCACAGCACCACCACAAAGAGGAAGAGAGAAAAGAAATTGCAAACCCACCACCACGGTGCCGAATTTGAGCAGAAGAGATTGAAATGTCGCCAGATGTCGCTTGATCCGAGCGGAGGAGGGTGAAACGTTACCAATCTAAGCTTAAACATCGTCGAATCTAAGCGGGTTTTTGAAAAATATCTTCAGATCTAAGCCAAAATCATTGGCTCTAAGTAGATTTGAGAAAAATCGTCGCCGGAGCTGAGTGAAGGAGGGCTTATCGTTGCCAGATTTGAGTAAAGGATGGTTAATTTGAAGTGCTGGTGGGACAGGTCGGTTGGGTGGCTAGGGCTGCTCGGTTTGGTCAAAGGTTATGGACTCAAAGGAAGAGAGAGAGGCGATTTTGGAGAGAGGAAATAACAAAGAAGAATGAAGGAAAAAAAAAAAGGAACGGTGTTACAAACCGTTTGGGAATAAGGACCAAGATGGTCACTTTTTAAATGTTGTGGACTTTATTGGCATTAGCCCAAACCTCAGGGGAGGTTTGTGGAATTTACCCTAAAAATAATCTTCATTGTGAATGAGTTATAGTATAATATTAATTCCTAATTAGCATAAATGGGAAATCTATAATGTATATTTATCTACTATATATATCAGTTAATAAATAAATAAATAATTGGATACATGGAATAAACTCTTGGGTGATGTATAAATATGCTTACAAACTCATGCAATCACGATAGGTGAAGAAGAGAACGAACTCCTAGGAGTTGAGCTAGCCCATCTTTGATAAGCAACTTCACATGATGCAATCAAGCAACTTCATAAGATGTGCAATCATGCAACAAGAGACAACAAGAGCTTATGTGTTTATGATGCTATTCTATTTAACACAAGCCAGGAGGAGATTTATTGTATAGGGAATAAATCTCAGGCCAAAGCCTCTTTTGACTTCCAGCATGAATCCTAAGTTAGTTTCTATCCTGCTTATTTTCCTTTTCAGTTTCTAAATGCTATGAATGTTGTTGTCAAACTCATTTTTTTGGTTGGTTATTTTAGATGTCAAAAATTAAGGTAAAACTTGATAAAACTTGGGTCTAGCACACTTAGGACCTACAAACCTGAAGATCACATTATTCAATAGACCTAACTATTGCCTCCTTTAAAATTGAAGAAATAAGAAGTTGACACACACACACACACACATGTCTCATTCAAAAGGAGACAAGAAGAAAACGAAGAAAGTCATAGCTAGGAAAGATAAATAGAACCAATACTCGCTTTAAAAGTCTCGAGCAAAGTGCCTACAGGATGAGCAGCTAAGGTAGAAATACAGGAAGCAAAGCTTTGGTTCTAAACTTCCAATTACCCTCTTGAAAAAAAAAAAGTAAATTATTATTATATCATTAGTGTGATTTATTAGCACATTTAAAATCCTAAAATTTTTAGTAGAAAATGGACTGATAAAAAAAAAAGTAAGAATTTGATTCTTTTTTTTTTTTTTTTTTTTTGGGTTTTGCATTCTATGTCCTAATAGAGTTTGATGGTGAACTAAAAGTCGGACCATCTCCAGTTCATCCATGGAGTCGTCCAGGACCAAGAAGGTTAACCCATCATAGGAAGGCCATCCACCGTGGGGAGGTCGTCCATGGGTATGAAGGTCGTCTATCGGGGAAGCAGCTGGACAACCTCTCAACACTTAGAAAATTTTCAGAATGGATTTACATACAAAAGCTTATGATTCAGGCCATGTTCTACTGTTTAGAAGTATGAGTAAAATCCTTGTTCATCGCTATAACTTCCCACTAAGTTCTTAACTTCTAATTGCAGTTGTAGAAGATAAGATTAAACATTTTAACTTCTATAATAGTTGTGGAAGTTAAGTCTAAACCTTCTAACTTCCGTACACGTTGAGGAACTTACTAAACAAGTAACCACTCCAAAGCTCACTATATAAGACTCATCCACATCAAACGAAAGTAAGTTTCCACTACTCCTAAAGTTAGAATTCTTGAGTTCTAGAGGAAAAACTAACTTAAGCATCGGAGGGTTCTTAGCCAGTTCACCCCAGTCATCTTTGATTTTTGTATTTCTTTCTTTTCGGGCCTTCCAAACAACCACTAGCCCATTGAAGCTTGGAGCATTCAGCATTCTGATTTTCTTTGCATCATCAATTGGCACCGTCTATGGAGAAGAAAAATTTGTATTTTGCAATTTATCTTTCTTAGACAAAAGGTTGTATGGTCTAAACAAGGTCAATGGCCACTAGTCCAAGCCATCAGGAGAGTGGGAATGCTTCCAGCCACCCCCACCGCGCTCACCAATCAACACCTGTCATGCAACCGCCTTCCGTCCAACAAATACAGTCCATGACAGCCGTCATTGCAGAGCTAACTTGTTAGAATCAAGAATTGACTCGAGAGATTAGGCAATGTCATGAACAATGCATGGAAGAACAAGCTCAAAGTGAAGAAGTTCGAAAAAGAGAAAATGCTAAGCACAAGAACCACTCAAAGGGTACCGCTTCACGAAGGGTGCCACACTTAAAGAAGGAAATGGATTAAATGAGGAGAGCCATGGACGAGATGAGGGAGAATATAAGAATGACGAATCACGTAGATGATTTAGTTCATCAAACTGATTCCCCTTTGTAGTGGGCCTTTTTTGCAATGTTGGGCTGGGCTGCCTCCTGCGGTATTGGTCCAAATGTTCTGAGTTAGGGAATCGGGACCGGTCCAATTGTAACTTACTTTGGTCCGGCTTGTGCACAAACTATGCCCCGTTTGCCAGAGTTTGATCACAGACCCATGGCAGGCAGAATCACTGTGAGTAAGTTATGGCAAACAGATATAATAACGATGATATAAGAAAAACAATTACTACTTTTAGCCACAATAAGTAAAAGTGAGCAATGAAATGCTCTTTGTACACAAAATAAGCTAAGTGAAGAATAAAAAAAAAAAAAAAGTTAGCAAAATCAAAGCGTTAGTCTGCCATGCTAAGTAATACATAAGGTTGAAACCGAGAAGGGAAAAACCGTTCCCTCAATGCGAGTAATCTCGGAGAAGGAATTAATTGCTTTGAGAGAATAGGCCTAATCCATGCCCAAATACAGATCTTTTGCCTTTTATAGAGAGTAAGGCTATTGAGGGAGAGAGGAAATCAACCTATTGGTACATGCCTACCGTTCTAAACTCTTTGTTTTTCTTTTCCTCTCCTTCCTACTTCCTGGTTTTCTTTTTCTTTTGTTTTACTTCCTTTCCTTATCAATGCTTACTTCTAGGTTATGTCTTTCTCTAGAAATTCCTATTACTGTGATTTTCGAATCCCCTCTCTCAGTGCACAACAAGGGATCCTTTATAGAGCCTGTCGTAGCTAGTATTAACTATTTTAGCCCTTAACTGCCTTTGTCTGGTGTAGGTGTCCGTGCCGACCACTTACTGGTCGTCAGTGGTTCAGCCACCACCACCACTTACCTGTGCTGGCTGTGTCGCTCCCCTCTGCCAAACAAAAAAGACTATTTTGTTTGTTTGCTTGTTGTGACTTTTTCTACCCATTACAGTGTGTGTGCTTTCTCTCTCTCTATCCCTCATGGCATGCACCTGGTGGTTCCAACTCATCCTTACTTCTTTTGGGTGGCATGTCATCCCAACAGAATATTTCCCCCAAAAAAGTCTGAGCAAGAACCCCAGAATAAGTTTTTTCCCTTTCCCCACCGCCAGACCATGCCCTCTGACCCATAACCCACCACTTCCTATATTGGCTGGGTATAGGCTGGTGATGCCTAGGTCTCGCGCGTGCTTCACCTTCTTCACCCACTGCTCGTGCACTTGCCATGTTCTGGAGATTGTTCTGTACATTCTGTCTTGCACTTTTGGTTTCTTATGGCGTAGGTTGTTCTCCAATCTGCCATTCCTAATGACTTGTTTCTTTTGGGGATTGGGCCTTATTGGATCATGGGCCTTTCTTCCCCCGGCCTATTCTGTGTTCACTCCATGTCCTTGTTCCCATGCTCCTACCATATCACTCTGTTATTCTTACTGTAATGTTGTTTGACTCAATCCTGCTGGGCCTTTTTGGGCCTGCTGTTTATTTCTCTCCCAGTGACTCAGTGTGTTCACTGGGCCTTTCCTTACACTGTTTGCGGGCTTCTGTGTCCCATTTCCCTCTTGGGTATCCTTGGCTCATATGCTTTCCTTGGGCTTCCTCAGCCCTTTCCCAATCCTGCTTTCTCATAGGTCTTTACTAATTCTCTTTGGGCTTTTCTAGCTCAATTACTTTATACTTCATCCTTGGGGCTGATGGGTCTTCCATTAGCCCGTTACTTTCTTCGTTTACATTACTTTGGGCCTACTGTGGCCCATTCTCACTTTTCTACATATTGCCCATGGATTTGCTTCCTCTCTTTTTCTAGGCCCCTTCAGGCCCGTTTGCTTCTTCAGGACCCACTTTATGAGCTCGTAAGCCATTCATTTCTGCCATTTGGGCTCAATGGCTTTTTCTTGCTTGCTAACTTTGGTCTGCCTATGTTGCTGGGCCTTTTCTCTTACTGGGCTTGCCAAAAATGAGCCTCAACACCCTTTTATGGCTTCCATCAATAGTCATCCCCTATCTTCGAAGTTCAAGATGCCTTCCTTGTACTCATATGATGGAACACGCGACTCATGTGATCACATAGCCACTTTCAAGACTACAATGCACCTTCAAGGTGTTCCAGATGAGATATTGTGCAAGACTTTCCCAACTACCCTTAAGGGGCCAACACGAGTGTGGTTTAGCAAGATACCTCCAAACATTGTTGGTTCTTTTAAAGAGTTAAGTAAGTTGTTCGTCAACAACTTTATAGGAGGATAAAGGCATAAATGCTCCTCATCCAACCTGTTGACTACAAAACAAGGAGAAAATGAAAGCTCGTGGTCCTTCATCACTCGCTTTAACAGGGAAGCCCTGACAGTAAACGTGATGGATGACAAGTTGCTATTGGCAGCCTTCCACAATGGAGTTAGTTCCAATTTATTCATTTACAAACTCTATGATCAAGAGCCGTAGACCATGGCTGAACTCCTCCATTCAGCCCAAAACTTCATGAACGCAGAGGATGCAATCATTGCCAAGAAGAGGAAAAGAGTAGAGCGAATGGAAGCAGACCTCCCACGCCATCCTGAACAAGGCCCTCGTCCAAAGAAGGCTCAGACGGGAGAGAAGAAAGGTAGAGATAATAGGAAGGTAGGGTCATCGTCAGAAGAAGTCAACACTACACGCCCTTAAACCATCCACTTGATCAAGTGCTTATGCAAATCAAGAATGACCCATCCTTGAAGTGGCCAAAGAAGATGAAGGAAGATCCTAATAAGCACAATAAGAACAAGTATTGCTGCTTCCATAAAAATCACAGCCATGACACAGACGAGTGCTATGGTTTAAAGCAGCAGATAAAGAATCTTATCAAACAGGAAAAGTTGAGACATTTTATTGGACGAGATCATAAAGACGAGAAGTTGAAAGCAAAGGTAGAAGAGCCATCATGACCCCCACTTGGAGAAATAAGAGTTATTATAGGAGGAATTTCAACAAGGTAATCTTCCAAGTCAAGGAAGACATACCTAAAGGTGGTACAGAACGTCTAACTCTCTAGACAACCACCAAGAACGAGGGGGGCAGACGAGCAAGTCATTACATTCACAGATGAGGACGCTGGAAGGGTCCATCACCCATATGACGATGCAATTGTCATCACTTTGCTCATTGTGAATTATACAACAAAAAGGGTGTTGGTAGATAATAGGAGTTCGGCAGACATGTTATATTATCCCGCCTTCCAACAAATGAGGCTTGGACGAGATTAACTTCATCCAGTAAGTTCGCCGTTGATAGGATTTGAAGGAATGAAAGTGCGACCTGTGGGCACTATAACACTACCTGTAGTGGGAACATATCCACAATAGATAACCAAAGAAGTAAATTTCTCGTTGTGAATTGTGAATTGTTCATCTTCTTATAACGCCAACATTGGACGGCCAACTTTAAACAGTTGGAAGGCAGTAACATCTATCTACCACCTATTTGTCAAATTCCCAACAAATTATGGGATAGGGCAAGTGCAAGGAGATCAGTTAGCTGCTAGAGAATGCTACCTAGCTATGTTAGCTATGGACGAGCATGTACAGACAATGAGCATAGAGCAGAGAAGGGTTGTTGCAGAGCCCACTGAAGTACTAGAAGATATCCCTCTGGAAGAGGATAATCCTGAAAAGTTTACTAGAATTGCAACAAGTATGGAGGAGAAGATGAAGCAAGACCTCATCCAGTTCTTGAGAAAAAGCATTGACGTCTTCACGTGGAGTCATGAAGACATGTCAGGAATTGACCCAAGTGTTATTACTCATCGATTGAATGTGTATCCATCTTCCAAGCCTATTCGTCAAAAGAAGAGGGTCTTTGCTCCTGAGCAAGATAATGCCATTAAGGAAGAAGTCCAGAAGTTAACCACAGCAGAATTCATTCGAGAAGTTTATTACCCAGATTGGTTAGCTAATGTGGTGATGGTTAAGAAAGCTAAAGACAAGTGGAGGGTGTGTGTAGACTTCATTGATTTGAACAAGGCTTTCCCCAAGAATAGTTATCCTTTGCCACGCATTAATCAATTGGTAGACTCAACAGCAGGTCATCAGTTACTATGCTTCATAGACGCCTTCTCATGGTATAACCAAATAAAGATGGGTGAAGCAGACCAAGAGAAGACATCCTTCATTACCAGTCAAGGTTTATTTTGTTATAAAGTGATGCCTGTTGGTTTGAAGAATGCGGGGGCAACTTATTAGAGGCTATTCAATCACATGTTCCATCCACAAATAGGACAGAATGTAGAAGTTTATGTGGACTATATGTTGGTGAAGAGCTTGGACGAGAAGAAACATCTGAATGACTTACAAGAGACCTTTGACACACTTAGACGATACAATATGAATCTGAATCCAAGTAAGTGTGCCTTCAGGGTTTCGTCAGGGAAGTTTCTAGTATTCATGGTTTCACAGAAAGGAATTGAAGAGAATCTAGAAAAGATCCAAGTCATACTGAACATAGAACCACCAAAGAATGTCAAGGAAGTCCAATCCTTCACTGGACGAGTTGCAACTCTAAACAAGCTTGTTTCAAAATCTTTTTAAAGTTCTCAGAAAGGCATTCAAATGGACGGACGAGTGCCAAAAGGCCTTCCAGGATCTTAAAGTCTATCTTACCACAACTCCCCTGCTAAGTCCATCCATTCCAGATAAGGAGTTATATTTGTACTTGGCAATGACCCCATATGCTGTAAATTCAGCATTAATCTAGGAAGAATGGAAGGTGCAAAAACCTGTGTATTATACAAGTCGAGCACTAAAGGGAGTAGAAGGACGATATCTGATCATTGAAAAGTTGGCTTTTGCATTAATAACGGCTTCCAGGAAGTTAAAGCATTACTTCCAAGCTTATGTCATCAATGTCATGACAGATCATCAGCTCAAGAAGGTGATGAACAAGTTGGAAGCCACAGGACAACTAATCCAATGGGCCATTAAGCTTAGTGAGTTTAACATCAGATACCAACCAAGGAATGCAATAAAGGCTCAAACTCTAGCAGATTTTATTGCAGAATTCACTCTAAGTCATGATGATTTAGACGGGGTGGAAAAGGTTAAAGTATGGGTCGTCCATGTAGATGGGTCGTCTACACTATATGCAGGAGGAATAGGAATTGTGTTGTAGTCCCCAGAAGGAGATAAGTTAAAGTATAAGGTTCATCTACAATATCAAACAACCAACAATGAAGTTGAGTACGAAGCCTTCCTCAAAGGGCTAGAATTGGCTAAGTCCGTAGAGGCAGAGTCAATAGTCGTCAAGGAAGACTCTCAATTGGTCATAGGTCAAGTAAATGGAACATGTGAATCTAAAGACGAATGGAT
Source organism: Quercus robur (assembly GCF_932294415.1). NCBI lineage: Eukaryota > Viridiplantae > Streptophyta > Magnoliopsida > Fagales > Fagaceae > Quercus > Quercus robur. The sequence continues at coordinate 42,835,115 of NC_065541.1, read as the reverse complement.
GAAGAAATATCTTAATAGGGTGAGATGCCTTATTAAGAAATTTAAAGAAGCTAGTTTTATTCAAGTCCCAAGGGAAGAAAACATGGAAGCAGATGTCTTGGCAAAAGCAGCATCAATAGAAGGATCGATGGACGAGTTTGATGAAGTCCAATGCATGCCTAGCATAGATCTTCCAGAGGTACAACAAATAGAAGGTGAAGAAAACTGGATGACCCCAATAGTCGCTTACCTAAAGGATGAAAGACTTCTAGAAGAAAGAGACGAGGCCAGAAACCTAAGGATCAGATTAGCTAAGTACGTCCTTATAGATGAGATGCTATACAAAAGAGGCTTCTCTAAACCTTACCTAAAGTGTTTAGCTCTAGACGAATCAAATTATGTATTGAAAGAAGTTCATGAAGGAGCATGTGGCAACCATTCAAGAGCTAGAGCACTTGTCCACAAGGTTGTCTGTGTAGGTTATTACTGGCCAACCTTTCAAGCAGATGCTAAGGCTTATGTGAAAGTGTGTGATCAATGTCAACGATTCAGTAATGTCCATAGACAACCATCGGAGTACCTTACCCCGATGATGGCCTCATCTCCCTTTGTGCAATAGGGATTGGACATTTTGGGACCCTTTCCAATGGGAACCACGCAGATGAAGTTTCTGGTAGTTGGGATCGATTACTTCATTAAATGAGTGGAAGTTGAACCCTTAACAAAAATCACACAGCAGAATGTAAAAAACTTCGTCTAGAAGAGCATTGTGTGCCGGTTTAGAGTACCTAGGGTACTAATATTAGACAATGGATGACAGTTCGATGACACACCCTTTAGAGATTTCTGCGAGCAACTTGGAATCAAGAATCATTATTCATCACCCTTCCACCCACAAGCAAACAGACAAGCAGAAGTAGCAAATCGATCCTTGTTGAAAATCATTAAGACTCGGCTTGAGGGGGCAAAGGGAGTATGGCCAGACGAGCTACCAAGTGTTCTATGGGCCTATAGGACAACTATGAGGACCCACACAAGGGAAACTCCTTTCAAACTAGCCTATGGAAGCGAAGCATTCATACCTGCAGAGGTGCACATAGCCAACCACAGGGTGATGAAGTATCAGGACAAGGAGAATGAAGAACAACTTCGTCTTAACCTCGACCTAATAGACGAGGTGAGGATGGATGCGGAGCATAAAACAGCAAGGTATAAAAATCTTATGGCTAGACAATATGATACAATGGTGAAATCCAGGCGCTTCAACATTGGGGACCTCATCCTAAAAAGGTCCTCCTTGGCAACTAGAAACCCGACCCATGGAAAGCTTGGGTCTAATTGGGAAAGACCTTACAGGGTTAGCAACTGTGCAAAAGGCAGAGATCATACTACTTGGAAGCCCTAGATGGACGGAAGCTAGAGCACCTTTGGAATGTTGAGCATCTAAGAAGATACTATCAATGAAGGGTCAGCTTGGACGAGCATCATCATGGACGAGTATTATTATGGATGAAGTTGAAGTTATGTGTTGCTTTCCTCATATTTATTTTTGTTTAGTACTAGCACTACATATTTTTAATATTTTAATTCCCTAAAAGTGCATTAGTTTCCAACTTTTGCGCTGTCTATGAACGAATTTGTGATAGACGAAGTCATTAACTTAGTCTGTTTGCTTGTACATACGTATGTTTAATTTCCTAAAGGCACTAGCTTCTAAGCATGTATCATGCTTGTGGACGATGTTTATGTTGTGTATATATAGTTTGGATTCCCAATGTATACAATGATGTGTGAATTCCTAATTTTCATGTTATTTTCATTCAAACTAATCCACAAGAAGGCTACAAGCCTAAGACGAGTAAAATCTCTAGACGCAGGGATGTAACGTCTATAAGCTTTCCTTAAAATAAGGATGAAGCAGAGGAAAATAAACCTAAGGTATATTCGTCTAATAAATGGACGAGGTAAAACCTTAGATATATTCGTTTAATCAATGGACAAGGAAAAACGTGCACATAAAAATACTTAAAATCCATGGATGAATTTGACCAGCCAAACAATCTGATCTTTGGACGAGTAAATGCTGAGAATGTCTTACCCAAAGACGAATAAAGAATCATCCAACCTATGGACGAGGGACAATGCAAGCTATAAGCCAAATTTATGGATGAATAAAGCTAGCAAAAGAAATACCATTCATAGACGAGTTATACTTGGGAAACAAAGAATGGTAGAAGTGTTAAACATGAAAAATTTATCCTAAAATGGACGATTTAAACAAAGGAAATTTGTTCATTCAATTAGGACGATATAAAATGTTTTCATGAGTGGACGGACCACACTTAAAACCATAGAAATAACATGGACGATATAAACAAAGGAAAATCATTCATATATAAAGTATACAACATGTTCAACACTAAATAAGGAATGAAAATAAAAATAGACATTCATTCATAAAATTTAAAGAAGAGTAGACGACCACCGTCCAAAAACCCTTGAGTTATTCAAAGCCAATGAAGGCAATTGTACTTACATGAATCCTAAAAGGAAAAGCCCAAAACAACGAGCACTTCCAAACAAGCTAAAAATAAATAAAATAAATTACTGGAATAAACCACTAAGGGCATCAGCCCCAGACTTTGGGTCATCCTTGTTGGCATTAGTGGTGTCTTAGGCGGGTTCAATTGAAGCATCTTCCATCACATTGACATCCTTGAAGCTCGTCGGAAGCAGGGAACTCTCTACGGCAGTAGGGAACTCTCTGCGACAATGAGGATCATGAAGGAGTCAAAATCCATCTCAGGGTAAGCCTCTTTGGCATCAGAATGGAAATCTTCATAGCCAGCAGCATAATGACGATCTAGACGAGTCTTGAACTCGTTTGAGCTCTTGAAGGCTGCGACGACTTCCTCTTGAGCCTTCTCCATAGACGAAGCAAACTCTTGAACCTTCACCTCAAGGTGAGTGATATGAGTTTCCTTCTCAATAGAGTCTGCCTTGAGCTCCTCCACTTCATTCTTTAGTTTCTGCTCAATTCCCTGTAGACGATTAAGCTCCTTAGTCAACTTGATTACTTCCCCCTTTTTCAAGAGGACCTCGTTAGTTAGCTCCTTACTCTTCTCCTTGGCAACCTTAGCCTCATTACAAAACTCTTTAGCTTGAGTGGACACGGTGTAAAACTTTGACATGGCCTGAGGAATAGATGGACAAAGGAGAGTTAGAAATTTTCCTTAAATTTCTTAGAAAATAAAATAGAGATAATGAAAAACTACGTACCTTAAAAAGGTCATGGATGGTAAAACGCTCAAAGTCCTTCACTAACATGTTGTAGCAAGCGTTCACCTTAAGTTCAGTGACGAGTCCTTTGAACGACCTCCAAGCATAACCCTTGTCCAACACCAAGTTAGGAGGACATTTGGTTGGCTTTGAAGGATGAGTCCTATGAGAAGTTTTGGTTATAAGAGGAGGAAGATTCTCAGGTTAGACAGATGGAGTGGTCTGGACGGGTACCAAGTTCACTGCCGAGTCGTCCAGGTCTACCGTCGTAGAAGGGAATTTTGGAACCTTAGGAGGAGGAGTCTTGCCAGACTTTTACTTCATAGGACCTCAACGAGTGGGAAGGTCACCAAGGTCCACAGAACTAGATATGCCCTTCCTCTTCCCAGTCTGGATGACAGGCTTCTGGACGACCAAAAGGGTAACATCGTTTTGGACCTAGACGTCCTCTTCACCCTTAGTATCACTTGCAACACATTTCCCTTTATTTTCCTTCATAGTGGCTAACCCTGTGGTAAAAAAAAAAAAAAAAAGGTTGGATGAAGCTTACTTCGACGAGTGGTCTCCTCGTGGGCAAGGTTTTCAGCAATAGGCTTAGGACCAAGTCCCCAAGTAGCTAGACGACTCAGGGTCACCAAGCTTTGGAAGGACTTCTTAGGGAAGGCACGAACTCAGTCAATACACTCTAAATAAAAACTGTCCAAGTGCGGACAAGTAACAGCTGCACCAATATAAGAGAAGGTTAAACGAGGAAAAAATTAGATAAAATAAATGAAGAAAGACATACCCTTAGGACGAAGACAACCTAGGAGATTGGTAAAAGGAGGGAAGGGGGCACTATTTACATCAACTAGGTCCCCAACCCAATTTCCAGAAATTAACAAAAAAAAAAATTCTTTTTTCTAAAGCCTGTCAGAAGAACTACGACCCTTAATCAAACTAAATTAAGGGCCCCTAGAAGAGAACTGGTAAAAACCAGCAGATTGTTTAATCTCTAAAGGCTTATAGCAATAAAGGAACTCGTCCACTGTGATTGGACAATTCCCATCAAACGTCTCATGCAATAACACTTGCATGGCAACTATTGTCCTTCATCCATTAAGGTTGAGCTGATTTGGTCCAATACCCAACCTACGGAAGAGACCTCTACAAAAGAAGTTCAAATGAAATCTAAGATCTGCTAGAAGATAGGAAGTATATACATCAAAACCTGAAGAATGAGAATGGCACCATTCCCCCTCTTCAAGTAGACGAGGTCTAAACTTGCGAGGAATTTGGTATCTACCTATAACAGTTTTAAACTTACTCGAGTCCAGAGTAGACGCTACCTCAGGGGCACAACTATAGATTACATTCTCTTCCTCCTCTTCGTCTTAAGGAGGACTAGGTGACCTTCTGGACGAGCTACCCTCAGCCCCAGAAGTCATCCTACGTTGCATCTCTTGGAAATCCTTTAAAGGAAAACCAGGGACCCTAGATGAATAATGCTCGTCTAAGGAACTACTATCACTACTATAACTTATACTACCCCCCACTACTCTCATAACTACCGCCACCACTCCCAGATGACACGTCCTTATACTCGTCTATCTCTCTCTTTAGGCTACTACTAGACGCAAACATAATTAGAAGAATGAACAAAGACGAAAACCTAAGGATGAAGGGAAAGAAGTACCTTACGAGACTAAAAGACAAGGACTAGACGAGGCTCTTGGACGAAATGGTAGAAATGAAATTATCAGAATAGTAAAGGGTAAGAGAGAGAGAATGTACATATTTATAAGGCCTAGAGGTGGGTCAACGAAATGACGCGGACCAACCAGAAATTGACACATGGCATTTTTATCGAAAAATAAATTGATGCGACCAGCCAACCATTGAGATTATGACACGTGGCACAATCTGGAACAATAAAATTCACCCAGAGTAAGGTCGACACGTGGTACAACAATTGACCACAAAAATGTTGATGCGTGTAAAAAACCAATAGTTATACTACAGTGTTCTGGACGACCCCTAGATAAGGGGGTAACTGATGGTGAACTAAAAGTGAACCATCTCCAATTCGTCCATAGAGTTGTCCAGGACCAAGAAGGTTAACCCAACATAGGAAGGCCATCCACCATGGGGAGGTCATCCGTGGGTATGAAGGTTGTCCATCAGTGAAGCAGCTAAACGACCTCTCAAACTTAGAAAATTTTTACAATGAATTTATGTACAAAAGCTTATGATTCGAACCACGTTCTACTGTTTAAAAGTATGAGTAAAATCTTTATTCATCGCTATAACTTCCCACTAAGTTCTTAACTTCTAATGGCAGCTGTAGAAGATAAGATTGAACCTTCTAACTGCTATAGCAATTGTGAAAATTAAGTCTGAACCTTCTAACTTTCGTACACGTTGAGGAAGTTACTAAACAAGTAACCACTCCAAAGCTCACTATATAAGGACTCATTCACATCAAATGAAAGTAAGTTTCCACTACTCCTAAAGTTGAAATTCTTGAGTTCTAGAAGAAAAACTAACTTAAGTATCAGAGGGTTCTTGGCCAATTCACCCCGGTCACCTTTGATTTTTGTGTTTCTTTCTTTTCAGGCCTTCCAGACAACCACTAGCCCATTGAAGCCCGGAGCATTGAGCCTACTGATTTTCTTTGCATTATTAGAGTTCATTTGAAATTTTTCTTTAATTGCTGAGAAAATAATAGAAATCAAATTAATTTTTTTGTTTTATATGATTCATGTTTTTTTTCCCCTTAACAAAATTAAATTGTTTATTAAATCTTTGATTACATATTTGTTTTTTTCTTTATATATGTTTATTAATTTGATATGGCAAATAAATGAGGATGCTTTTCTAGACATTTTCCCATAAAAGAAAGGTCAAGATTAATAGACAATTATTTTTTAAGGACAACCATTCAATTCCCATGTAAATAATTTTTTTCTCTATTAACTCTACTTCTAATTTTTTAAATAATTTTTTCTTTAACCAAAATTGCCATACATTCATTATATGATTAGTTATTCCATTCGAACCTTTTGTCTTTCTTAAAATAATCATTTTTATTCTCATATAATCATCATCCCAACGTATTAAATTTGTCCTTAGTTGTGTGTAGTCTTACTATCAAAGAGTTAAAATCTCCTTTATAAGTTCAAAATTTTTAATTTAATATTTTTAGATAAGTAATTTAATTATATTAATGAAATAAACTATTTAATTTAGATTTATTTTTCTATTAAGCCTGCATCGCATGGGTATAACACTAGTATGATATAAATTCAGGCATACCAATGCCCACATTTATTTTTATTTTTATTTTTTTCCTGAATGATTATGCATTACTCAAAAAAGGCCAAGGGGCCCGATCCATATTTTCCTACAGATGAAAACCCAATTCAGAATAAGACAGAGGAATATGGGCCCAAAGGTATTACACTAAAAGCCCAACCCGCACGGTTGTGGGCCACAGAGTTAACAAATAAACAGACAACAGACGTGAATAAAATCCCAAGCTACAAATTTAGGGGCAGGCATTGGAACTGGGTTGCAGTTGTTTCTTACATTACTCGTGGCATCTACAATCTTGGTTGTCTTACTCTTATCATTAGTGTCTTTGTTTTTGTATAACATATTTTGTTTAAACTTTTTAGCTTATTTGTTTTTTTACAATTTTAAAAATTTTGACCTTTTTTTTTTTTAAATGAACAACTATACTTTAACCGATTTATAGCATAAGCATTCAAAAAAAAGTTTCTCCAAAAAAAAAAAGCTTTTAGCAAAAAGTTATATCCTAACAGACTCTAATGTAATTGTGCTCTACCTCAAGCAGGTTTTTCCTACCCTGAAGTGGTGATGGGGCAATGATGGTTTTTACTTGTCTTGTCCCTCCCCAATAAATATATATATATATATATATATATATATATATATTTATATATATATATTTATATATATAATCTAATCTAATAATCTTTATATACCATTCTTAAAATTTTGTTTGTACTCTTTCTATTACCATCTCCCAAAATACTTATCTTTGATCTCTTTTAGCACTTTCTTGAATGCTCATCCCTTTTATCTTTCATCTTTATTTCATTAATATTGAAATCACTTCATTAAGAATGACAAAATACCTCTAACTTGCCACTCTCCCCATATGCCATGTTCTTACCCCGAAGAAGAGATTGGGTAGGGACATGATATCCCTAATCAATCCCCATCCCATCATGCCTGCCTCACCTCATTACCATTTTTGATAATTGATACAATGTGAAATTAAAATGAAGTTCCTTGTTTTCAATTTAGCACTCATATTATATCCAATTCTATTGGTTAAATACACTATCTAAAGGCACCAGCTAAATGCTTATTGATGTACAATTTTAAGGATAACCACCAAAGTGGTTGCAGAATTTTAGAGTTGAGACTCGAACTCGACAAAAGATAAATTGACTATCATGCTTATCTTTTTTGTGGATACTCTTAGACAAACTTGAATACCCTTCAATATGTGTGTTTCCTTGTCAATTTGCAACTCACATGCAAAAAATAAAATATACACTATGATTTGCATTTTTTTTTTTTTATGGGGAACAGAATATTCCCAAATTATAAATCTTGATGTTGATTCTATTCTTATTATAAATTGGCTAACATTGTATGGTGTTATGGCACCGAACTTGGCTTCACTTATTTTTTATTGCAGGGCCCTCTTGGTCCGAGAGTGGACCGTCCTTCAACACCACGTTTTTTGAGAAGCTAAAAGAATAGCATACGGACTCACCGAGAGGGGAAGGAACCAAAGGAACAAACTTGAAGAATACTGTGAATGTCCAGATTTTGTATATTGTAAATATATATATATATATATACGGGACTATTTTGCAATATTGTACTCCTAATAAGGAGTACCCTATTAACCCTTTTGTATCTAATCACCTAGCTGGGGTGCACTAATCCCTATATTAAATTAAATAAATTTCCTCTTTCTACCCATAGAATAATAATAATTAAAAGATTAAATTTAAAACAAATCAAAGCAAAAAAGTTGTAATTTGTAATTTAGTAAAAAAAAAAATTACTCTTTTAGCCGGTTCAGAAAAACAATACCATTAATCATATATACAAATGTTGCTTATACTTTCCTCAAAAAAAAAAAATGTTGATTATATAATTTGAGGTGATTATTCATGGAACTTTATAGTAATCAATAAATTGCCATGTAAGAAATGTTTCTCATACAAATCGCCGAAAAAAAAAAAATCTACACCCCCCGTAATGCTAACAATGATGAGACAACCATATCCGTTACCGGTTTTTCTATTCAGCTGCGAATCTTAACATTGTCATAAATTTCTGCTGCATTAAAATATTAACAAACAAACAATCATCCAAAACGGCCCCCACGCGCTTCACAAACTTTGACGCCCACGTTCTCCAATCAATGACACCACCGACTGAGCACACACGTTGCGAGTTGACGCACGCAAGACGGAAGCGCTTGGGGATTAAAATTACATTACAAATGAAGATAAAAAAAAAAAAGATAATATTAAATGTGTAAAAAGCGCACAGACAAATCAAAGAGGGGAGACTTAATAAAAAGCAAGAAGACAAAGACAAATTTGGGAAAAGAGGTGGCGGTGAGTAATTGTAAAACTTAAAAAGGTTGTGAATTAGGTTGATTACACCGAAACAAACAAACAAACAATGATGCGCACGACACGGCTCTCTCTGCCTCTGGAGTCATAGCATTAAACATTTTAACATTAAAACGAACGCGTAGAGCGCAAGACATGGACACGCGTCGTGTGCTTAATGGGGTCACTGTTTATGAACGAGCTGTCGGTCCAAAAGAGCGATTCAAAAGGCTACCAAAGGAAAGAAAATATACCATGAGAGAGAGACGGCGATATGACGGACTATACAGACAACTTTTTAAACAAAAAGAAATGGTCTTAAGTTTTACCCATTTGGCTTAGCTCCCTATGCCATTCTCACAAATGGAGCGTGTATATAAGGCTCCTGATTTTCAAAATTCTAGATTTCTCTTCTTTAAAGTATGTAATTTTGATTAAAAATTAAGACAATTAAGAAGAGTTGTCTTTTTTTATAAAAAAAAAAAAAAAAATTAAAGAGCAAAAATTAGGTCCGATGCTTCACTGAACCTGTTAGGATTATAATATATGCATACTTTTCATAGTGTATCAAATCTTAATATATCAAGTGCATAGGAGCATTGAACATGATAATGCACAAAATTGTCAGTAAGTCAATCATCCATACGCATAGTGACTGAAGGTACCTGAAGAACAAAATGTGAACCTATAGACAACATCGGTGGGATGCCGATTAAAAACTCTCAAAAAATTAAGTCAGTGACTAAATGATCTCTAGCAACTTTAAAAGTATGAAAGTTAGGAAATTCTACATACCTAGTAAAGGGAGTGGCTTGATGCTTATATAATGGTATAGAGCTAACCAATATATGTGAATGTAGGGTCTTTCCTTATGGGGAAAATATGAAGTTAATGCTTTGAGATCCTCGAGGCATAACTTCCCATGTTTGGAGGATATGAATATGTAGAAGAATCTTTGGCCATAGTACACAAGTTCTTTCCATATGAAGACACTAGAATGGAGGACACACAAATTGTGTGGAGCTAAGAATTAGGGGTTGTCTATCGGGGTTCCTTCTCTGTCACATGACGTACCAAACGGGCATACAGTTGACTGTTGCTTTACCAGATATATGAAGGCCAATTTTCCTTTAGGCTTGACGATGCTTTTAATCCTTACTAGGCTATGAGTACCTAATGACTCTAGGGTGTTAGCCAAATTTGAAGATGATGAAAACGACCCTATCAGAACACAAACTAAGTCATTTTTAAAATATATAATTATCACTATAATTTTTCAAAGAGAAGTGCTAATGTGCTACATACATAATATTTTCACAACAAATTTTAGGTAAACTATTAGTGATTTTCATTTGGATTTACCACTGATATCACTTTTTTACCTATTACTAATAATTTACTACATAGGATCTATTGTGAAAATATTGTGTACCTTTTTTTTTTTTAGAGAGTTTCAACTTATGGCGTCTACTTCTAATGATAGCTCTATATAATATCAAGACACCAATCGATTTTTGATATAAGCAATGATTGAATCTTAAATCTCTTATTCAATCATCAAAGACTTTATCAGTTGAACTAATTGGAACTCACAAATATTGTGTACCTAATATTTCTCTTTTTCAAAAGGTATGAAAGTTTTTGTTTATTAGTAATGCTAAGTCCATAACATTTTCACAAGTCTTAAGTGGTAGTCTTTTATTGATTATAATTTGAGTTCACCACCAATGTTACTTTCAATCACCAATAATAATCTACCAGCTACAAATTATTCCGAAAGTGTTGTGGACCTATCATTTATTTATTTATTTATTTTCATAAAAACAGAGTTTCTTGATAAAAGTTAACTCTTATTACTTTTGCAAAAATCCTTCCAGAAATAAACTATTTTCCTAAAATAATTAATAAAAAAAAATTGGCTTCACCGACATCATTTCCTCTGCAATTAGGATGATAAATAAATTCATTGTATCATGTGTTTAATTTTGTATCCACAAGACTTGAGAAAAAGTAGGAATCAGATGCATATTCTATGATCTATCCGTGTGAAGCCTTAGATAAAAATATTCCAAGCAAAGTGGTAGTAGAAGAGTTTTTTTGAAAAGGAGGGGAGACTGGGACATACGCTCTAAAGCAAAAGCGTGGAAGAGCAATGGAGAAAAAGGGGAGCCGTAACAGCGGCTTCTAGGCAAAAAGCCGGCACACATGAACTCCTCGCCGCTTGCCCCGAAATTCCCGCGTGCCACGTAACCCCTAGACGACATCATCATAAATCTCACCCCACTCTTGGGCGGCGCCTCTTTCTCAGTCAAACCCCTCGTTGACTGCGCCCCTCTCTCTCTACTTTCTTTAAATATTACTGTATATTAAAATATTAAATATAATTTCCTTAATTACATGGCTGATTCCTGATTGATACTTCTAGATACACAGGAACACCCAACACATATATTACACACAAACACAACAACCTTCTCCTACTATAAATACAACCCCCCACCTCATCCATTTTTTCCCTAAGCTCAAAAAACTCAATTCATTTTTTATTGTATCCTTTTGTGTTTGTTAAACTGATCTTATACTCAATTATAATGGCTATCAAAGAAAAACAACTTGGAGTTAAAAAGGGGAGCAGTATTGGAAAGGCAAGTAACGAGAAAGAGATGCATTATAGGGGAGTGAGGAAGAGGCCGTGGGGCCGGTACGCCGCCGAAATCCGAGATCCCGGCAAGAAGAGCAGGGTCTGGCTCGGCACCTTCGACACCGCCGAGGAAGCGGCGCGTGCTTACGACGCCGCCGCCAGGGAATTCCGTGGTGCCAAGGCCAAGACCAACTTCCATCTGCCCAACGAGGACTTGCCCATTAACCACAGCCCCAGCGAGAGCAGCACCGTGGAGTCGTCCAGCCCTGATGCGCCGGCTCGTGATGCCACGCGCCGCAGGGAGAGTGGCGCTGAGAGTGGCGTCGTTGTCGGTCGGTTTCCGTTTCTTAATCAGCAGCCGTATGTCGGCGCGTGTGCTGGAGTGGTGGGTGGTTTTCCTGTCCACGCGCGGCCGGTTTTGTTTTTCGACCCGATGGTGAGGCCCGAGTTTGTGGCTCAGAGTTACCCTCTCCGGTTCGACCCGAGTCCGGTTGAGTTCAATTCCGGAATTGTAGGTGGGGCCCAGACCCAGAGCGACTCAGATTCATCATGGGTCGTTGATTACAAGCCAAGAAAAGAAGTTCTTAACCTTGATCTTAACCTTGCTCCTCCAATGGACGCTTAATTTTCCAACAATTTTTGTAATAATCAAAGGCAAAAGTGTTTTCTCCTTTTTTTTTTTAATTTTATTTACCTAGAGAGTGATGGACCTATCTGCTAGTTCGTCCTTGCTGTGTAAACTAGTTAGGAATGTAGTAATGGTTTTTTCTTTTTTTTTCTTTTTTCTTTTCTCTCTCATTAAGGAGGGAAAAGAATCAAATTCTCTCTAAGTTGTTTTTATGTTGTAACCGCTCATTCCTTCACTAACGTTTGAATATCAAGTTTACTTTTTTTCTTGATAATTTTGTGTCTCATTTTTTGTCATTTGCTATTGGTGATTTTGGCAAGAAATGAATTTTGGCCTCATAATCATTTGAAGCATGTGGGGATATCAGAATTAGCTTATCAAACAATTAAAGCCTTATAAACGTCGGCAGGTTTTCCCTTATCATATCTAATAAAAGCCAAGAAAGAAGCAAAAATAAGTTGAGCATTCGGTTAATACATTCCGAAGTACCCAAAAAAGAGATAAATTGTCTTTAGTAGGGAGTAATTAGAGCTTTATGATCCTGGATTAGTGTATCTCAGAATTACAAAATGAAAAGGGATTTCTCTTCAAAAAAACAAAAAAAGGAAAGAAGTTTTTATTACTATGAGTTCACTTTTTCTAAAGTCTGTGAACACAATTTTTTAGGAAATTGAGTGAGACAGAGCAAAAGAAATCGTAATAATTAGTCAGTAATAATGCGCGATTGTAGTCTCAGAATAGAATTTATTCTTTGAACTAATGATATAATATCAAGGAAACATTATTAGTGGATCTCAATCTTAACTGGAATTTTGTCCATTATTTAAATCCAATATATCGCGTCCAATTTATTGCAGATTTGAGAAGCTAGCAATTACCACTTTACTAGTATACTTTGTCCCCAAGGCGTTGAGAAAAGGGATTATACCACTTTATAAAACTTTTGAAACGATTATAATTCAGAACTAGCATTATCTGTACAAATCATACCGCATTGTTCCTTTAAAGGGTACAATATTGGTTTCACACAGTATAATCTCAAAACTTTCAACCAGAGACTAATCACTGTTCGTGTCGGGTCGGTCCACGAAGGGGTAAAGCACTGGCCCAGGGATTCTTTTCAAAGTGCAGGTAGCAGAACTCGAACTAGGGAGCACACCTAGTCGAGCCAAGTACAAACACTCTGAGACCAAACGCCGAACCGCTTAACCAACCCCACTGGGTACAATATTTGGGGAAATTTGTAAAAACCCACAATAAAATATGAACCCAAAAGCTCAAATTGTGCATAATTAATTCAAAAAAAAAAAAGAAATCCCAATTGATTTTGTTTAATTAATAAAATTTGTGGGTGATTAAAAAGCTGATCACGGTACACTTAGAGACACTCTTTTCCCTGCTAGGCTAGGCTAGGTGAGGCTACTCTTCTCTCTCACCTTGTGCTTGTTATTAGTTATAAGTTTCCACCGACTGCAGCAACGGTACAGTGGGCCAGAAAATCACGGAGTGTGAGGGTAATGGGACCTACAAAAAGAATTCCGTGTTGACGGGTTGCATGTCGTGTTAACGGTGGACGGCACGTGTACTTTCGCCGTCCATTTATTATTGAATTCAATTCGAAAGATTTTTTTTTATTAAAAATTAAAAAATTTATGTGAGGGCGGTTTCTTCTTGGTAAGTGATAGGAAAGCGTAGAGTGGAGGCAGGAATAGATAGTGAAAGAGAGACAACAACAGCCTCTTGGGACCCACGCTCCTACATGCTGCCGTCGCTGCCGCTTTCGGTGGGCCCTCTTTTTTTTTTTTTTTCGCGTCTGCGGAGAGAGTTTCATTCACTAATTTTCATACACGTTTTACTAAAAATTGCCTTATGTTGACAAATGTAATTGGTCGGTCTTTATCGCATAAACTTTTTTTTTTTCTTTTTTTCTTTTTTCCACCGTTTACCGCGTAAAATTGTTGTAGTAGCGTGAGTATAAAAATGTGTGGTATTATAATTCTTTGGAGGTACTCTTTTTTTTTTTTTTTTTTTTTTAAGTTATGTAAAATACTATTTGAATTCTTAAATTTTAGGGAAATTTTATTTTTTGTCTTTAAATTTTGAAAAGTTCTCTTTCATCCTTAAATTTTGTAACGAGTTTTTTTTTTTTTTTTTTTTTTTAGTTTAAAAACAAAAATAGAGATCAAAAAACTATTTTTAATAATTTAAAAATGAAAAAAAAAACTTTTGATAAAGTTCAAGGATAAAAATTAAAATTAAAGGACCAAAAACGTACTTTTTAGTAGTTCTATGAACAAAAAACGAACTTTTTAAAGTTTAAAAATAAAAAATAATCTTTTTTTGGTAAAGTTTAAAAACCAAAATAATAATTTATCATTTTTATTTTTATTTTATTATTTATATAATAAGTGGTGTATTATTATTTGGTCATATTATTCGGTTTTAATCTATGAGATAGACCAAAAATCCCATGGACCCCAATTATGTGGTGAATAGAATTTATGGACCTCTAACTCTAAAGCTTATCTTTCTCAAAAAAAAAAAAAAAAAAAAAAAAAAAACTCTAAAGCTTATAAGTCACATTAGATCCACCACATATTTATCCTACAAGAATATGAATTATATATGAAGATGATTAAATATTGGGCATGATGGGCTTACCTTAATGGGCCTGACGGATTGGGTCTCTTGGGCCTGCGTGGGTATGGTCCCAGCTTTGAAGGCCCATCACTACTGACGCAGCAAGGGCCCATGATCCGGTAATGAGAATCCTTGCTCACCACGTTTGGAAGAATTGGGAATAGAGTCCCACATTGAAAAGATGTGGGAACCAGAAAGGGAAAGTCAACCCCTTATCACTATAAAAGGCGTAATACCCACAGAAATCGGGGTATGCTTTTATGAACCCTCTCTAACGCAAAAAGTAAAACAGAGGAAGTCTAACTTGACCGTCGGAGAGTCTTTGGCCGGCACCTCACCGGTGCTCTCTGAAGGATTCTTTAGTTTCTTTCCTCGTGCAGGTTCAATTCGAGTCGCGAGTACGGTGTGACCCATTGGTGACGGGAATCGACGTCATCAGTTGGCGCCGTCTGTGGGAAGTCGACGACCGGGTACGGTAACATTTCCTAGATAAAGGAGTTACATGGTACTCACGCGCTCGATGGCAACCACAAATGACGTCCAAGAAGAAGCTCCTACGACTGCCCTTGAGAGACAGGTCAAGACGCTCGCCGCAGCTGTGGAGCGCCTCACCAAACAAAACCACGACCTGACGGAACAGCTGAATCAAAAGAGTGCAGCCGTGAATAGCCAGGGAGATCAAGAAGGGAACAGTGCGGAGAGGAGAAATAATGACGGACCGCAGGAGAGCAACGCACCGAGCAAACAAGTGCGACGGGACGCTAGCATCCCCTCAGTGACGGACACAGCTCCACAACCCATCATCGCAGAGATGCAGGCGATGAAGGAACAGATGGAAGTCCTGATGAACGCTCTCAAGGGGCGAGTGTCCAGCGATCTTGACGACCTTGTCAACCGGACTGACTCGCCATTTACGGCGTCCGTCAACTCCTTCCCCCTGCCGAGTAAGTTCCGCATGCCGAGCATGGACAGTTATGACGGAGTCAAGGACCCCCTCGATCACCTAGAGACCTTCAAGACCCTGATGCACCTCCAGGGAGTGGCGGACGCAATTATGTGTAGGGCATTCCCTACAACCCTGAAGGGCGCGGCAAGGATTTGGTTCAGCCGCCTGACACCAAACTCCATCGGCACCTTCAGAGAGCTGAGCGCTCAGTTCACTACACACTTCATTGGAGGACATCGGTACAAGAAATCCACGGCTTGTCTGATGAACATCAAGCAGAGAGAGGAGGAGACGTTACGGGCCTACATATCACGCTTCAATAAAGAAGCGCTCACGATCGACGAAGCCGACGACAAAATATTGGTGGCCGCGTTCACAAACGGGCTGAAGGGGGGTAAGTTTTTGTTCTCCCTATACAAAAACGACCCAAAGACAATGTCGGAGGTGCTTTACAGGGCCACCAAGTATATGAACGCTGAAGACGCTCTACTAGCAAGAGAAGACAGACCGAAGAAAAGAGACAGACAAGAGGATCCCCGACAGGACCAGGGGCGAAAAAAAGGACGAATGGGAGATCGAAGGGACGAGAGACGTCCAAAACCCATGGGTGGAAGGTTCACAAGTTTCACCCCGTTGACCGCTCCGATAGACCAAGTCCTAATGCAGATTAAGGACGAAGGATCCCTGACGTTTCCGGGAAAGCTGAAGAGTGATCCCAACAAAAGGTCAAGAGACAAATATTGCCGCTTCCACCGTGACCATGGTCACGACACTGCCGATTGTTACGACTTGAAGCAACAAATCGAAAACCTTATCCGACAAGGAAAGCTGAAGAAGTTCGTCAGCAAGGAAAGAATGGATCAACCCCAACAAGAACAACACCCCCGTCGAGAAAACGAGCGGCCAAGGCCCCCAATAGGGGACATAAGGATGATAATTGGAGGAACAGCTGCGGCCGGATCGTCCAAAAAGGCTCGCAAAACGTACCTTCGGATGGTACAGAATGTCCAGCTGGCAGGCACGGTACCAAAGATGGCTAGAAGGGAAGGCCCCATTATCGGGTTCTCGGAGGAGGATGCAAGACGCCTACACCATCCACACGACGATGCACTCGTCGTCACCTTGCGGGCAGGCGACTACAACATCCACCGGGTGTTGGTCGACAATGGTAGTTCGGCCGACATCATGTATTATCCGGCATTCCAACAAATGAGGATTGATAGAGAACTGCTAATACCGACAAACGCCCCGCTCGTTGGCTTCGGGGGGAGTAGGATATTCCCTTTGGGCGCCGTCACGTTACCGGTGACGGTAGGAGACTACCCCCAACAAATCACCAAGGACGTAACATTCCTGGTGGTCGATTGCTCGTCAGCCTACAATGCTATTATTGGACGGCCCACTCTCAACTCGTGGAAGGCGGCAACATCAACATACCACCTGATGATCAAGTTCCCAACGGAGTATGGGGTAGGAGAGCTACGCGGAAGCCAAATTGCCGCACGAGAATGCTACGTAGCTATGATGGAGGTGGAAGACCAGATCCAGGCCTTGAACATAGAAGAACACCGAACGACGGCAGAACCTACTGAGAAGCTAGAGGAGATAGTTCTCGACAGTTCCAATTCAGATCGAACTACCAGGATCGGAACGCTTGTCAAACCCGCAATCCGTCAAGAGCTCGTAGCTTTCTTGAGGAGCAATAAGGATGTGTTCGCTTGGAGCCATGACGATATGCCAGGAATCGATCCCTCGGTCATGGTACATAAGTTGAATGTGTTGCCCTCGTTCCCACCCGTCCGACAAAAGAAGAGAGTATTCGCCCCGGAGCGAGACCAAGCAATAGCGGAAGAGGTCCGCAAACTCCAAGATGCAAGCTTTATCAGGGAAGTCTACTACCCCGATTGGCTGGCGAATGTGGTAATGGTGAAGAAAACGAGTGGCAAATGGCGGATGTGCGTGGACTTCACCGATCTTAACAAAGCATGCCCCAAAGATAGCTATCCCCTCCCAAGGGTCGACATCCTAGTGGACTCGACGGCTCAACACCAATTGCTAAGCTTCATGGATGCTTTCTCGGGTTATAACCAGATCCGCATGCACGAGGACGACCAGGAGAAGACTTCGTTTGTAACCAGTCAAGGTCTCTTCTGTTACAAAGTAATGCCATTCGGTCTGAAGAATGCAGGGGCAACATACCAGAGACTAATGAACAAGATGTTCGCACAGCAAATCGGGAGGAACGTCCAAGTTTATGTCGACGACATGCTGGTGAAGAGCCGGAAGGAGGAAGACCATTTGGAAGATCTCAAGGAAACATTCGGCACACTCCGATCCTACAACATGAAGCTCAATCCAGGAAAGTGCGCGTTTGGTGTAACGGCAGGAAAATTCCTAGGATTCATGGTATCTCAAAGGGGGATTGAAGCTAACCCGGACAAAATCCGAGCCATAATGGAGATGGCCCCCCCGAGAAACGTGAAGGAAGTACAGAGCCTTAACGGCAAGGTAGCGGCATTGAATAGATTCGTGTCGAGAGCGACGGACAAATGTTTACCTTTCTTCCGAACATTGAAAAAGTCATTCGAGTGGACGGACGAGTGTCAACGAGCATTCGAGGAGTTAAAAACCTATCTATCTTCACCACCTCTACTGAGCCCCTCGCAACCAGGTGAAGAGCTCTTCCTCTATTTGGCCGTCTCCACTGTGGCCGTCAGCGCGGCCTTAATCAGAGAGGAGGACAGGGCACAGAAGCCCGTGTACTACGCCAGCCGGGCGCTCCGCGGTGCCGAGGAAAGATACCAACCTATGGAGAAACTCGCTTTTGCGTTGGTCACGGCGGCTCGCAAGCTCAAGCCCTACTTTCAAGCCCATACCGTGAACGTAGTGACCGACAAGCCCTTGCGAAGGGCACTAAGTAATCCTGAGGCCGCAGGTCGACTGACGCTGTGGGCAATAGAATTGAGCGAGTTTGACATCAAGTATCGTCCACGTGTGGCCATCAAAGGACAAGCTGTAGCCGACTTCATAGCTGAGTTTACGCATGACGCGGACAAGGGGGCAGAAGAACCCCCCCAGTGGAACATCTACACCGACGGATCATCCAATAAGCGAGTTGGAGGAGCCGGCATAGTATTGCTGTCACCTGAAGGAGACAAGATTGAATGTATGGTCCGTCTCGACTTCCCCATTACCAACAATGAAGCAGAATACGAAGCAGTAGCAGCAGGACTCGACCTAGCCAAAGCCGCCGGAGCTGAAAGTGTGGTCGTGCATTGCGACTCTCAAGTCGTGACCAATCAAGTAAACGGAGATTATGAATGCAAAGGGGAAAGGTTGAAGAGATATCTCGATCAAGTGAGGGCTAGAGTCGATGGGCTAAAAGCAACGTTCGTCCAGATCCCCAGGGGAGACAACGAGCTCGCTGATCGGCTAGCCAAAGCCGCTTCAGCAGAACACATGATAACACTGGGTAATGTACTTCCCTTTGTTCAAATCTTTCCGCTAATAGACCCCGACAACATGCAGGAGATACGCTCCGAAAGAAACTGGACTACGCCGATAGCTTCATACTTAAAGGACGGGATATTGCCTGAGGAGAAGGAGGCAGCGAGAAAGCTAAAAGTCCGAGCGGCAAGGTTCGTCTTGATAAAAGACATTCTTTACAAGAGAGGTTTCTCCCGTCCATACCAAAGATGTCTCGGGGTTGAAGAGGCAGACTACGTGATGAGGGAAGTACACGAAGGAATATGCGGGAACCATTCTGGATCGCGGTCGTTGGTGCACAAGCTGTTACGAGCTGGTTATTACTGGCCGACCATGCAAAAGGATGCTGAGTCCTATGTTAAAAGATGCGACAAATGCCAGAGGTTCAGCAATTTTATCGGACAGCCAGCTGAAGAGCTGACCCCCATAACGGCTCCATGGCCGTTCGCTCAGTGGGGACTGGACATCATGGGACCTTTCCCAACGGCGATAAGGCAGCTAAAGTTCTTGGTAGTGGGCATTGACTACTTCACGAAATGGGTAGAAGCGGAAGCCTTGGCCACCATTACAGAAAAGAACATTAGAAGTTTTGTCTGGCGGAACATAGTATGTAGGTTTGGTATTCCTAGAGTCCTTGTCTCAGATAACGGGAGGCAGTTCGATAACGGCCCCTTCCGTGATTTCTGCTCACAACTAGGAATAAAAAACCACTACTCATCCCCCGCCCATCCTCAGGCTAACGGTCAGGTTGAGGTCACAAACCGATCCTTGCTAAAGATTATCAAAACTCGGCTCGAGGGGGCAAAGGGCATATGGCCAGAAGAACTGCCAAGCATACTGTGGGCATATAGGACAACGGCGAGGACTCCGACAGGAGAGACACCGTTTCGACTGACCTACGGGAGCGAGGCAGTCATCCCAGCGGAAGTTGGGCTCACGAGCTACAGGGTTCACAACCACGACGAGGGAAGGAATGACGAATCCATGAGGCTACAGCTGGACCTTATAGACGAGGTCAGGTCGGAAGCAGAACAGAGGATCGCTAGATACCAGGATCGCATGTCCAAACATTTCAACTCACGGGTCCGACAAAGAAGCTTCCAAGTTGGAGACCTCGTACTCAGGAGGGTCATGGGTACAACTAGAGACCCTACACAAGGAAAGCTCGGCCCCAACTGGGAAGGACCCTACAGAGTTACGTCGTGGAAAAGGAAAGGAACATACCACCTGGAGACAATAGACGGAGAAAAGCTACCACATCCGTGGAATGCCGAGCACTTGAGGAAATACTACCAGTGATAGCGACACGACAACCAGTTTCTCTTTTAAGACTTTTTCTGAATTATTAACTTTTATTGGCACTGTTTAACTATTTTTGCTACAATATTGTCGTGCCTTTTTTTTAAGCCCAAGGGGGCAGGCACTTTTCCTTTACGCATTCTACAATCAGATGCAATTTTTGATCTTCTACTTGAATGTACGTCATTGCAATTGCCCACAAAAGTTAACGGAAACGATAGAAGTCCGCAAAGTGGACGGATTATCCTACAGGGACGATCCCACTACGTCCACAAGGTGGACGGATCATCCTACAGGGATGATAGCCATAAGTCCACAAGATGGACGGATACAATATGAAGTCCGCAAGATGGACGGATTATCCTACAGGGACGATCCCACTACGTCCACAAGGTGGACGGATCATCCTACAGGGATGATAGCCATAAGTCCACAAGATGGACGGATACAATATGAAGTCCGCAAGATGGACGGATTATCCTACAGGGACGATCCCACTACGTCCACAAGGTGGACGGATCGTCCTACAGGGACGATCACCCTGAGTCCACAAAGTGGACGGATCACTAAGGTGATGAAACAAAAGTCCACAAAGTGGACGGATCACTAAGGTGATTAAATATAAGTCCACAAAGTGGACAGATCACTAAGGTGATGAAACAAAAGTCCACAAAGTGGACGGATCTCTAAGGTGATGAAATGTGAGTCCACAAAGTGGACGGATCACTAAGGTGATGAAACAAAAGTCCACAAAGTGGACGGATCACTAAGGTGATTAAATATAAGTCCACAAAGTGGACAGATCACTAAGGTGATGAAACAAAAGTCCACAAAGTGGACGGATCACTAAGGTGATGAAATATGAATCCACAAAGTGGACGGATCACTAAGGTGATGAAACATAAGTCCACCAAGTGGACGGACTACTTAGGTGATGTGACATAGGTCCACAAAGTGGACGGATCACAAAGGTGATGCAATTAGTCCACAAAGTGGACGGATCACTAAGATGTTGAAATACATGAAATAAAGTCCTTGAGATGGACGGACTGTCCTACAATAGATGGACGTTTTCGCAAAGTGGACGTATACTGGCTACGTTAAAATTTTCTACAAGTCCATTAAATACGCGATATATTTAAAAGTGATGAACAACGCCACAAAGTGGACGGTCCGCATAATAAACCCCTCAAAACAGACGGAGAAGGAAAATCCTCACCGATGTAAATGCTCAATCAACACAAGATAACAAGTCTGCAATGTGGACGGATAATCACAGATTAACAAATATCCTCACAAAAATAATCCCTCAAGAAGGTAGACGGAGTTTTAAACAGAGCACCAAACAATTATAAAAAGCATGTGAACTTTTAAGCCAAAAGCCCCAAAGGCAAATGTTCAATACAAAAAAAGGACGGATTGTCTTAAAAAATGAATAAAAAAGAAAGACGGATTGTTCACAAAATAAAGTACATATGCATCAATCTTTCTTTTCTTCAGCATCTGGGACATCCTTCGACGGGGCGGACTCTCCGTCTCCCTGAGCAGCACCGTCTCCAAAAAGGTCCTCCGTATTTTCGGAGGCGACGGGGAGGGCAGAAGTCTGGGCTTGGTCCTCAAGTTTGACCATTGTCAAGTCCAGCTCTGGATAAGCCTTCTTGACTTGACGGAGAGAATCATCGAATCCTTGGAGGAAGGAGTCCGACAGCTCGCCCAAACAGGACTCCGAGCATCGGTACTCCTCGACGGCTGCCACTCTAGCCTGACGGATCTCTTCTTTGAGTTGTTTTATCTCAGCTTCTTTGTTCTCTATGACCGTCAGCGAAGTAGCCGTCTTCTCCTCAAGCTCCTTCCTCGCCTGCTCAGAAAGCTCCAGCTTCTTCTCCATCTTGGACCTCCATCTCTGAAGTTGTCCGAGCTCTTCCTCCGTCTGCTGCGCCTTCGCGCGCACCCGATCCAAGCTACTCTCACGGTTGAGACACCGGTCAAGTAGTCCCTTCATCATGACCAAGGACTGCAAGTAGAAAAGAGACCGTCACATAATGTAAGTAACAGGAAGAATGAAAAACAAAAACTTATTTGACAAACATAACCAACCTGAGCGACGGCGAAGAGGCCCGTCTCCCCCATGGCCTCCGTCGAATGGTTTCCCAGGTCTTCGTAGTCTTCTGCCGTGATGATGGACGACAGTTTCTCCAATGCATACTTGGAGTCATCACGAAGAAGGGAAGGAGGTCTCTCTTGCTTACCGTCTGGGACCGCCATCAATCCTTTGCCCTTCCCCTGCTTCGCTGGGGTGACGGCCTTGTTACCCTCAGCCATTAAGCCAACCACAGGTTCAAGAGAGACCTTTGGTTGCTTAAAGGGACGGTCGGATTTTGTCGTCAGTTTCCTTTTAGGGATTGAAGCTGATGCCTTAGGAACCTCCTCGCCGGATTCCCTCTTCTTGACGGCTTGGGACTTGATCAAAGCTCTCCTCTTTGCGTCATCCATCTCTGCAAATAATGACGGATGAAATTAAAACAAAATAAAGCAAAATAAATGACAAGTAAAGTTGACGGGCTTACGTTTGTGAACTCGCTCGTCGTATCTTATCGCTTCTTGGGTGGGCTCAGGACCGTCGCAGTACCAATGTATGGTCCTCGGGTTCACCAACTTCGCCCAAGTCCTTTCCTCCGGCGTAGTCTTCTTGCAAACCTTTTCAAGGAAGCTAAACTCCTCAAGGCTGACTTGTGGGCGCCGTCTACCTGCAAAGAAAGATGATCAAGATATACACATATAACTGGACGGATATGAAAAGCAACACAAAATTTAGACGGATGCATACGTGTCTGATTTATAACTGCCCAAGTTGTGTCGACGGGCATGAACTCCGTCTCCCCTGGATGGTTCATCCATCTATCACCCTCCAGGAAGAAGTACCGACTCTTCCAGTCTCTATTTGAGTCTGGGGTCTCAAAGATCACCTTCAACAAGGGGCTCCGACTGGCAAAACTGTACATCCCCCTTGATCCAGAAATCTCGTCTGGACGGTAACAGTGAAGAAATTCACGGACCGTCAATTTCCTTTCCCCGTTTGACATTGCACCGTAGAGAATCTCCATGGCTATGAAGACCCTCCAGGCGTTAGGGGATATCTGGGTGACGGACAACCCCAGATACTGCAAGAGTTCCCTATGAAGGGTAGAAAGCGGGAATCGAAGTCCAGCCTTCAATGCCTGTTCGTACACTCCTACACCGTCTACCCCTTCGTAATAACACTTCTCCGACACATATGGTAGACGGATGGAGACATAGTCTGGAATTTGGAAGTTGGTCCTGAAGGTGCTGAAATGTCTCTCCCTGATGACGGATGTAAACCTATGAACAGTCCACTCTGGCAACATGATGAACTGCCTTAGTCCATCAGCGCCTACAACGGACTCCAGTTGTTGATCCCCGTCATCATCGGAACCCTCTACTTCGACTATCTCCACATCCTCATTTGTTGAGGATGAAGAGGAGGCAGACGGACTCCTACTTTCGCCGGGGCTCTCTTGGTCTTTGTGACCGGACGGGTATACATCCTCGTATTCCGTCCCATCACGAACCACCGACTGGTTACTTGACGCACTAGACATTTCCTACAATTGACAATAAAACCTAAGACCGACGGGTTTGAAAGTGTTGACGGGTATGGAAAGCCTAACAACAATGCATAGAAGAGAATGTAACTTGACTATAGTAAATTAGAAGCACTTACCGAACTTAGCAGAGGACGGGTGACGGTTGGTGTAATCAGCGAATATTCGTCCTCGACGGATTGCACAGATTAGGTTGACGGCTTTGCTCTGACAGGGTTGACGGCTTCGCTCTGACAAGTGTTTTCTGAGTGAAAATTGAAAAATGAAAGAGTGAGGCGCCTTATATATATAGGAAGTGCACGGAAGACGAAGCGACGCTTCGATCCTATACAACGACCATTCAGAGAGTGACACGTGGCATGCTTAATAAATGCTGACAACCTGTCAGTACGTACCAACAGATTTGTACCTGCCATGTATCCGTCAACTGGATGATTCTCCCTTTGACGGGTCGATCCAGCTAGGACCGTCGTTCTATTTTGCATGAATCCGTCATATCCATATGTAAGGACCGTCACCCCACTGATCCTTTGACCTTAAAGGTGACGGATCATCGGGGTGAAGGGGGCAACTGAAGATGATTAAATATTGGGCATGATGGGCTTACCTTAATGGGCCTGACGGATTGGGTCTCTTGGGCCTGCGTGGGTATGGTCCCAGCTTTGAAGGCCCATCACTACTGACGCAGCAAGGGCCCATGATCCGGTAATGAGAATCCTTGCTCACCACGTTTGGAAGAATTGGGAATAGAGTCCCACATTGAAAAGATGTGGGAACCAGAAAGGGAAAGTCAACCCCTTATCACTATAAAAGGCGTAATACCCACAGAAATCGGGGTATGCTTTTATGAACCCTCTCTAACGCAAAAAGTAAAACAGAGGAAGTCTAACTTGACCGTCGGAGAGTCTTTGGCCGGCACCTCACCGGTGCTCTCTGAAGGATTCTTTAGTTTCTTTCCTCGTGCAGGTTCAATTCGAGTCGCGAGTACGGTGTGACCCATTGGTGACGGGAATCGACGTCATCAATATATAAAACATGTATGCATTGTATTTATCACTGATGGATTAGTATTAAAGTTAAACATACCCCATGCCAATTGACACGTGTAAATCAGTGTGATGCATGTATCTCTGTCCTCAATAGTTTGTGATTGGAATCGAATCGCATCGCATCAACTTCAACTATCTAGCTATCACCTACTGCATTAATTTTTATTGGCATGCATAGTATGTTTTTAGATAGATGGATTGATAATTAAGCGGTGCAAAGAGGACACACAACACACCAACTTGTCAGTTCAAAAGTGTTCAATGTATTCCATTCTATGACACACGTAATGTTTATCCATTTCAACAAAACGCGTGAATGATTTGTTCGCTTTTCTGCTCATTGTTTTAAAAAGGGATGAAACACAGAGAGTGGGAATTTTACATAAACCCTTAATATGTCCGGCTGTGGCTCTAGAATTTTTCCTTTTAACATGTGTAATTAAGTTGTGTCATTAAGAAATTAAAATTAAATATAATTTAGTAAAAATAGAACTTGAATATATTCATCAACAAAAATAATGCAAATACATGAACTTTTTTTTTAAGAAGAAAATACATGAAGTTTTACTATTTCTTTTTAAGAGTTTTCATATTTTGAAATAATCACATGATAGTTCGTTATTAATTGTCATTATCTATTACAAGAGTTAGGCCCTTTTGTAATGATAATTTGGGTTAAGTAATGTGTTTGAGCTTGGTGAGAGGGTGTAATTAAGTGTGTGTGTGTGTGTTTTTTTTTAACAGTTAGTTAGTTAATTAGTTTTTTTTTTTTTAATTGTCATTATCTATTATCCTTTTTTTAAGGGAAGTCATTATCTATTGTCAATGTGGAATAATGTGACTATTTTACTTTATTAAGTTTGTATAACATTTTTATTTTTATGCTAAACGCATGTTTGGTAGACTGTAATAGGTGCTGTAATGTAATAGTTATTCCTATAGTTTAGTTATTCTTTAGTTTGGTTATATTTTTATTACAATGAATAATCATTCTTTATGAATAGCTATTCTTCAAAATGAGGAATAACGATTCTTCTTTAAAAGGTTGTATTAGCTATTCCTTAGTAAATACAATAATTTCAAAACTTAATATATTTTCAAATAAACAAACTTTCCATATACATCTAACAATTATAAAAATAAAAAATCATAAAAAATAACACATATCTCTCTTAAATTTAAAAATAACAATTTTTAAGGAAATATAATTGTATGAGTAAGAAATTTCCTAAAATAAATGTGAAGTTTCATTCTAATGTTATAACTCACAACCAAACTAATGAATAGGTTTAATTATTACATTACAACACATTTTATTCCTAGTAATAAAGATTACAATTCATGTCGTAATTCTCATTTAATGTACCAAACATACCCTAAATGACAAAACTCAACCGATTGACATTGTATTAATTATTGACCCACACAGCCACACTCATTTATACATAAATAATATATTAAGTGTCTACTTAACCAATCAAATACTTTAAACATCACTTACTTTTTTTTTCCTTGAATCACTAACTTTATAACAAAAAATTATTATAACATTGCAACAATACACACATATATAACAAATTCTTTGTATTTTCTAATTATTAAATTATATAAAGTTATATTGTATTTATAATATACACGCACACATTCACACACATCACAATTCACACAAATAATATTACTATAACGAAATAAATATATAATGCATAAATCAACATCACACACACATAATATAAATTTATAATAAAAAGAGATACTAAATTTTGAGATAGTTAGATAAAAAAGAGAGATGAGATGAGATTCATAAGAATGCGATTAGAGATCAGATTAGAGAGAGAAAATTAGAGTAATATGTTTTGTTGTTTGGTATTGAGATGGGCTGATCTATGTAGTTATTTGGTTTTGGGTTGGGCTAATCTGTGACCAAGAGGTTCAAAGATACTTTTAAGTGTAAATCAAACTAATAAAAAAATATTATATATATAATATATTTTTATTTCCAAGTCAGGTAGTTCATTTGAACTCCTCTGAAGATAACATAAAGCTGCCCCTAAATATTTCTGAATGAAGAATAATTATAGGAATTATAAAAATTAAGTTTTAGTGGTTTGCTTGAACGATTTTAGTGTCAATTAGAAAACTGTAAAGGCAAGTGACACAACATCTGATAAGGCTGAAGCATATGATAAGGCAGAAGAGAAACGACCTGTAGTAGAGTAGCTTTATAGTCTAAACTATAGATAGTTTATGCTTAAATGTATTAGTGAAGTTAGCTACGGTTGCAAGTCCACGTGTAAGCATCTGATGAGTCAGGCTATAGTTAGTTACAATGATCCCAAATTTTACAGAATAGGTTGAGTATATGTACTAGATTCAGTGAATGAATGAAATCAAGAAACTCAGATTTAGTTCATCAAATTTTATCTCTTCCTTGCTTTCTTCTTTGCTCTTTACTTTGCTTCTTCATATTTTTCTTTTCTTCATATTGCTTTTCATGGTATCAGAGCCACCATTAATGGCTTCTACTCCGAGCTCTAATTACTCAACAACTCCCTCTACTTCCACTACAACAACTACTCCTACAAACTCTTTAGTGAATCCATCGTTGCTACTCTTATCTAATATGGTGAGTATGATGATGATGAAGTTGGATTTCACCAATTATGGTGGAGTTTGGATCCACGTCCTGCGTCTACATTTTCAGCAAACCCGCGTTTTCTCCTTTTTTTTTTAAGATCAACGCCTATGTCACTGTTCATTGTCCGTGAACAGTGATTTTAGGCTTATGAACAGTAAAAAACAGAGTGAACAGTAATTTTTCACACATTCAAAAATTATTTTGCTACAGTATTTTCAATTTTCAGTTTCAGCAAAAATAAGTTGTATCCAAACGGACCCTATATGGTCTGGAAACATCAAATCGTTGTGATTCTTGAAGCCTATGCTATGATACACCCGATCCTTTCTTGAAGGACAGTTTTGGAAGCTTTACTAGTGAGACAAACCCTGAGTATCTCAGTTGGAAGAATTGAGAGCAAGCCCTATTCACATTCATCAACTCCACTTTGTCTCCATCAGTTTTAGCCATTACAGTGGGTCAGAAATCTGCTAAGGGAGTCTGGAATGTGCTTAAGAAAAGGTTTGCTTCTGTTTCTCGATCTCATGTTTTAAGTTTGAGGAATGAATTGTTGAGTATTAAGAAAGGTTCTGAGAGTATTGATAGCTTCTTTCAAAGAATTAAAGAAGTTAGGGATAGATTGAGTTCTATTGCTGTTGTTATTGATGAAGAAGAACTTATACATCTAGTTCTAGAAGCCCTGCCTCAAGAATATGGTGCATTTTGTTCAGCAATAAGAACTAGGAATGATGTGTTTACTTTAGAAGAGTTAAATACTCTGTTAAATGCTGAATAGAGAGCTATTAAAAATAAATTTGAGGTTAGAGATACTTCTATGACTATGATTCTTCAAAGTGGGTTTAATCAAAACAATAATAGAGGTAGAGGCAAGAATGGTAATCAGAGGGGTCATGGCAGAAGTTTTATTAACTTTGGTCCTAATTTTGGTTTTAATAATGGCCAATCATCTGGGAATCCCAATTTTGGATTCAATTTTGGTCAATCTTCTGGGACTGCCAATACTACTCCTCAATTTCCTAGTTTTCAATCACATTCTCAATTCAAAAATGGAGGAAATAGTTCTAGTTTTCATCAGGTTCAAGATCAATCTTAGAATTCTAGACCTACCTATCAAATTTGTGGCAAAAATGGACACATTGCCTTAGACTGCTATCATCATATGAACTTTGCCTATCAAGGCATGCTCCAGCTAAACTAGCCTCTATGCCAGCTTCAGCAACTGCTAATTCTGCTTTAGCGTCCAATTTTGCTTGGCTCACTGATACTAGATGCTCAAATCATGTGACTCTAGATATATCTTAGCTTTCCTTACATTCTCAGGTCACTTCAAGGAATGAATCAGTTACTGTTGGCAATAGGCAAGAATTGCCTGTGACCCATATTGGAAATGGTAAGCTTCTTACACCTTCTCATCAATTTCGTTTAGACAATATCCTTAGGGTCCCTGCTTTGGCTTCCAATTTGTTGTCTATTCATAAACTTTGCTTACAAAACAATGCTTATTGCTATTTTGATGCTACTCAGTTCTTAATTATGGACTTACCCACGGGGAAGGTTCTCTATCAAGGCCAGAGTAAAGATGGTGTCTATCCAATCCCTCTTTCCTCTCAACTATCTACTGCTCCCACTCCTTCTTCATCCTTTGTATTTCAATCATTTGTAAATAGTGTTGTCTCTCCACAAGCATTGCTATGGCATCAAAGACTTGGACATCCTTGCTCCAAGCTTCTTCAATTTGCCTTGTCTTCTTTCAATAATACTGTCAAATTTTCTGTTAATGATGACATTTGTTCACAATGTACATATTGTATAAGTGCTAAGATGCACAAGTCTCCTTTTCCAAAACATGTTATGTCAAGTACTTTTCCTTGACAATTGGTTCATAGTGATGTTTGGAGCCCTGCTCCTGTGACTTCTGTGCTCGGTTATAGATTTTATGTCATTTTTGTTGATGATTTTATTAGGTTTACCTAATTATTTCTGCTTAAGCACAAATTTGAAGTGTTTACTGTTTTTCTGCACTTTAAAGCTCTTGTAGATAATCAGTTTGGGTTTACCATCAAGACCCTTAGGACTGATGGTGGGGGTAAGTACACTAGTAATCATTTCAAGTCCTTTTGCTTAGAAAATGGTATCCAACATTAGTTATCATGTCCTTATACCCTTCAATAGAATGGGGTAGCTGAAAGAAAACACAAACAAATTATTAAGAGTGGTTTGTCTATGCTTCACCAATCTAAGCTTCCTTCTTCTTTTTGGTGTTATGCATTTAGTATTGTTACTTTCCTAGTTAATAGACTTCCCTCATCTGTTCTTGGTTTCAAATCACCATGGGAAAAACTATTCCATACTGCTCCGTCTTTGCAAGGTTTGAAAACCTTTGGCTATGCTTGTTTTCCCTTTCTCAAACCTTATACTGACAACAAGCTTCAACCAAAGTCTACTCAGTGTATTTTCCTAGGGTATCCACCTTTATCCAAGGGTTACATTTTTTATGACCCTCAGTCACGGAAAGTATATATCACTTCACATGTCATCTTTCATGAATCAGTCTTTCCTACTCTTCCTGCACCTTTATCTGCTCCTTCCTGCTCTACTGGTTCTGACAACCCCTCCTTTGACCTTTGGTTATCAACTCTTTTACCCACTTCTCCTGCTACTCCTTTATCTACCATCTCTGTTGTCCTTCCCTCATTTATTACCCCTTCTTTTCCTATCCCTAGGTCTGATATAGCTTCCAATGTCTTTGCTGATATTGTTTCTGATGCTGTACTTCCTTCCTCATCTGCTCTTGTGCCTACTTCTAGTGTTGTTCCATCACAATCTTCCCCTTCTGAGTCCACTAATTCTTCTTCTCACCCTAATACTCATCCAATGCTTACCAGATCCAAACATGGCATATTCAAGCACCTGTAGTAGAGTAGCTTTATAGTCTAAACTGTAGGTAGTTTATGCTTAAATGTATTAGTGAAGTCAGCTATGGTTGCAAGTCTACGTGTAAGCATCTGATGAGTCAGGCTATAGTTAGTTACAGTGATCCCAAATTTTACGGAATAGGTTGAGTATATGTACTGGATTCAGTGAATGAATGAAATCAAGAAACTTAGATTTAGTTCATCAAATTTCATCTCTTCCTTGCTTTCTTCCTTGCTCTTTACTCTGCTTCTTCATATTTTTCTTTTCTTCATATTGCTTTTCTAAAACAATGTTCCTTTATCGACAGAATAATTAGATTGACACTTCAATTGACCATGAGCAACATATACATATATATATAAACAAATACGTACTGCCAAAGTGTTGGGATTGTTCACTCAATTGGCGTTCGAAGGCCACTAAAGTGAGATAGTAAAACCCACCCGAGCTAGATCATACCTACTTGAGCGAGATGGTTTTAAAAGGTGAGAATTTTTCAAAAAAGAAAAAAAGAAAAAAAGAGGGAAATTAGGGATTTTAGTTGTATCCTTGAGAGAAATTCACAAGATTCTTGTATTTTGTTTATTGAATCTTGAGGATTCTGGCTTAGTTGTATCCTTGAGATGAATTTTTTGATAACCCTATAGAAAACTCAATTAAGAGAAAATATTTCCTTAAAAGAAAATGATATCCAGGCTTCTAAGCCTATTGTTCTTGTGTTCTTTCCATTGTTCACGCTATAATCCCCAACAACTACATATGTAGTAAAGATTGCAATCATTATATAATAGGCGATATTAGTTTTAAATCATATCACACATACAGCTTAGCATTTTTTTTTTTTTTTTGGTTGGTTTGAGGGGTTGAATATTGAGAAACTAGTGGGGTTGAAATATAAGTCTTCAAGTTAATAGAATATTTTGATGATAAAAAAAGTACAATTAATGTTGACATAAATTTAAAAGGAAATTGTTTATAAAAAAATTACAAGGAAATTTTAGTACTTCATTAAAATTATCCTTAAATCATCTGTGATATGTTTAATATATTTTAAAGTAAAATTGCTTCTATAATCATAATAATTTATCTCAATTGTGGGTTCTAGTTAGTTTAATTGATAGAGATTTTTGTGGTTTAATGATATCTAAGGTTCTAATCTTGTCTACACCAAAAATCAATTGATGTTTATATTTGATGATAAAAAGTAATTATCATTGAGGGAACACCATAAATTAAAATTCTTTCATATTTACCAAAAAAATTAATTTATTTCAATCATGATTTTAACGTTCAAATTATGCTTTTAAAAAACCACATAGGAATCGCATCATAAAATGATTCTCAAATTAATGTTGGTTCATATTTATAGTTCCAAAATGCACAAGTACATTATAGTAAAGGACAAAATTTAGCTACTTAAGTTACAACCTTACTATTTCTCAAAAAAAAAAAAAAAAAAAAAAGTAGTCACAACCTTACTTGGCCCTCGTTTGGGAGGAATGAATTAAATGGAATGGAAATGGATGAAAATAATAATTTTAGAATATTCTTTCATTCCTTTGTTTGAGAGTTTTAATGGAGGGAATGGAAAGTTCATTTCCTTATTTAGGAGTTTAAGTTGGAGGGAATGGAATGGGTAGGAGAGAAAACTCATTCTTCTCTATTCCCTTAAAGTCTCAAATTTTTCATTCCCCTGAAATTGGGAGGAATGAGAGAGAATGAAATTAAATTTAATGAATTTTTTTGCTAAAACTTCCAAAATGCCCCTATATATTCAACCATTTATTTTAAAATAGGGGTTTAATAATGATATTGTCAGAAAATAATTCCATTCAATTCCCTCTATGTTACTCCCAAACAAGATTATTTACATTCCATTCATTTTCATTTTTTTATTTTAAAACATCTAATCAAGGTTACTTAATTCTATTACATTCTATTCTTTTCCATTCCCTTATAATCATTCAATTCCATTATATTCTCTTATGAACTCTCAAACTAAGCCTTAATATATTTTTATTGGTGGTGAATTTTGATAAACTATTGGATTACATTTTCTTCTTATATTTTTAATACTTATAAAATTTTTAGAAAATTAATGATCAATAGTTATATCATCGATAAATCATTTAAATTAAAATATTTTGTAGTTTAAAACTATATATAAAATATAAACTTATAAATCATATAGTAAATAATATTCAATTGACACAAAACTTGATATACATATATATATTAATAGTGTAAAGAATATATAATTTATCGATTAAAATTTTAAAATATATAGTAATATTAATTTTTATAAAGAAAGTTATAATTTAGGCTACTAATCAATTTTGTATTTAAATTTTGTAAAAAAAAAAAGTATTCTTTATTGTGAAAAATTGGTTAATGCAAATTTTCCTCTTCAGGCTTTAGAAAATAAATAAATAAATAAATAAATAAAAATCACCTGTTTCCTACGCACACCACACAGGGCGTTAAGGCGTTGACAGGAGAAATGTAGAGAGAGAGAGAGAGAGAGAGAGAGAGAGAGAGAGCGGAAAGAAAGAGTGAGCAGACAGGCAAACAAGGAGAAGCATCACAGCACGTGAAGTGGTACGTACGGCGCACAGGAACCAGGACGACGCTCCACGTGTCCAGACGATGAGACAGAAAAGCTTCGCCGCCAGGGTAGGCGTGGGTCACTGACTTTGACTTCGCTTAGTTTGATGTGCGGCTAGGTCCCACTTTCCCACAAGTTTCATAGATCACTCTCCACGTGTCCTTACTCATTATAACCAAACCCAAGGCCAAATTAAAAATAAAAAAGAGTCACTGTTGTCGGCCAGTGATACTGCCACACCTGTCTGTGAGGAGCCTTGAATGTTGAACCTTAATTTGTGGCCCTGTGTGCTGCCGTATGCTTAAAAGCATATTGACAATTGTATTTTGTTAGCGGCGCTTTTCAATTTTAGCATCCACCGTATCCTTCCAGATGATTTGACGGCACCCACCCTATCTACATTATTA
Source organism: Quercus robur (assembly GCF_932294415.1). Lineage (NCBI taxonomy): Eukaryota > Viridiplantae > Streptophyta > Magnoliopsida > Fagales > Fagaceae > Quercus > Quercus robur. Next base: position 42,801,337 of record NC_065541.1, on the reverse strand, counting down.
CACTCTTTTTTTAATTGGGATATTAGTACAATACTTGGTACAATATTTATCACCAAATAACGTCACTGTGTTTGACAATGTCAAAGTTTTCCGCGAGTTATTTGGTTAGGTTTTGCATGGCTCGGATTGAAGAGAAATTTTTCAATTTTAACTTGCCATATTTTCAGGCTGAAAAAAACTCAATCCAATTCAATTTTAATCAATATTTTCAGGTTGAAAAAAAACTCAATTCAATTCAATTTTAATCTATTATAGGGGCTCAACGTTCTAACTTAATCCAGCTTACATGAATCGGGTTAAATTGGAATAGACCCACAACCCAAACTTATTGTAAAAAAAAAAAAAAAAAAAAAATTTAGAAATAGAAACCCAACCCAAGCCATATGAATTGCGTTTAATTGAAATGGACCCATGAACCTAACCCACTATTTAAAAAAAATAAAAAATAAATAAAAAACAAAAACAAACAAACAAACGAGAAGTTAGATATCAAATTTTGAATTTAATCAAGATTTTGTCTAAGTGATGAAAAGTTGGTTCTTGAACATTAAATTTAAGTAGTGACTCCAATTTTTCTGTTCTAGTCCATGAGGTTAATTTGCATCATATTCACAATTTTAAATTTAAGTTAGACCTATACACATCACACATGTATACCCAAAATGTTATTTATCTAACTCATAATAATAAACCTAAATCGAGCAAACAAGACCTGCTCACATATTACTTGTGACTTTGTAAACTATAAGGTATCAATTATGAATCAAGAGTGCTATTTAAATTTATAAATTGTAAGAGATTAATAAACCTAGGCACCTTCATCAGAAAACAAGAAAGTGTCAATTTAGCTATAAAGCTCTCAATTGCCATATTACACCGTATAATAATGTAGTATGTCATAAATTAAACTTTTATCACATAGAAATTGGCCTTTAAAAAAAGTAGGTTCTAATTAGTTCAAAAAAATAAAATTTCTAATAGTTGAATAAAAGATTTAGAGTTTAATCATTGTCTACACTAAAAACTGATTGATATCTTGATTTGATGATAAAGAACAAAAATCACATAAGCAGATGTTACAGATTGAAACTCTATATAGAAAAAGAAAAAGAAAAAGAAAAATTGGCATCACATAAGCACCCAATAATATTCATACATTTATCAAAAAATATATATATATATTCATACATTTCCAAAAAGAAAAATAGACACAACATGATTTTTTTAATATTTTTTTTTCGGACTAAAGATGATCATAGACGCAACATGATGATCATGTCGTAGGTTTTTTTTGGCTGAATGTTGATCATGTCGTAGTTAACCTCTTTGCTTAAGCGTTCATCAATGATTGGAAGGTGCCCTCGGTTTTGAATTTCAAATCCGGGGATTCTGATTGGAAAAGTGTCAACCTCCAAAGCCGTGAGTCACTTTAAAAAAGCTTTGTTTTTTAAAAATTGTTCCTGTTTGTTGAGTTTTATAATTGGGCTATAGGTTGAGAGGTTGTTTAGGTCGGCAAGCAGGCAAAGTCACTTTTCCTTGTGAAGAATTATAAAGGTGGTAAAAAACATTACGAGGACGTGTAAGAAAATTATTAGAAGTAGGAAACCTGTCATTTTCATTACACTTTACATTCATGATCTAAGCATTATTTTGAAAGGAAGCAAGAACGAAGAAACCCACCAAGCCATATATATATTATAGAGAATTATTTTCATTAAACATTGAAATGGACCTACAACTTTTGCTATTAACCTATACAGGAAATGGGATTTGGTGTCACTCTCTTGGGATATGAATGTGACCCTTGCTCCTTTGAAGTTTTCTCCTAAACATACGGTTTTAAAGTTCTGCAAGTAATTTTGGTTGTTTTTATTACTAGAATAATCATTTCACTTTTCATAAAGATACAATAAATAAAAAAAACCATTATACCAATAGAGGTCAAGCAATGGCTCTTGATTTCCTTATCGCTTTTTGGTCAGGCCCACCGTGCTTCGGCCCTTTAGGCAGCCTTGTTAAATACGTGCGATTGGGTTAATTCAGTTATCTATTTATTTATAGGGGGGTTTTGTTGCTCATATATTATAAAAAATAAAAAATAAAAAAGGGGTGGTTAGAAATGGGTTAATTCATAGAGTAATGCTACACACATTAAAAAAAAAATTGAAAATATTTTTCACACAAGTTGAGTTGACGAGTTTTTATATAGGCTCACTACCCACATCATATTTTTTTACTTACCATTAATAATATGCCACGTCAGCAAGTGTCAAAATTTTTTATAAACTTTTCTTGTGTTTCTAGACTTTTCCTAATTCATAATTTGACCATAGGTTCTTGGGATTCTGTATAATTTTAATGTAATGTAATTCAAAGAGTGGCTAAATAAAAAGGATGGCGTTTACATTCTTTCTTTTTCTTTTTCTTTTTCTAAGAGAAGAAGGTGAGATTTAGTTATAACAACTTAGGTGAAGTGTATTAGATTCTTCAATTAAATTCAACTCCTTATATGTGTGAGTTTGTTAATCTCAACAAGTGAGAAACCCTCCCAAAAAAAAAAAAAAAAATTTGTGACTATAATAAAATATTTAGACTACACGAATAAAATTACTAAATTACAGAAGCTATAGAGTATAGACCAATAGGGGGGGCTTTAAATTACAGATTATCTACTTTCGTCCAACACATTTAACGTGTCTCCAATAATCAAATAATAACCTACTTTCAATCTTTGACCTTTGTACTGCAAACGAAACAGCCCTAGTTTAATGTGTCCTTTAAGTAACCAAACAACTTCTCACTATCACACCAAAGTTAAATGGGAAATTATAGGCCTTATGAATATTGCTTATACTTTTTAAGGGTGTTTTAATTCAATTAGTATTTTTTAGTATATTTAACGAAGACATTCGAGATTCAAATCACTTATTTTCTAATCATCGAATTATCACATATTACTTGTAAAGTCGTAATGGCTTCCATGATTATCCATTTCTCAGGGCTGTAGATCTACAGAAATTTAAGGACACATCCAACATTTACATTGTCGATGGACAGTGAAACAAAATTCTTATCGAAGGACAACCATTAAAAAAACAGTAGGAAAAGGTCATGGTACTGGGACTTTGAATATGTCAAAATTCGAAATACGCCGAATATGACAGACACCCATGAAAAAGAGTTGCATAGGAATCAAGACATTATTTTTTAGATCCCTTGCTTTGATACAATTGAGTCTGTATGAGGAGTCACTCTCGTCGCACTGCTCCATGAGAACGATGGTGACAAGACTTGCAGTAGCTCCATCCATTCCATTGCGTGTGGGCACCACAACAATATTTATCTCAATTTGCCGCATTGTATTGTATAATCAATATGCTGGGTCACACCGCAACCACAACTTATTAATTAAAATTAACGAAAGCAGCTTTTCAAGTTTGAAACTTTGAATCATTTTTTTTTTCATGTACCAAAAATGACTTTTGTGCGATCTGCAATCATGCTTGGATTGGATACTGTTTTCTTGACTAAGCATTTGTTTATTGAGCTAAGTTTCCTAATCCAACTACAACCCACTGGCCACAGCGTTTTCTCTGACCTGACCAAACTTGACCAATGCCCACACACACACACACAGGCTTTCTTGTTGTTCCCAAGCCCTCACCACCCATACCTAGCCAAGTCTAAAATTAAATAAAGCAACATGCTTCATGTTCAAGTAGCTAGACCTGAATTCAAGGGCCTTTATAGGCTTATATAGCCTGGTTCACTGGTACTCTTTTGGCATTTTCAATTAAAAAATCATGGGTTTAAATTCTTCATCATCAATTATCGAATTATTAGAAATAAAAATAAAAGACCTTATTATATCAATAGCACATTTGTACACGTATCTAAATTCAGGCTTCTGCACTAATGGGTTGAACTGGGGTCAGGGTCGTAACCTTGTCGGCTGGTTTATGTTTTCACTTTTCTTATTTCTATTGCTGTAATTAACTAGGTTTTAAGTTATAAGTTTCAACCCAAAAGAAATATAAAATTGGACAATAATTTTTCTTTGGTGGTGAATTTCAACGAGACTAAACCCATGCATGAATGTGAGCCATTGACGCTTGAAATTATATGCTTTTAATTTGTTTTATTATAGTCCTACCGCCTACGAGTAAATTTTGGTTGTCTTCGTCAACACCAAAGACAAAGGACCTTTTGGAAAGGAAACAAAATGGAAAAGCCTCTAGATTCATAAAAGTCAATCTTACTAAGCCCAATCTATTTATGATGACAATCTTTAGTAGGCCCATAGGACATTATCGCTTGCCATGGGGCCTCCTCTCAATAGAATTCTCCATCACAACCCCCATTAAAAGGGGGAAAAAAAATCAGTTCTCTATAATCAGTTCTCTATATAAAATGGGCCCAAAAGAAAAATTCACAGATGTACAAAGCTTCTTAGATTGGGCCGGACCAAGCAACATTGCATAATGGTAACTTTGCTTGTAGCTAAGGTTGTCCATGCAGATTCTTCCCGTTATGGGCTACACTTGGGCTTCAGAACCTAAATAAGTTGAGCTTAGCCACCCTTGTACTGTCTTTGACAATTTCAAACGTTTTCTTGGAGGACTAGACAGTCCTAATCTCACTATTGAGAGACATATTACAAATAATTATAACTTTAATGGATGTCAGTTTTGTTGTTTAGAGGCTATATGAAAAATCCTACACCAATACAAATTGACTCTATGTGGTAGGATTATAATGATTCTATAGAGTAGGATGTAGGATCTTATATTCCATCATCTAAGAACGCGATCCCATGTAAATCCTACTCAAGAAAATATTCTACACTAATCTAAATCATTTTTATGGAATAGGATAGTAGGATCTTAGGATTCTAAGATCCAAGATCGAGATTCTAACAACCATTAATGGACCTCACAGTGGATATCCTCAAAGTTGACACAATTAAGAACCAAAAATACATTGTTTTAGGGCTTCAATGGCTATTTTGTTGACGGAAATTGAAGGAAGGACCATATTAAAAATGAACTAAAGGTTGAAGAACAAAATTAAAAAAATATTAAAAATTTAATTACCAAACTTAGGACGAATAATTTTTTTTTTTTTTTTTTAATATAGAATAAAGTCAATAAACATTAGAATTTTATTCAAAGAAAGGAACAAGTCTATAAAATTGCAAGGCAGTATCTTAGACCAACCATGCTAATAAGACCATAACAGCTACTGAGCTTTCTCTTCCCCTAACAAATAACACAATGTCTATATACAAATTTATATCAAGGAGTGCATAAGAAAAAGCAAGACAATCTTACAAATACTTAAGGGAAGCTTCAATAGCAAGACAATCTTACAAATAATACGTATTTAAAGTTTAAACCTTTATTAGTTGACAAATAACAAGGCAAAAACTAAAAGGGTAAATTGTAAATTACACCCTTAAAATTTGGAGGTGTTTGGATATTAAACTCTAAAGTTGAAGAATGAAACTAAAAAATATTAAAAATTTAATTACCAAACTTAGGACGTGTAATTTGTATTTTTTTTTTAATAGAATAAAGTCAATAAACAACAAAATTTTATTCAAAGAAAGGAACAAGTCTATACAATAGCAAGACAACATCTTTTGGGAACACCAAGACGTACCAAGAGTTGCAAGAGAGAGAGAGAGAGAGAGTATAATCACTTTTTTTTTTTTTTGGAAGAGAATAACAAATTTATAGAATAAAAGATAACGAGAAGAATATTCAAAACAAAAAATATAGTTGTAAATACCAAGCTATCCAAGCCAGTATATGTAATAGAATAACATTATATCATTATATAATATAGGCGAAAACACTATTTTGGTCCCTATATTTTGGGATCACAATCAATTTGGTCCATACATTTTAGCAGCAGTTATTTTGGTCCATGTTATTTTCAACTTACAATCAATTTGGTCTCTACCGTTAACTCACTAATGGAAAATGCCTATGTGGCAAACGGTTTGCATTGTTGACATAATTAGGTGGAGTTTGGATAGAGTCAGCGTTGCGCATTTGCGTTACTTTTTTGTGGGTCTCATGCACTGTTCATGAGACCCACAAGTACTTTTTTCAGCAAAAACAACTTTAAAACTCAGTCCCACGGCACTATTCATACATTTAAAAATTATTTTGCTATAATGTTTTCAGTTTTCAACAATAAACGGTATCCAAACAGACTTTTAATGTTAAAATATTAAATGAGATGCTGACATGTCAAAATTTTAGTGGCTACCTTAGTGCTTAGATGGCTAAAAACCACGACAATTTTTTTTTTTAAAATTCTTTTCTCTACCAAAATTTTTCCTTTCATTCTTTTTTTCCTTTTAGTTTTCTTATAATTTCTTGGCGTAAATGCAATTTTTGTCCCTACATTTTGGGCAATTTCTCGATTTGGTCCCTAAACTGATTTTGCTCCTAGGTCAGTCCCTGAAATCAGAAAATCGTTTCTATTTTGGTTTCTGCCATCAACCCACTAACAGAAGATGTTGAGGTGGCAAACGGAAGTGCCAGGTGGCATGTTAGATCTGATGTGGCTAATAAAATAATAATAATAAAAATTATTTGGCTTTTAAAAAATAAAATATCAGCATTTTAATAATAAAAATTCCATGTCAGAAAATTTAAAAAATAAAAAAATAAAAATAAACCTTAAATCTCATTAAATTAAATAATTAAATTTGTATTTTTTTAATTGCTTTTCATTGTTTTTTTGGGATTAACAGAACAAACACAATCAAACTCAACAAATTCTAACACAATTAACACCGAATTCTACAGCAAATCAAACCCATAAACTCAAAAAAAAAAAAAAAAAACTAATCTCCAACAAACCCAAACCTAGAAATTTTCTTGGGAAACAAACACAAAAAAAAAAAAAAAAAAACCCAAAAAATTCAACAAAGACCCATGCCCAAATCTCTATAGCTTTTTCAGTTTAAATCTGGGTTTCGTTTGGATTCGTAATTGACCGAAACTCCATCGATGTTGGCGTTTTGTTTGGGTCATCTTGCTTCAACGGAATCATCAATTGATTGGGTTGCAGTGGTGGCATGCCCATGGGTCTTGGTGGCATATGGGTTGCGGGTTGTGGGTTAGGTGTGTTATGGGTCCTCTTGCTTCAACGAAATCACCACCACCGTTGCCCCACCAGCTACAACCACAAACCACAGTAGCCACAACCCAACAACCTTCCTCTTCCACCACTTCTCAATCTGCAACCACCAACCACAGCCAAACAAAAAAAAAAAAACCCACAAACCACAACCCACAGTAAAAAAAAACCCATGAACCAAATCAGCCACGACCCACGGCCAAATCAGCCACGATCCATGGCAAAAAAAAAAAACCCACGAACTGATCGAAACCATCAAAGCATAGTCACCCACGACCCATGGCCAAACCGACAACAACACCATCAAGCACGTCCTCACCCATGAATCTGACCACCACAAAGTTCAAACCCATATCATAGCCAACAAAAACCCACAAAATTAGACCCATGACCCACCGGAGCACAACCACAAAATCAGACCCACGAATCGCCGGAGCACAACCACGAAACCACGAAGAACAATCGCAAGTCACGGGAGTGAGAGAAGGGAAATAGAAGGGTAGAGAGAGAAAGAAGAGTCAGAGTGCATGAGAACTATAGAGAGAGAGTGAGGGTCGAAGAGAAGAGAGGTTATGTGTGGAGAAGAGAAATTATAAGCCATGTGTTTGATTTACTGGATGTTTATGGGTTTGATTTCTTGGATTTATTGGGTTTGATTTGGGGAAGAACATGAAGCATGAAGTTCATGTCCTGGGGAAGAAGAAGAACAATGTTCTTCTGAAAAAGTTTTTTCTTTTTTTGTTTTTGATTTTGAATTTTTTCAGTTTAATATTTTTAATTTTTTTTATTAATTAAAATGCTGACTTGTCATTAAAATGCTGACGTGATATTTATTAATGTTATTTTATTAGCCACATCAGATCTAACATGCCACCTGGCACTTCCGTTTGCCACCTCAGCATCTTCCGTTAGTGGGTTGACGGCAGGGACCAAAATAGAAACGATTTTTTGATTTCAAGGACTGACCTAGGAGCAAAATCAATTTAGGGACCAAATCAAGAAATGACCCAAAATGTAGGGACCAAAAATATATTTACGCCTAATTTCTTTAATCAATTAGAATTTCATTTTAAAACTCATTCATTGTTCTTCTTCCCCAAACCCAGATTCAGTAGTTTAACCAAATCTAAAACAAATTTCAAAATTTTAAATGGTATCAAGGGATCAAAGTGAGCCTGAAAACTAAAAGTGACAATCTTGCTTGTCTTTTCAAAACCATTCCTAGAGCCATTGCTATCTCTATGAAGGCGTTAGATTTAATTGTTTTTCTTTGTCGTTTTTGGTTTTTGTTTCTTAGATCATCAATGATCGTGAAACTTGTAGATCTAGAGGATTTAGATTCGTCACTTTTAACAATAAGAAGTCGATGGGATGGCGAAGTTTAAACGAAAATCTAATTTTGTGTCGACTTTAAGTTTAAACCCAGCAAAGGAATTTGAAAACGACCGAGGCTGTCTTCTTCTTCAAGGGTCGATCATGAACTAATTTTTGTGAAAGTCAGGTTTGGATGATGGATTGGTTGGAAAAGAGAAAGGAGGGGGAGGAAGGGAAGTGCCTGTTGACCATCAGTGATTGTGACTTTGTTGGGGAGTGAAGGTGGATCTCATGTTGGGAGTGTGAAGATATCAAAGGTGTATTCTAATTTGCTGCCAAATGAGGCGAAGATGATGCTGGAGGAGGTGCTTGAATATTCAAATAAGGGTACTAGAAAATTGAAACTAGGTTTCTCTGAGTCATATTCTTAGGTTTCATTGTGACTGTGAAGTATGAGACTTTTGTGGTGTAAAGATGACGTTGAACTACTGAATTTGGGTTTAGGGAAGAACAATGAAATTCTAATTGGTTAAAGAAACTGTAAAAAAAATTAAAATAAAGAAAATAAATTTTTTGGTAAAGAATATATATATATTTTTTTTAACATCTAAGCGCTGATGTGGCCACTAAAATTTTGACATGTCAGCATTGATCGGTGCAAAACTGCAAGTGCACAATATCGTAGTTTTATAGTAAAGTGATGAGAAGAGTATCGTCCTCAGGGATTGGTAACTTACTTTTGACAAATACCAAAATTATGCTAATCTCGATTTTATCTAGAGAAGTCACTAAGGTTTTTGTAATTGGAATTCAAAATAAAATCAATTTAAATAAAAGATACGCAGAGGAAAAGAAAGATGTTGCTTGAAAATTAACTTAATGAGAGAGAAACTTCTAGGAAATCGATTTCACCTAATCCCTCACTATGCTTTACTCATCTAGCTAATTGAATTTAATTTTCTCTGTTTGTTAGCAATCTCCAAACTCATCCAAAAGCCTCTTTCGATAGTCAATTGGAAACAATCTTGTTCATTATTTTACACAAGAGTATGCAATTTGATAATGCAAGAAAACATTAAGACCAACGATTTTAATGCTACATAGGTTCATACAAGTCTTTCGATCTCTATATTTACCTATGCTGAAATATTCAAGATCTATCCTATAATCCCCTCTTTCGACAGCAAATCACAAGATTAAAATCATCTAATTAATGGCCAATTAATTAGAAGCAATAAGCTTAGAATAAATCAGACAAACATGAAGAGAAATTGTTCAAATTAACATAGAAAAGCAAGCATAGTTCAGAACTAGATTACATTGTTTTCCTAGAATAAAGAAAATTTAGTTCATGCTAAAAATTAAATTCAACACAAATGAGTTCACCATAATTTTTCTGAGAAGATTTGAAGGAAAAAAATGAACGCAAAAGAATATTTTTTAGTGTCTTTTCTGCTTCAACACCCTTTTCTTTTGTTCTCTGTTCAGTCCTCTTTCTTTCTTTTCTTCTGTTTCAGCCCTCTTTCTTGTTTCTGTTCAGCGCCACTTTTCTTTTTTCTGTTCAGCGCCCTTTTTTTTTTTTTTTTTTTGTTTTTTTTTGTTTCAACACTTCTTTTCTTGTTAAGCGCCTCCTTTCTCTTTTCTTTTAGCGCCTCCTTTTTGTTGTCTTCTTGTAGCCCTACGTTTTTAAAGGCCAACCCAAAACTTGTTGCAGCCCAAAAAGCCTAAAACGTTTTGCTTCAAAAGCCCCAACGTGTTGCTCCTTTTAGTTCAACCCCTCTTTTCTGTTCTAGCCCTTTTTCTTTTCAATTTTTTTCCTTGCCAACTTCTAAGGCCATAAAGAAATCTTCCTTTGGTTCCATTTATCCAAGACCCAATATTTTCTCTAGTTGCTTCACATCTCTTTTATTTGAGTAAATCTTTATTTTCTTCAAATTTGGAATAAAATTTAAATAACAAAAATCAAGTCTAAAATCAACAAAATAAATAAAATTAGACTAAAGTTTAAAGTTGAGAAGTGATAAATTACATTCAATTATGCAAGTCATCAAGCATCTCATTTAATATTTTAAAATTAAGGGATAATTATAGTAAACCCACCTGTGGTATAGCCCATTTTCACTTTGTCTACTCATGGTTTAAAACTTTATACTTTGCCTACCTGAGGTTAGTCCCGTTAGCCTTCTATAACCCACCTCTCTGTTTGCCATTAGAAAAACACATTTTTAGGCAAAAACAAATATAACAAGAATAAAAAAGCTAGGTTTTTTCATTGCTCTCTTATAGTCTTATATATCTTCGTCATCAGGAAATTTAAGAAACGCAACTAGATGGAAGAATCAGCAGGTGGGGGAATTCAACAACAAGCAGACACTTCAACAGAAAATCAAAATCAAAGTACTGTATCTCACAAGGAAGCAAAAACTTCAAGTGGAAATGAAAATCACAATAAATGGTTGGTAGATAACATCGCATCACAGCTTGAAAGGCCAACAACTTCATCAATTGACTATTGTATCACCAGAGTTCCAGATCACATTCACAGTGTGAATCCACAAGCTTACACTCCTAAGGTTATTTCAATTGGCCCTATTCACCATTTCGATGAAAAATTAAAAACCATGGAAAAGCATAAAGTAGCATACCTTAGGTATTTCATTATTCGGGTTAATATAGAATTGGAGAAGTTCCAAAGCACTATAAAGGAGATGGAAGCAACAATTCGCTGTTGCTATGCAGAGACCAGTTTGCGTAGCATGAGCAGTGATGATTTTGCGAATATGATCTTGCAAGATGCGATCTTCATTTTAGAGCTTTTCCATAGATATTAAAACCCCAACTTTTTGATTCTTGTTATATTTATTTTTGCCTAAAAATGTGTTTTTTCTAACGGCAAATGGAGAGGTGGGTTACGGAAGGCTAACGGGACTAACCTTAGGTGGGCAAAGTGTAAAGTTTTAAATCACGAGTAGGAAAAGTGAAAACGGGCCATATCATTGGTGGGTTTACTGTAATTATCTCAAAAATTAATCATGTCAACAATGCAAATAGCTTGCCACATATGCATTTTCCATTAGTGAGTTAACGGCAAGGGCGAAATTGTTTGCAAGTTGAAAATAATAGGAACCAAATTGACTGTTGTGAAAATGTAGGGACCAAAATGGTGTTTTCGCCTATAATTATTTAATAATAAAATAGAATCACATCTAATAATAATAATAAAAAGATAACAGGTTAAAAAAATAATCAAGTTAGATAAACATAAAGTAAAGATGTAAGATTGAATTAAAAAAATCCACCAAAAGAATATATATATATATATATATATATATATGTAGAGAGAGAGACACACACACGCACATACATACATGCATACATATAGAGAGAGAATAATCACATTTCTTTGTGGGAGAAAATTTTTAAAACAAAAATTCATTAACCTACAGTGAAGATGCAAGAAAGAATTATAAACCCATCAAAAGGAAAGAAAAAAAAAATGAGAGAGAGAGAGAGTGATTACCTTCTTGTGTGGGAAAAAAATATGAATTAATTGAGAGATAATAGTTTATTTTTAGTAAAGAAGAGGGGATAGGATGAGTCAAAATAAAAGGAAAATAAATGGATGGAGGAGGAGTACTGTAGGTAGAGAGGAGTGAGAAGATAAAAAGGTAAAAGAGAGAAATATTAGAGAAAGTGAGAAATTAATAAAGACAAAAAGAGTTAAAAATGAGAAAGTAATAGTTGAAAATAAGTAGTTAATGTGACACAATAAGAGAGTAGCAACATTAAATGTTAACTTTTAAATATAAATAAATATAGATATAAATATAGGCTCGATAATCTTAACTTTGTTTTAATCTAATTTTCCTTTTCACCAAAAGAAAAAAACGAGTGAATGGGAGATGGTGCAAAAATTTACGTGAAATTTTGTTTCTGCGTCAAAGGTTCAAAACTGTAAAAGTGTTTTTTTTTTTTTAATATTTATTTATTTATATATATTTTTTTGTGGGTGAGGTTAAACTGTAAAAGTTTCTATATGTATGCTAATAAGAGACATTGCAAAGGCAATGTCAATGGAACCTTTTTTATTTTATTTTATTTATCGCAATGTCTTTTTTTTTTTTTTTTTTTTTATCGCAATGTCAATTGAACTGTCTCAATGATAATGTCCAGTAGTACATGGTTAGGATTGTTGTGTTAGGCTGACGTGATAACCAACTACACCACGACACCTTCATGGTTAGGATTGTTGTGGGCCTAAATAAGTCTGATTATTTGCAGTCATTGTATGTTAACTTTTAGAAAAATTATTGGTTAACTGTCAACTTAGAGTATATTTGCTATTCTGCGACGAGGATTATGATAAGAATGATAATTTTTATTATTAAAAATGAAATGTATTATAATAGAATAACTAAATATAATCATAAGTTTAGTGTGAGTTATTGTATTATAATAAAACTTAAGATATATTTTATGAAATATCTTACTCATACAATTATATTTCCTAAAAAGTTATATTTTTTAAATTTGAGAAAAATTAGTTATTTTTTATTTTTTATTATAGAGTTTCAACTTATAGTGTTAGTTTTGGTGTAAATGAGGATTGAATCTTAGAATTTTTATTCAATCATAATAGATTTTAAATTAACCAATTTCATATACTAATATAAGTATATATGTGTGTGAAGTTCTTTTCTAGAAACTTTTTTTTTTTTTTTTTGAGAAAGTCTTTTCTAGAAACTTGAATCCTGACTCTTACCCTCCACACTTTATAAACACTTATATTTATAAAGTGATTATCACACCAAGGATGTGCAATGGTGAATATGAAATATTAACCAATTTCATATATTAATTTTAGAAATTATTTCACCTAAAGAATAGCTATTACAATCCTTCATAAATAATAACGATTCATTGTAATAAAAATATAACCAAACCATTTAGGAAGCATTGGAAAAACTATTACAGCTTATCTAGCACGAATTTTCTTAACTCAACCCCAGCAAAAATGTTAACACAAGCTGACGTGGCAAGATCAAGGGAGCTGTAAATTATACTCATAAAAAACACACCGCATTGAATCATTCCCCTCGCACCGTAAAAACGGCAACAGCCACCAGTTTAACACGAAGTCAAATCAGTACAAACATACGGACACATATTAGCGTTTCTCTTCTTCAAACGGAGAGAGAGAGAGAGAGAGAGACCCCAAATACACAAACCAGCGTCAGCAAGAAGAAGAAGAAGAAGAAGAACAGAAAAGGTATGATCTTTGACCACTTCTTGCATCTCTCTCAATCTCAATATTTCGATTTTAGTTCCGAAAATATGATAACCCATTGAGAGATTTTTTGAAATTCCGTAGCATTTGGATCGAATTTGATTCAAGTCTTGACGACCCATTGATTGAAACTGATTTTCGTTAATGGGTTTTCTTTCCTGGTTAGAACTATGGCCATTTGGGTTTTATTTTTATTTTTATTTTATTTTTATTGTTTTTCTTTACTACCTTGTGCTTTTAGGAATTGAAGCCCTCGTGTGATAGTTCTTGTGGAAGGTTTGGAATTTATGTTAGAACCCATTATAAAGATTTGGATTATTTTTCAGTGTCAGTGTTAATGCGATATTTAATATTCAAGATTGATTCTTGATGTTTAGTTTTAATTCACTATTGCATTGTTTTGGTTATTTATTGATTAAAAAAAAAATTGAGTAAATTGTGATTGACTTGTATTGTGTAAATGACTGTATTAATGGGGGTATAAATAAGTTCCTTTCCCCTGCTTTTATTTATTTTGGCTGTTATGTGTTAGCAACCCAACTAGGAACTACATTCAAGAATCAAGAGTTTCTAGAGCAGATTGGAAACTTAAATAACGTTTAAACTTTTTTTTTTTGATAAGCAATGCAAATGTTATTGAAATTGAAGAATGTTTTATGTTCACGATGATGAATATATAAAATATCATAAAAAATATAAGAATGTCAAATGGAAGATCCAAGAGAATTTTGGAACTCTAAAATGGAAGAACAATGTGTAAAACCCAAAAACCGAGACCAATCAAAGAGAGTACGGACTAGCAAGGTTTTCAATTGATCCAAGGATCTCTAACATCCTCAAACGTTCGGCTCTTCTGTTCCTTCCACACAATACACGTCAGACATGCCGGCACCAAGTTCCATGCACCCAAGTCATGTTTCCTGAACCAATTTCTCCAAGCAAAGAATAAAGTTGCAACTGTCTCTGCATTACCCAATGAATCCCAAACATCCTAAACACTTCACCTGCATAAGCAACATCACAATGGTTGAAATTTCTAGTTGAATCCTGAGGACAGTATTACCATTTTCCTTGCATGAATTAGACTGTAATCAATTATCAATGTGTTTCTAATCATATTGTTGAAATTTCTACTGTATTGTTAATCTTTTGTGTGCCTGCATAAGTATAAGCATCCCTGCATTGCAATGTATGGGCTGATTGGACTTGTTCTTAAAAAACCTTTCATGTTTCAAGAAACAGGAAAAGAGATAGAGACAAATTGATTTTGGATCGGTTTTTGTTTTTGATTTTATGAAAAATGTAACTCAAAATTGCTGTTTTTTGAAATCACCATTTTTTTTGTATTCAGTATTTTTAGTCTGTGTTTTTTTTAGTAGTTAAAAAAATAAGAACAGCTTGGTCTCATTAATGGCATTTTTGTAAAATAGGAACCTTTGTAGATGGTACCATTGAGCTCTCACTCTCACTCTTTTTCTAGCAATTTTTCTTTTGTTTGTCTTTGATCTATGTCAGTTTTGGACTGATGGGGGTTATTAGGAGGATTCCTTGTGGTGGTTTTGATTTCGGTATTGGATTAGAGAAATTTGGGAACCCCAGTAGTTGGAGTTGTTGGGTGTTTAAGGGTAGCTTTTGGGCAGTGATTTAGGTGATCTAATGGGCGATTGGTGGTGTGGTAGTGTTCGGTGATTTAGAGGTTTAATGCATATAGGTGAGTGGTAGATTTGAAAAGAGTGGTGATGCTTGGTAGTTTTGAAGTTGTGGGCATTTTGCCGAACTGTTTATTTTGCATGCTGTGGGTACTGGAAGTATTTTCTTGATTGCTATTATATGGTTGCATTGTAGGGTGACTTTTACTTGGTTACTCTGTTAGATTTTGTGAGATGCAAGAAAGTGGGTTTTTATTAGGTGATTTTATTGTTCCAAAGGCATTGAAGTATTGCAGTACTCGGTGTTAGATTAAAACTGGGAAAGGAGTTCATGGGTTTTGATACTAGTAGAGGGATGAACGTTGAGGAGAAATAGAACACACTCAAAGGATAGATAAGCTCGCCACTCTAATGTAATCCACCGGTAGAGATAAGAGCAGTACTTGCTACTCTAATGGAATCCGCCAATAGAGATGAGAGCAAAACTCACCACCCAAAGGAAATCCACTCAAGGGAATAGTGTTAAAGTAGAAGTCAAGTAGCTTCTATAGTTGCTTAGAACAGCCCTCTAAGCATAGTAGAATGGAATTAAAATTCAAAACATTACATTTTTCAAGGCTAAAGTGAGAATAGACTCATAGAAACTAGATATGTAATAAAGGACTTGTTTGCTTTGGTTTTTGGAATTTAAATGGCTGTAACAACTACCAACAAACCCCAAAAATATGGTTGTGAAGGGGGAGGTTGGTGCTCTCTTCCCGTTATTGGCTCTCATGGTGTAAGTTTGTGGAAGTCTATTAGTCGTGGTTGGCCATCTTTTGTTCGTCACATCCAATTTGAGGTTGGGGCCAGGTTTACAGTTAGATTTTGGCAGGATATTTGGTGTGGGGACGCTTCTTTGTGTGTGCTCTACCCAAGACTTTTTTAGTTTAGTCGAAATGAGGAGGCCTCTGTGGCTGAGTTGATGAAGTTCCCAAATGATGTTCTTTTTTGAGATCTAACTTTTAAAAGATATAGCGAAGATTAGGATTTGGAATCCTTCTACAGTTTAATGTCTAGAATTTATGGAGCTTCTTTGAAAGGAGTTGGGGACGATAAGATGTGTTGGAAACCTACTAGGTGTAAAGGTTTTACTGTTCGTTCTTATTACCAGGTGCTGACTAATAGTTTCGATCTGTCTTTCCCTTGGAAGACTGTTTGGAAGTCTAAGTTCCCCTCTAGAGTTGCTTTTTTTGTGTGGACTGCAGCTTTGGGGAATATTTTGACTATTGATAATCTTAGGAAACGACAAATTTTGATTTTGGATTGGTGTTGTATGTGTAAAGGAAATGGGGAATTTGTTGACCACTTCTTCATCCATTGCTCTATTGCTTTTGATTTATGGTCTATGGTGTTTACTCTATTTGGCATTCATTGGGTTATGCTGAAAACAATGGTGGATTTGTTGGCTTGTTGGCAAGGAAAGTTGGGGACGCATTGGAATTCTGCTATTTGGATGGCTGTGCCCCATTGTTTGATGTGGTGCATTTGGAGGGAGAGGAATAACCAGCATTTTGAGAATTTAGAGAGATCAGTTGCAGATCTTAAACTCTTCTTTCTTAAGACTCTTTTGGATGGGGTTACAGTGTTTGGCTTTTGTTTTTTTTTCTTTAGTCCATGGTTTCATGGACTTTTGTACTTTATGCACTTGATTTGTATTTGTCCTTAATTTATACTTCTTGTATACTCAGGTCTTCTTTTTAATATATTTTTATTACTTATCAAAAAAAAAAAAAAAAGGACAAATAAAAGACAACTAGAAACATAAAATAAATGACACATGTTGCCTACATGGCAGCCATTAAGCTGTCACGATGCTCCTACATTAGGTTTGTTGTAAAGATGGGTTTTGGTATTTGTGTCTTTGTGGACTTCTTGACACGTATGGCAAATGTGAGGTTTTGGAGGATGCACGGAATGTCTTTGCTGGTATGCTAGAAAGGGCCATTATGATGTTTTATAAATTGAGAGTGGATGTTGCTTCAGGTTTGGGAACTCTGGGGATATTAGTGGTGGTGGCAACATGTGATGATGCTTTGGTAGTGTTGTTTGGGCTGTGGGAGGTGTGGTGGTTAGCAGTTTCGGCCATGAGAGGTTTGAAGGGAGGAAAGGAGAGGGAAGGAGCCCTTCATAGCTGTTTGAATTTTGAACAATTGTGGTTACCAAGCAAGTTTCAATTTTTGTTTTTGTTTTTCTAGAGATAGTTTTTAAGTCCAAAAAAATTCTTTGTACTGAAAACAAGAAGTGGTTTTTTCATTCTTGAATGTTTTTATGCCATTTTTGTGCATTGGCAAGTAGAAAAACTTTGGTTTTTATTTATTATTTATTTTTAAATAAATTAAATTGGTATTTAAATAGATATATACATTGAGAATAGTATGTTAGATTTTCCACTAAGAGATACATGTTATTTCAGCTTACAAATTTTCTCATAGAGTTATAAACCATGCACCACATGCACATATGTAGCCTAACATATTGATACCGCTAACTGAGCTCCAAGAATGACTCTGTATAAACTGTGTTTTGAATTGAGGTCCTTCTCACATTATATGTCTAAAAAGTGAGAATTTGTAGATACATTGCCTGGGTAGGGGGTACCTACAAAAACTCTCTTAATTTGTGCATGCAAGCAGCTGTTAAAAGACATTAGACACAGCTAATATTAAGTGTGCGTTTGGGAAGTGCGTTTTGCGCTTCCAACATCCATGTTTTGCTCTTTTTTTTTTTTTTTTGGAACAGTACTCATGAACAGTGCACCAAGGCATATGAACAGTAACCGCATAGTGAATAGTAAATTTTTTATTATTTTTTTTATTGTTTTCAGTTTTCAGCAAAATAAGTGGTATCCAAACGCACCCTAAAGTTACATGTTGTACCTTGTTTAGATTCTCGAAAGTAGCATCATGATCCCTATGCTGAATATTGGTATGCAAGTGGCCATACTATTGTTACAATTGCAAAGAAGTAGAAACATACCCTGTTCATAATGTTTATTGTGAGCTTCTTTCTTGTGTGCCCTAAGTAGTACATGCCAGCTATGTGTTATATGGATGAAAATAGTGATTTTTGCAGTGTTTGGTTTATTTTGGCAGGATATGAAGCTATGAACTTTAATTCTTGTGGTGGCTTCTGTAGTGAACCTGCAGAATAGTTAAACATGATCAGATGCTTCTAGTTCAACAATGAAGCGTTACGTTTACATCAATGACGATGAATCAGAACGTGATCTTTACTGTGACAACCGCATATCAAACAGAAAATATACTTTATTGAACTTTATCCCAAAAAACTTATGGGAACAGTTCAGGTGATTCTTTAATTAATGCTGTTGATTTTATGTTGGTTCTCATCACAACTTCTGTAGTAGTTTGCTTGAGTAAAATTGTGAATATTTTGTAAAAATCAAATTCTCTCTCTCTCTCTCTCTTGGACTTGTTTATACTTGTTGTATGCCTGGAGATTATTTAGCCATGATGTGATGGTTCATTTCTTGTGGTTGACTGTTCAAACCATATATTTTTTGAGCATGAGCTGCACACATGTTAAATAGACTCATTTTGGACAGTGTTGTTCATTTCATGGCAGTTCATCTTTCTCTTGTGGACTGGCCCTTCAGTTTTTTTTTGGTTGGTTTTATGCTCATCACTACTTTTTTCCTTATTTCATTTTCTAAATTTTGTCTAGTATGATTTTATGTTTGAATATTTTTTTTAATGGTTTTCTAAAATTATTTTTCTCTTTTCTTTAGTTTTCTAATTAATTTTATTTCTTCTATTTTCAGCCGGTTCATGAACCAATACTTTTTACTGATTGCTTGCCTTCAGCTATGGCCGCTTATTACTCCAGTGAATCCTGCCAGTACATGGGGTCCCCTTATTTTTATTTTTGCAGTCTCTGCAACAAAAGAGGCGTGGGATGATTATAATAGATATCTATCAGACAAGAAGGCAAATGAGAAGGAAGTCTGGGTTGTTATGCATGGCATAAGAAAACTTGTATGGAAACTTTTCCTAAAACCCCTTTCTCTTTTTTGTGGTTTGATTTGTTGTTTATGTTTCAAATTGAAATGAAAGAGCAAAGTTAACTTGCTCTGTTGGCAATTGATCAAATGGTTTGGCATGTCCAGCACCTGTTGCTCTATTCTGTAGTTACTTGATGCATGTGTTGTAATTAATGGTGGGTAATTAATTATTTATTGCTCTACTTTAACAATAAATAATGGTAAATGAATTTGTTGGTGTGCTCCCAGCCTCTTACCCAAGTATTTTTTTTTTGGGGGGGGGGGGGGGGGGGGGGGGGGAGGGGGTGGTGGAGGGGGGGAACAAAGATAGTAGATACCAGTTGAGAACACCTGCAAAGCATGCCATTGGTTTTCTGGTTATATGTATTTCACAAAACATCAAGTTACACTTTATAAAGTAAGGGGTAGACATGAAGGTTCTCCTTGCAGACATTAAATTGTGTAAGAAGGAAACCCCTGTATATCCTGCTGCTACATCATACTCTACATCTTAGTAACTGAGTGAAGAGGAACAGGAAATAGGGATAGGGGGCCTTATTGCCTCAACCCTCTAGAGCTACCAAAATGGGTTACCAATAGGCAATATGGAGAAGTTGAAGAATAGGTAAACTTAGTCGGTGTCATCAATGATTAAAGGGATATGATTGCTTCATAATTCTGTTTCTTGATTATGTTATAATAGTGATACTTAAGGTTTTCACAATTATGATAAATGAATGGTGGGTATTTTTATGAGTACTTTTTTTTTTCTTCGGGGATAGGTAATAAGAATTTCATTAAAAGAACTAAACATCGTGTTCATGATGGACAAGAAACAAATACAGATAGTTCAAGAACTAAAGCTAACAGATTGTAAGAATTCAAAAATTGAAATACAATACATAAAACCCCAAATATGAGCTCACTGAAACAAAGTACTGAAGAGAAGAGATTTTAAGAGATCTAAGGGTTTCTCATTGTCTTCAAAGGTATGGGTATTACGTTCCTGCCAAACTAACCACATTGAACATGCTGGGACCATATTGCATGTAGTTGACAGGTGCTTTCCAAACTAATTCCTCCAACCAAAAAGAAGAGAACTAACTATTTTCGGTATTACCCACTAGATCCCAAGCACCTCAAAAACTTCACTCCATAAAGCATGAGAAAACTTACAGTGGAGTAGAAGATGATCTACAAATTTCCCATCACAATGACACAAGCAATACCTATCAACTAGGGACTGACCTCTCTTAACTAGATTATCAACAGTGAGTATCTCACCCCTAACTGCTATCCATAAAAAGAAAGACATCTGTTTAGGTTCCTTTGCACGCAAAATGTATATCTATGCACAAGTATTTTTATGAATACTCATTTGGTAAAAATAGCATTTTTAGATCATTTGTTGGTTCCTAACTATGAGATTTTTTTATTTATTTTTTTTATAGATAAACTAAAAGAGTTAAATAGACTTTCTGCATAGAAACTACACGTTATTTTATGAAGGTCCAATGATATAACTGTTCAACTAGATTTTGTCTAATTAATACTTTCCTGGATTAGATATATGTTCTCATTTTTTCTTAAATTTTGTGAATCTAACCTTTTGTTGTTATCTCTTGGTGGTGCATTGACTTGTAGGTCCAAGCGCAGGATATTCATGTAGGTAACATTATATGGCTCCGGGAGAATGATGAAGTGCCATGTGATCTTGCTTTGATTGGTACCTCAGATCCACAGGGTGTTTGCTATATAGAGGTAAATCTGCTGCTCCATATATCATTCTGATTGAGAATTTGCCTAGGTTGATGTTATCAGCAGTCCAATCGTTTTATTTTACATTTTGTTTCTGTTATTTAGAAGTGTTCCCTGATTATAGAAAGTAGAACAGGAAAGTGAAAATAGAATTCTACCATGTATTCAAGTGAGCTCAAGTGTGAGTTATGTTTGCAAATTTCTGTTTAACATAGGATTTGGACTCTCTCTCCCCCCCCCCCCCCCCCCCCCCTCCCCATTTCCTGTTTGGTTTAGCTTAGTTTCATCCTAAAAGAGAATGTATAGCTTTTTGAAGTCTCAACTTTTTTAGGTACAACTATACTTTTGCCAGCTTAATTTTAAGCAAAATAAACAGATGAAAAAAACTAGGTTCCTACTTTGTGTAAAACAATTTTTTTTATTGGTAAGTTACGCATCCGATGGGTCTTGAACCCATGACCTCACCCCTCTACCAATTATTATGGTATTATAGGAGAAGGAAGTGCTAGTTGGGCTATAGCTCATTTTTGCGATAAAAAAATCTCACCCTCTAACCAATTATTATGCGAGAAGGAAGTTCCAGTTGAGTTATAATTCATGGGAGCATAAAACAAATTTCTTAAACAAAAACTCAAATTCTCATTGTGTAAATTAAAAGAAATAAAAAGAGAGGCATGAATAGAATACCACGACCGACCTTGACTAATTTGTTGAGGATCCATAGCCGACCCCAAAATTTGGGACCAAGGTTTGTTGTTGTAGTATTACATTGCTGGGTATTCACTACTTTACAGTGTCATATAATTACTCCCCATTAGGAAAGTAGCAAGCAACCATGATTATATGGTGCTCGTGTGGTCAATATGGATTTTGGTGCTTCTTTGTCACCAAATCAGGTTGGCGGACCTTATTTGAACTTTTTCTCATGTACAACTGTCCCAAGTCAACTGTGATAGCAGAAAGGGGCTGGGGCTAGGGTGTCAGGTCTAAAATGTGGTCGAGCTAGTTGGAACGGGGACAAAGCTGCTATCTGACCTCGTTATGCATCTAGTCTACATCTATAATTCATTAGGTTTTGGTCAGATTGATGGTGCTAGGTAGTAAAGCAAAGTATAACTTTTCAGTGATGTTACACTTCTTGTACGTTTGATTTGCATGATAGTTGTGCCTTTTGATCTGATTGAGAAACTAAATGGCTGGCTTGTCATTTGGACTGTGAGATTGACAAGATCATGGCAAATTATAGACCAGTATGCTTGTATTGCAAGTTGGGCTTGTTTTGGGCTGAGCTAAGTATTGTTCAAGGTCAACCCAAATTAAGTTATGGGAATACAAGTTGAAATGAAGGTAGGATGGGCGTTGGGCTCATTTATTTTAATTTATGGCTCAGCTATTAGGGTTCCTCTTTTCTTCTTCTCTTTCTTTGATTTTATACCTCATATATCTGACAAATTTACAAGGTTCTGCAATTTCCGAGGAAAGATAAATTTCTCGTATTTTAATAACTTTGAATCTATGATTGAGCTTAAATCTTTTTTCATTCTTTCTATGCTGGATTGGGCTAGAGCTCTTCAAGCTTTCTCTTGTGATTCTTTTTTAGATTTGTTAGAGCATTGTTCTTTGAAATGTTGATGTTGGATTTTCTTTGTATACCCCTGTATACTTGGAAGTTTTACTGCTTTAATAAAGATTGTTACTTATCAAAATATGTTATTTTGTGAAGGATGCTAAATGTTAGTATTGAGATTTCTTTTTGGTTGGATGTCCTTTAGAAAATTTGTAAAATTTCATGATGTAACATGTTTAACAGACTGCTGCCTTAGATGGTGAAACTGATTTGAAGACAAGGGTTATACCCTCTGCTTGCATGGGAATAGATTCTGAACTACTGCATAAGATCAAGGCAAGTTTCTTGTAAATTATCTTAGATGGAAGATTTGTTCAAGATTTATCCTTATGTTGCAACTTGCATTATTGGTGGTTAGTATGTTCTTTTCTGACACTCTCTTTTTCTTAACAGGGTGTTATCGAGTGTCCTAGTCCAGATAAGGACATTAGGAGATTTGATGCAAATCTGCGGTTGTTCCCCCCATTTCTTGATAATGATGTGTGCCCTTTAACAATAAAAAACACAATTCTCCAGTCATGTTACTTGCGGAATACAGAGTGGGCTTGTGGAGTAGCTGTCTACACTGGCAAGTTCTTAAGAATAAGAAATGTCTTATAGCTAACGACGTATCAGTTTATTTCTGATGTGCCCCTTATTTTTAATCCTTTTTGAAATTTAGAGAAGTGAAAATAAAGAAGTAAACACAAGTCAAGATGGTTATTTAAGCCGCAAAATGTATTTATCTGATATGTTCTTTCTTCGAAAAGATGGAGCACAATAAATATGTAATATAGAGTTCTCTGTGTATGGCAGTGAGCGATGAAGTAAAATTATACCTAGAGCTATCTTAGTGCAAAAAAATTGATATTGACTAAGTCTAGTTTTGTATTATAGCCTTGTAGGAACTTTAAATTAGGCTGGTTCCATCCATCCTTCTTTTCTCAGTTGTATACTTGTATATGACAGTTGAGGTTATGTTGCAGGGAATGTGATAGGCTACGATATGAATTAGAGCTAAATGGGATGTGAGTTGTTTAGAACAAATTGATAGGTGGTTAGGCTCCTCTGCAAAGAACCCAAAGCTCTCAAGGAAAAGCTCTCAAAGGCTTATTTTCATTCACTAACAAAAGACCTCCTTTATAATGGTTGTACATGGATATTTATAGCCTAGGAGTTAGTTATTGGTGATGACATTATCCATAACTAACTAACATATATCACATGCTATATTAAATATAGCACATGGCTTCTACCTACGCTATACAATTTCCTTAATTCTCTTTATTTGTAGCTATTTGTAAGGAATCTTGGGCACACAACCTGTATACTTAAATACTTCATTGATTCCTCTTTTGTATCTTTTCTTCTTCTTTTTTCATAAATTTTTAATTACCTAAAGATATATATAAAAAAATTGCTGTTGGTGTTTTGGGACAATTTCTGAATCCCATGAGTTACCATGATGGTATTGAGAGCAGTTGCAGCTATTGCTTGATTTGTGATTTCTGCATATTCTACTTTTTCAGGCAATGAAACCAAGCTGGGCATGTGTAGGGGGATACCTGAACCAAAGCTTACGGCTATAGATGCCATGATTGACAAGTTGACTGGAGCTATATTTGTTTTTCAAATAGTGGTTGTTATTGTTCTTGGCATAGCTGGTAATGTCTGGAAGGACACAGAAGCAAGGAAGGTACATCAAAACTGACCTTTTGCTCTTGATGAAGTTCTTAGAGAAGAGTTTACATGTCTTTCTAGCATGTGTAGAATGTCTTTGTTCACCACTTAGCATTTCAATTATCCAATAAAAAACTCTCATTGAGACTTTCTCATCTTGTTGAAGACTTGCCCCTGATGGCATAACTTCATAGCCACTGCTGGTTTATTTGCAACTTGTTGGTATGGCCTTTTATAAGTTGTGCTACTGATTATGATGACAACCAAATACCCTGCATGTTGACATTCTTTGGCTTCTGAAAGGACCTATTCACTGTTATTATTTAAGTTGACCATGAAATTTCCAATGGGATTTTGGATTCATGGGTCCAGAAATTCTGTGTAATTGCTGAATTTCTGATGTAATGTTTGTTAGTCAACTTGCCCTTGAACTGATTCTTTGCTATACTTTTCCTTTGATTTTCATAATATGGAACATGATTTCTGCACAATATGGTGGGATTGGGGATGAACTCTCCAGCATAATTAGAATTATAATGCATACTTAATGGTCATATAAAAGTTTTGATTAAATGTGGTGAGCTCCTTCATATTCCCATACTTCATTTTTATTCTATTGGCTAATATTGTGGTTCTTCATCCCCCCATCTCCCCCCAACCCCCCCCCCCCCCCCCCCCCCCGCGCAACTCCTTTTTTTTTGGGAGTTGAGTGTTGTGTCAGTCTAAAACTGATATGACCTAAATAAAAAATATTTAAACCTTAATTCCGATGGTAAAAAAGTGGGAGGTTCTTAATGTTCACGTAAAATGATTTAATTTTTACTTATCATGCCAAGATAAAAAAATAATAATAATAATGAAAAAGAAAGGGTTCCTATAAAATAACAATAATGTATTTTATATAATAGTTGAACTGATAAGATTAAAGGATAGAATTTTGAACTATTTTTGATGTGGCGTGTCCAATTACCTGTACCCAATTTTGGATCCTTGTTCCCAAGTTTTGAACGTTAGATGAGTCAGACACTTAAGACACATATCTTCACCTGAATTCCATACCCAAGTGATTTAGAATCAAAGTGAAGTGGTTTGCCTGTAAATGTTGAAACAATCTTGAAAGATATCAAAAGAAAGGGTTCCCATAAAATAACAA
This sequence comes from Quercus robur, assembly GCF_932294415.1. Lineage (NCBI taxonomy): Eukaryota > Viridiplantae > Streptophyta > Magnoliopsida > Fagales > Fagaceae > Quercus > Quercus robur. The sequence continues at coordinate 42,775,693 of NC_065541.1, read as the reverse complement.
TAATGTATTTTATATAATAGTTGAACTGATAAGATTTAAAGAATAGAATTTTGAACTATTTTTGACATGGTGTGTCCAATCACTTGTACCCAATTTTGGATCCTTGTTCCCAAGTTTTGAACATTAGATGAGTCAGACACTGAAGACACATATCTACACCTGAATCCCATACCCAAGTGATTTAGAATCAAAGTGAAGTGGTTTGCTTGTACATGTTGAAACAATCTTGAAAGATATAAAATATGGTGATTTTATTAATTTATTATCGTACATGTTCCTCTTTGTTCTTGTTGGTTTTGTTATTGATGACTGTCCCCTTGTTGCAATTCTTCTCTATTCATTCCTTCTTTTTTAATCAATTTAAATTTCCATTTCTCCATATTTAACTGCTGATTCATGTCATTATCTAGAAGCATGTTGTCTTTCTGCTTGAAATCTGAATTTTAAATTGAGTTTTGATTTTAACTGTCCTTATAGATCTGTTATCATCAAACATATACTCACCTTCTTGGTTTTTTTTTTTTTTTTTTTTTTGGGTAGCAATGGTATGTTAAATATCCAGAGGAAGGTCCATGGTTTGAACTATTGATTATCCCTCTTCGCTTTGAGCTTCTTTGTTCCATCATGATTCCCATATCAATTAAGGTAAGCTGTTGCATATGATGCTAATAACCTTAGATTGTCTACATTCTCACTATAATGGTTTGGAATGTTTGCTATTATTATTTAACACAACCAAATCCTATTTTAAAAAAATCCAGAAATAGTTGAACTTTATGCATTTTATGGATGTTCTGAAGCCTAGAATGCTGTTCCTTTGTTTTATGGGTAATTTGGCAAGAGCATATTTGTAGAACTTTTTGTGGTGTCAAGTGTCCAATTCATAATATCAAGCAATTGTTGCTAAGATGTTTGTTTGAGTGGATGATTGTCTTAGGAAACATCCCTTCCTTTTCTTTCTTAGAGTTCTTAGTTAGCTTGCATTTGACTGTATAATTTCTCTTTTTTGAAAATGTTGTATCTGTACTTTTTACTGTTGCTGAATGAAATTATTTTTAACTATAAAAAAAGGAAGAGTTTGGAAGAGAGAGAGAGAGAGAGAGAGAGAGAGAGAGAGAGAGAAATAGGGGGTAATTCAATTTTTGTGGTCTTAATGAAAATACCACTTATGTTGAAGACCCTCTCTTATTTTAGGTGTAATATTCCATATAGAATAGATCCTTAGCATTGCATATTTTCTTGCTAGTGCTAGATTAATGATGGGAGACCATAATAATAACTTGAAAATTTTTAGTTAAGACAATTTTGCTTTGATTGATTTTCTGGATCATTATGAGATTGTGTGGAGATGTTAAAGTATACCATTACTAGTAATGAGAAAAACTGAAATGTTTATTTCTGGCAGGTATCCCTGGATCTTGTGAAGAGCTTATACGCAAAATTTATTGATTGGGACAATGAGATGATTGACCAAGAAACTGGTACTCCATCCCATGCAACAAAGTAAGTGACTTGAAAAAAGTTTCACCAAACTTTACCATATGAAAAATGTTGTGTTGAATATATCTTTAGGAGGTGTTTGTTTTATGTGGCAGTACAGCAATAAGTGAGGACCTGGGACAAGTTGAGTACATTTTAACTGACAAAACTGGTACCTTAACTGAAAACAAAATGATCTTTAGAAGATGTTGTATCAATGGCGTTTTCTATGGAAATGATAGTGGAGATGCTTTAAAAGGTTTGGTTCTTTGCAGTGTTGGAGCTCTTTCTTTTTTTCTTGTTTTTCTGTCACATATAGTTGTTTTTATTATTATTATTTTTTTTCCATAAGCAATATCTGTCACATTTAGTTGTTGCATTGCAAACTTTTTCTCAATATATTATGTAATGCACAGTGAAATCAAAATTGGGTTTCAGGATATATAGATAAGTCAAAAATTACACCTGGACACTTGTCAAACAGTAATCACTCTGGATTTTTTTTTAGGGTTTTATTTGTGTCATACAGTTGAGTCGCCTATATAGAATCATGTTTATAAAAAACAAAACCTATATAGAATCATGTATTGAAGATTTCGGTGATGTTTTAGAATATAGCAAAACACATACATTCTTTCTCTTGATTCACATCACAGCCAAATTTGAGGGGTTTTTTTTATTTAAAATTTCTCTATGTAGAAAGTCAATGCATGAATGTTGATTTTTTCTTATATTTTTAACTCCAAGCACTTAGTGCTGATTTAAGTCAATCATTGCTGTGTTAATCTAATGCTCTAGTCTGCTGTTATTCTTAAGCTTTTCATGATTATCCTTTCCATCCATTTCCTTGCTTTGACCAAATTATAAAGTAGTGTTTTTGTTGGATTGAGTTACTTGACCATGTGCTTCACATGGACATGGTTACTCAATGGAAAATTCACTTGAGTTTGTCATGCTATAATCCCTTGATTTGTCCAATCAACTAACATGATGGACAGAAGGAAACATTTAATGAAAATGCAAGTGTTTATACTAATGCATGAATTATCAAGCTTAACTTGTCTTATTTGCTGGTGTATTTATTGATTCTCTTTATTTGTTCCGTCTGTTCTAAAAACTCTTTTAGATTGCAAAACCTTGTACTCTGATCAGTTCCATGCTTTGATACACAGATGTGGAGCTTCACAATGCAGTTTCCAGTGGTTCTCCTGATGTTATACATTTTCTTACAGTTATGGCAATATGTAATACGGTTATACCAATTAAGACGTGAGTATCGTTTCATTTATGGTTAAATTCCTCCTGGGATTTTGGGATCTATCTCAGATTCAAATCAAGGAAACTTTCTACTTTTGTCTGCTTTAGATGTACATGCACATATACTATAGTTTTGAAATATTTCTTGTCCGTTTCTTCTGTTGCCTATAGCAAAACTGGAGATATCTTTTACAAGGCACAGTCTCAGGATGAAGATGCTCTTGTTCGTGCTGCTGCTTGGCTGCATATGGTTTTTGTCAATAAGAATGCAAATATTCTTGGTAAAATTTATTTGCCTTTTGCTGTACTAGAAAGCATGTAGCAGATAGTGAGGGTGATGATATGGTTTACCTTAAATTTATTGCAGAGATCAAGTTCAATGCTTCAACAATTCAATATGAAGTCTTGGAAACTCTTGAGTTCACTTCTGATAGGAAAAGAATGTCGGTAGTTGTGAAAGATTGCCAGAATGAAGAGATCCTCCTTTTGACAAAGGGAGCAGATGAAGCTATTCTGCCTTATGCATGTCCTGGTAAACCCTAGCTATTGATGATATTCTTAACTCTTTCAGAAGGATTGTAGGAAAGCATTATAAGATGTGTAGCTAGGGAGTTCCTTCCAAATTCATGTTCCATATGAGAAACAAAATTTATTTATTTATTTATTCGCTCATTTTAATGAAGAGAAACATGAATTTGGTACTGAATCACTCCCATTTGGTTAGTAAAAGCTGTGTATTTTTAGGTATGGAATAAAAGCACCAAACCATCAATTCTCTCACTCTTGAAGTTGATACTCTTTTTCATTGGAGGGAGAGAGTAGCAGATGCTACTTTATTTAAATAAATCTCCTTAGGCACCTATATTAGGGGTCAGAAATCTACATGAGCAGAAACTTGTGGTTTTTATTCTTCCCAGGAAAGGGAATAAGCAACTCATTAAAATTCAGAGTATGGTGCAGTCTAAATTGATCCGTTTAGAAGGGCAGAGTCGAAGTATAGAGTCAAACAAGTAGGTTTAATTGTGGGTCAGAGCGAACCTATTTGAAGTGCTCATTTTGTCCTAGGTTGTCTACAAGTTTAGTACCCTAATGTCATTGCATAGGTATTGCGGTCTCAGGATTAGGACCCTGCATGGTTGCTGTTGACAGTGTTGTAGCCTGCTTTTGTGTTGCATTCTTGTTGCTTGTGATGTTGGACGGAAGAGACAAATTAATTGGGCTGAGCAGGAGGGGAGAGGGTGTTAAAATTGAAGGCTTTGCCATTCCTTTGTCTGAGTCTTGGCAAGGTAAATTTGGGCGACATCACAATATAGATTTTTGGAGACTTATGCCGCATTGCTTGATGTGGTGTATTTGGAGTGAAAGAAATGCTAGATGCTTTGAGGGATTTGAGCGGTCCTTGCTAGAGATTAAGTCTTTTTTCTTACATACTCTCCTTGCTTGGAGTATGACTCTATCGCATTGTTCTTGTTTTTCCCTTCATGTTTTACTTGATCATTATAATTTTGGTTCTTGATTTTTGCCCCCACAGTTCATCCTTAATGTAGTGGTAATTTAATGCAAATTTTTTACTTTTGTATGTTATTTACGAACTTAATCATGTCTTTTTTAGCAAAAAGAAGGTATTGGATTCACCCAGGGGAAAACGGGGATTTGGGAGGACAAGGCTACTTCACATTATGTAGTCTACTGTTACCCTTCTGATTGGATGATTCATTGTATTTGCTTGCATATGCCTTATTCTTTTGCAATGGAATGAGTTATGTTCATTACTAAATATTATTGGCTGCTATGATACCGTGGCTCTTTTTTGACTCATAAAAAGAAAAAGGTGGTGCTCGTTAATTCTTGCAAGGCTTGACTATTGTGTGAAGATTCTAAAGGTGAACCCCCACCAGGGGTGCCTCAGTGGTAAAGGAGAGTGTCTGGACTAAATTTAAATCCAGAAGTCTTTGGTTTGACTCCTAGCTAAGGCATTTCTCGATTTACCCAATGCCTACTTAGTGGGGTGTGTAGGCATCCAGGGTTTTACCCCTCAGGGGTGGTTCCACTGGCCCATAACTTGAGGGGGTTCCTCAATATATAAAAAAAAGAACAAGAAAGATTCTAATAGTAATTTTTTGATCATTTAGCTGAGAATACTCGGCCATTTGTATTAGTTATCTAAAAAATCAAACCAATTTAAATTACTTACTCTGCTAACCCTGAGTTTACTTCAGGACAGCAAACAAGGGCTTGTTTTGAAGCTGTGGAACAGTATTCTCAATTGGGGCTGCGTACACTATGTTTAGCTTGGCGTCAATTAAAGGGAGATGAATACAAAGAATGGTCTTTGTTGTTTAAAGAGGCTAACAGCACCTTAGTTGATAGGGAGGTAAGATGTACATCTCAATATTCTAGTTAAGATATATCCAAGTATATCGACTCTTGGTTTCCTCAATTTTCTTACTTTTGCAGTGGAGAATTGCTGAAGTCTGCCAAAGGTTGGAACATGATTTGGAAATTCTTGGAGTTACTGCAATAGAAGACCGTCTACAGGTGAATATCTGTAGTTGGATAGTTGACGTATATTTTGTTTATTTATTTATTGCATGAAATTTCATTCTTTTTGATCCTTGGGGTGGGGGGGTGGAGATGGGATATGACTTTCTACTTATTATCCACAAGAACAAAAAATGAAAGGGAAAAAGGAGAAAAACCACTTATCATCAAATGTTGACTTTATCCAATTGTTTTAAAATTTTCAGGATGGTGTACCAGAAACAATAGAAACACTAAGAAAAGCGGGGATAAACTTTTGGATGCTGACTGGAGACAAGCAGAACACTGCCATACAGATTGCTCTCTCATGCAATTTTATTTCCCCTGGTAGTTGCTATCATTTTCATTCGTTTCTTGTCTTATCCCTTTTTTCTAACAATGTTCTACTATTTGTCTTTTAAATTTTGAGACACATATGCATGCAAATGAGAAAAGTCGTGATCAAAGTATCAAGCTCTGTGTGATTCTCTTGTTGCAATGCTTCACCTGCTGACTTTAAGTATCTGGGTTTCTATACTTCTGTCCATCCATATACCTGTTTGACACACAAATGGTCTTTGTTTTAACTTGTGCTAAGGATCTAATTCCAATTTTTCTCTTTTTGTTGAATTATATAATGAAGTAAATTTATGAAAATTGGAAACTAAACCTAAAACTTCAAAGGATTATGTAACATTTATGTTGGGTTCTTAATGAGTCCTTGTATTATTGTTCTAAATATTTCCCTGATACAAATGTCTCTAACATGAATGTTGCATAATATTCTTTTAATTGGTGTTCTTGGTTTATCAGGTATTACAACATGAGTGTTGCTTTTGAAAGCTCTAGGAAGACTGAAACTTTTCATTAGATATAATTTTATGACATTACCAAATATCAGAACCATTAATTGTTGCATTTTTTAACGAATTGACAGAGCCAAAAGGGCAGCTTCTATTAATTGATGGCAAAACTGAAGATGAAGTTCGTCAAAGTTTAGAGAGAGTTTTACTCACAATGAGGATAACAACGTCAGAACCTAAGGTACAGCTTTTACAGTCTGTCAGTCAAATTGAAATTCAGTCATGAGTTATTTGCATCCATTGACACTCTTGGGAGCTAAGGTAATAAACTGTAATGATTAAATGATATATATCTGTATTATAATACTACTTGCTGTATGAACTGAATTTGGATCTATTGAAAATGTGAATCGTAACACAATAAATGAAATTGAGTTCGTGGGTGTTTGTGCATAAAACCATGACACCTCGAATTGTGTGGTTGTAATTTGACAAATGGTATTAGGGCCAACTTGGTGATGCCATTTTGACTCAGGGGCATTGCAAAATAATGTGGGCCCTTACAAGACGTTAGGAATTTGAGTGAGGGAGATTTGTGACACCTCGAATTGTGTGATTTTCTGGATTTGGATTGTGTATGGCATTGCACAGGTTTGTGTTGAGTCTTATATTGGGCATGTTTTAGGTGGATTTGAGCTTCATAAGTGATAACAGGGAGTTCTAATTGTAAATTGATTACTCCTTTTGGGTATTGCATAGATAGGGCTAGCGCTTTGCTCACGTCATGAAAAAAATATTCTAATGTCTTTTTAGAAGTATTTGGGGCTGGGATAGAGTCTTTTTTTATTATAGAAATATTTGAAACTCTATAATACTATGTGAAATATGACTCTAGAGTCCAGTCTAAAACATATTTACCTACATTGCATTTTGTATTGGTGGATGATATAGTCTTGACAATCTAAGGAAAAGAAAGGTTTGCATTTTGGATTGGTGTTATATGTGCAAGCGTAGTAGTGAAAGTGTTGACCACCTTTTCCTTCATTGCCCCGTTGCTTCGGAGTTATGGGATATGGTTTTTGGTTTATTTGGAGTGTGTTGGATCATGCCCTCGTCTGTTGTTGGTCTCTTTGCTTGCTGGCAAGGTCACTTTGGTCGCCTCCGCAATGGAGTTATTTGGAAGGTCGTTCCTCTTTGTTTGATGTGGTGTATTTGGAAGGAGAGGAATAGTAGATGCTTTGAAGACTCTGAGCGTGCCATGCCTGACCTCAAGCTTCTTTTCATCCGAACCTTACTTGAATGGTTCTCTGTGTGGAGAAACCATCCTTTTTCTATTTTGGATTTACTTGACTTTTGTAATTTTCGTTCTTGACTTGCTCCCCCATGTATACTCCCTGTGTGCTTGGGTGTATCTTTTTTACTATCAATGAATTCTTATTACTTATCAAAAAAAAAATGATATAGTCTTGAAGTCATAATTGTTTGACTAGGTTTGGCAACAGTGATGGTTATTGTGGTCTGCTGCATTTCTATACGTAATTGAACAGGAGAATTTTTTTTTTTTTTTTTTTTTTTTTTTTTTTTTTTTTTTTTAACTTTAAGCAAGCAGTACCTTGTTTAACATAAAATTTTTCTTATAATTTCATTTTCTGCCTTAATGTTTTGAGCAGGATGTGGCATTTGCTGTTGATGGTTGGGCTCTTGAAATTGCACTTAAGTATTATCGGAAGGCCTTTACTGAATTAGCAATATTGTCAAGGACTGCTATATGTTGTCGTGTGACACCATCACAAAAGGCGCAGGTGGCCCAATCAAACTTTTTGTTTGTTATATTTGTATTCCTTTTCCTTGTACTCCTTTGGCTTGTTAAGTTTACTTTTTATCTTCATACATGCAAATACTTGGTTATTTTAAGATTTTCTTTATCTGTTTTTATTCCTATTTCTTGCTTATATAGTTTTATCTTCTTTTTTCCTCCTCCCCCACGAACGAGGTTCACTGCTGTACTAATATGAATATAAGATGCACCAAGCTTCTAATAGCTAATGAATTCTGAACTACGGCAATCAAATATTAAAATCCAGGAGGAAGAATCTCTAAATTTTTAAATTTCGGCCCTCGAAAACCAAACCTCCTGATAACCAAATTTAATGGATGCCTCAAGATATTCAAATCTAATATTAGCTATGTTGAATCTATTGCTGGTGGTAGGCCATGTCTAAAAAATGATCAACATAATCTAAAGCAGATATTCAGAAGGAAGTTATGTTCAACCAATTGGTTATATTGTGTATAAATTCCTTTTCTGCTGTCTAGGTGCAAGAGTTGCTTTACAGCTACCATTAGGGATGTGGGTTCCAAAGTAAAGAAAAAAGCATGAAAGAAAAAAAAAAAAAAAAAATTTTAATCGTTCAGTACTGACAGAAAACCCGTCTACATGTGCTTGTGGTGAGTTTAAGGTTACGAGAATTTATGGGTTTAGGGTTTAGGATTTTAAAAGAAAGAATTAGGGTGTTTGTGGAATGAATTAGAGTTTGCATTGTTATCTCTATTTGTAGGGAAAGCATGTAGGGTTTCTAGGGTTTGATAGGGGAAGGGACTTGGTTGATGCAAGTGCTTTGAATCTCTAGATATAGCATCCTCTGTATCAGAAATATCACTAAGATCTTCTGTTGTAGTGGTCTTGAAGGATTGTTTAATTGCTGGTTACATGCTATGACTACTTTTGTTATGGAGAAAACCTTTTTTTTTTTTCTTCTTCTCTCACTTATACTCTTAACTGCAAGGGCAATTGTTTGTCTGGTAGAGTAGACATTTAATATTTGTTGTACTAATTATTGCAGCTTGTAGAGCTCTTAAAATCATGCGACTATAGGACATTAGCTATTGGGGATGGTGGGAATGACGTGAGGATGATACAACAAGCTGATATTGGTGTTGGCATCAGTGGGAGAGAAGGACTGCAGGCAGCGAGGGCAGCTGATTATAGTATTGGGAGTAAGTTAATGCATACCTATCCATGCATTTCTGCTTGTGTTGTGTGTGCATATCTGGATGAGAAAGTTGTTTTAGATAGAAACTTGTAGGTATGTACTTGTATTGCATTTGATTTTTGTTTGATGGTTGTGAATTACAGCTAAACTTTGCTATTAATTTCTTTCAAATGTTATATTTCTGTAAATGGAATTCTCAAATGCAAAATGTTAGTTGCTATCTTTATCGGTTTTGTGTGTGAACATCCGTAATGCTCCATTGAAGTCTCAACTTTCAATGCTGACTTGGCTTTAAAATGAATTCTCCCTAGCTTTTCCATGTGCTGATACCTGTCTTGACATTGAAACGCTCCACACATTTGAGCTAAAACTAGGAAGTGCGAGAGAAACTATTTAAGTTTGTATAGACGCTACAAAATTTAAAAGAGACAATCAGATTATATTATATGCTATATGTATACAAAAGTGATCCCACCCCTCAAGACTACTTTTTGATTGAGCCTCAACTATATCAACTGTACTTAAATGGTTAGATTATGATTGGTGGAGATAACATCATTGTTCCTATCACTCTTACAGAGCTAGAAGCATTCACACAATTTTCTTATGATCTTGATAAAGCTACATAAAATCAAATGGCAAGAGGTTGTCAATTTATGCAAGTTGCTCAAACCATCCCAATAGCGCCCTCAACTGGAATTATAAATCCATCACGCATTGGTTCTATTGCTGTTGGTAACTAAATAACTAATAATGCAGTGATGATCATGTGCAACAAATTTTTTCTTCGAGCATATTTTATGCTTGTGGGTTTCATTTCAGAATTTCCTGTCAAAACTGAAGTTTTTGTGAATAGATCTGGTGAACTGCAATATTGTCTACCAGAAGACGTCTTTTACATGATTTAATTTTGTATTACTTAAAAGATATTTTAGCTCCTTCAAACGCGATCCTTCTTTCTTAGAAGTAAACCATGCGAGCTTACCTTCTCTTTTGGGAATTATACTCAACTCAACTAACCCTTAATCCCAACTAATTGGGATTGGCTAGATGGATCCTTTTGCACAACTTGACCATATCTAAGGCCATGTCCCTAGTTACCTCTCAAAAAATCATATCTTGTTATGGAATTTTTCATTAATAAATTCAGAATTGCACTAGGAAAATGTTGTTCATATGATGGCTTTTCTTTGCCTGCTACGATCAATATGTTGTTCCATATTGAAAAAATTCCCTTTTTTATAATGTCCTTCAAGTTTTGTTTCTTATTTCTTTGAACTCATCATGTCACATACACATGATGGTTAATGTTAGTTTAAAAAAAAAAAAAAAAAAATACTCCCTCCTCATATTTTGGTCCTATTTAGAAAATCCAACTTTTTAAGGGAACACTATTTAATGTGTTGTCTTTTAATTAAAAATGTATAAGTTCCCAAAACTACCCTCATTAATTTAAACTTTAGTGAATGAATGGTATTGAGTTTTTAAATAGAGTAAGTTAGGAAATTTATTTATTGACTTTTCAAAGAGGATCACATTTTGGGACATCCCAAAATGGAATATAGGACCAACAATTTGGGACAGAGGGACTATCATATTACAATAATATTGAAATTTTTTGACTGCTTCTCTTGTTTTGCAGAGTTCAGGTTTCTGAAGCGGTTGATACTAGTCCATGGGCGGTACTCATACAACCGTACTGCGTTTCTGTCCCAGTATTCCTTTTATAAATCCCTTCTGATTTGTTTCATCCAAATCTTGTGAGTTTCCACATATAGCGTCCCTCATTTTGATGCCTTTCTCTATTGTGGTTCTTGAGTCTTGAGTAATAGACTTACTTCAAATTTGATTTTTTTCTGATGTACTGACATTAGAGAACTTTCAGTTTCTCTTTTATTTCAGGTGTCTCTGGAACTAGTCTTTTCAATTCTCTCAGCTTGATGGCTTACAATGTTTTCTACACTAGTATTCCTGTTCTAGTCAGTGCCCTTGACAAAGATCTTAGTGAAGAAACAGTTATGCAGCATCCACAAATTTTATTTTACTGCCAAGCGGGGAGGTTTGATTTCATAACGTTATCCACCTTATTTTTTCAAATTTTATGTATTAGATTTTATAACTTTTTTATTTGTGGGGATGTGAGCTTGGAAATTAGGCTTCCTGTTGGTCAATGGTCACTGAACTCACAGTATCAATTTTTAAACAGGCTTCTAAATCCTAGCACATTTGCTGGATGGTTTGGGCGATCTCTCTTCCATGTGAGTCCTATTTTCTTCTTTTACTATCATCGTTGCACCCATGGTTTGTTAGCCTAGTTTGAGCATATTTTCTTTCACTTTTGGTGTTTCCCTTGTTAATTTCTTGTATTCTAATCAAAAAATTTCTTTTGTAATAGAGTTTGCCCCTATTAATAAGAATGTTAAGATGGATAAGTAGAAATACATAGAAAGATAGGGTTCAAAATGAAGAAATTTGTTTAAAGATAGGGGTAGCCCCTATTGATGAAAAGATGAGGGAGACACTTAATATGGTTTTGTCATGTTCAAAGAAGAGTGACTAATGCACCAGTAAGAAAAAGCGAGTTGATCCAAGTTGGTAACGAAAAAAGGTAAAGGAAGACCAAAAGGCACATTAGTAGAAATAATAAAAAAAGGACATGACAATTAAGGGAGTAACAAAGAGTATGACTATAGATAGAGTAGAATAGAAGAAAAGAATATATACGGCTGACCCTAACTAACCTGTTAAGGATCCATACTAACCTAAAAAATTTGGGACTAAGGCTTTGTTTGTTGTTGATTTAGGAGATTTTGTTTATGGATTCTTTCTCCTTTTCCTCTTTTCTGGTGCTTCTCTTGTATAACTTCTGTGTACAAATGGTTTGCTTCCCCTTTGGTCTTATTTTCAACGACAGTCATTGCTCATCAACCACAAAATAAAACCAAAAAAAGAAAAAAGGAGTTCATCTCAGATCATTTAATAATATCTATAAGAGGTATTTTTCCCATATATAAATGCAAATTGAAGTTTCTACCCAAATGAGTTGATTTGCTCAATAAAAATTTATACCAGTTACTTTTACCTATTGACGCTGGCTATGATCTGCAGGCAATTGTTGTGTTTGTAATCAGCATACATGCGTATGCCTATGAAAAAAGTGAAATGGAGGAGGTTTCAATGGTGGCACTCTCTGGATGTATTTGGTTGCAGGCTTTTGTTGTGACACTGGAAACCAAGTAAGATTCAATCTCATACTTGGTCGCAAATGCAAATTTCACTCTAGTGTCGCAAATGCAAATTTCACTCTACTCCTCTGAACTAACTTTGGCATTATCTAAACTGGCTTTAGTAATCTTTGTTTATATCCTTTTGTTCTCAATACAAAATTAAAAAGCGGGCTTTGATGGTGTTTCCTTACTCACCAAGAATGAAAGAAAGACAAGCATTACTGTTGTATTCACCATACAGCGATAAATTTCATCCTATGTGTACAACACTTTATATAAGATTCATTTATTTTAACTTTAAAACATGTCTATTCCTTTTAGTGTTGCTCATAATTTTATGCCCTGAAAGCTTTCCTGAAAACTTTCTAGAAAGGTTAAAAATGATTTGAGTCTGCTCTAACTACTTTGACGCATGCAGCTCCTTAACTATACTGCAATGTATTGCTATATGGGGGAATTTGGCTTCCTTCTATTTCATCAATTGGATCTTCAGTGCCCTTCCATCATCAGGGATGTATACAATTATGTTTCGGTTGTGTAGACAACCATCTTATTGGACAACTGTGTTCGTAAGTATCTCTTTCTAGTTAATGTCTCTCTTCTTGTTTTATTTTTTTGTTGGGAGAAAGAGGGAGAGAGATGGGAAATATTTATTGTTGCAGTTTTTGTGGGAAAAATGATGACAGTGAGACTTTTTACTATGATTTGTTCTCCCTCATATATTCTTCTAGGAGATGAACCATACCTTTCACTCTCCTGTAGTCCTGTTTGACTAGCAAGGCACTGTTGTTCTTACCCCTTTATCTGCTCTTCAGATTCAATGATTTACCAACTGTTGCCAAACCAGGGAAAGAAGGCCTTCTGTTAAATAGTTCAAGCAAAGAAAGAGAACACGCACACACACATACACACACAAAAGGCCAAGCTACCCTCTCTGCCAAACCTAAAATGCCCTGCCTGAGAGGCACAGCCCTGGAGGGGAGCAAATACCCATCTTAGTAGTGCCAAGTTTATGTACTGATTACACTTCAATTCCATTGCAGCTCATAGTTGCTGCTGGGATGGGTCCAATTCTAGCTCTCAAGTACTTCCGATATACGTACAGACCAAGTAAAATCAATATACTTCAGCAGGCTGAACGATTGGGTGGACCTATTTTGTCTCTCGGGAGCATTGAACCACAGCCAAGACCCATCTTAGAGAAAGAGGTTTCCCCTTTGTCTATAACTCAGCCCAAGAACAGGAATCCAGTTTATGAACCTTTACTATCAGATTCACCAAATACTCGAAGGTCTTTTGGATCGGGAGCCCCATTTGATTTCTTTCAGGCACAGTCCAGATTGTCTTCAAGCTACTCCAGAAATAAAGACAACTAAATTACACAATTAATCCAGCAGATTGAATTTAACATTTTCTAGTTGCCACAGTTGTAGCATCTTCCTATTTTTTTGGTTATAAGCCAACAATGTATGCAGCACATATAGGTTGCTAGATATCGGATTGGTATAACTTACAACAATGAATGGTATATATAATATTTATTTTTGGTCTGGTAAGAATGAATAATTCAAATCACAGCATTTTTTTTAGAATCTAATTTTTGTTTGTTGAACCTTTATGAGATCAATAAATCTTGAACTACCAAAAGTAAGAATTAAGCATGCTAAGTGTTCATTAGCTGAGATTTGTTGAGAGTAATGATAGTCACACTCCCTTTATTACACACCGTACATGCACTGTTATATGACTAAAATCATGTTTTTAAAACACAATTTCACAGTTTTAACTGAAATCATGAATTTGTGTTATTAAAGACAAGAATTCAAAAGGCGGTGTAATTAGATTTTTGCTTTTGTTAATTTATTCACCTCTTTTTAATCAGCCATTAACCACTGACCATATCAGAGAGCTGAGTTAGAACCAAAATCACCATCTTTAGCTTTATTTGGTTCTCCCAAAGCTGCATGGATAGCTGAAATCACATTCACAATAATACCATTATTTGTTCTGTACTATTTTCCTTTAAAAAGTACGGGTATCTGATACATGGTCCTTCACAACTCTTTTCCCAATCAAGTTTTGACTTTTAAGGATATTCCAGAGCAATCTCTTACGTGGTCCTAGAATCTTCTCAAAGATTTGGGCGTTGATACTTTACACTATTTATTTTCTGACTTGGGACTAACCAAAGAGAGAATCTTTTTGATCTGGCCGTCATAGCTGAATAAAAAAACATCAAGATCAAATTCAAAGTATTTGGTGCATGTCCTTTAAAAGCTAAATGTACAATGCTTCTCAGTAAGCATATAAAAGCTGTCTTTCAGGCCTTATTTAACACCGTTTTTGGATTGGTGGAAGGAGGAAAGAAAAGAGAGCCATTTTCTCTTTATTTGGTTGTAAGGAAGGAAAGAGAGGAGTGAGTTCTGTCTGAGCTTAAAATTTGATGTCCTCCCATATTGAGTGGATATGGGAGGAAAAGAATCCCACAAATGTTATATTATATTATTAAAGAACTATATTATCCTTACACTCATTGGAGCACTTAGGGTTAGGGATCTAATTGGAGGTAACTTGTTGAGATTGAGGAACCATGAATTGAAGGCTCTGATACCATGTTAAATAAATGGAAGAAACTAGAAAAAAAAATTGTAGAGACTAGGGAGCAGAAGAGAGAGAGAAGAGATACAAAGAATTACGTAGTGTGGCCTTGACAACTTACGTCTATGGTGTAAAGCCCTAATGGCTATAACTGTTATTATATGATGCGGTGTGTGATACATGGAACCCTAATAGGGTTTATATAGGAGCAGTAGAGTTTAGGGTTAGTACTAGATGGACTTTACATGCACTAAGTTGGGCTCTTGGTCCATTAGATAAAATAAACCACAATAAAATTATATCCAACAATATGAGATCATTGTTATCTACCTGGGTTTGTGATTTAACTGTCTTTGCATATACTATATGTTTTTTCATATAATTTGTTAAAATATTTCAAAAGTAATGATGGGGGACAACATTTACACAAACTTTGTATACAAGTCAAAACAAAATTACATTATTCACACTGCACCAAATGTTGAACCTTGACCCATCCCCTCTGAGCAAGGAACACTGAGCTAAAAAAACAACTCCTTACAAAAAATTTAAAAAGGAAAAATGTCGGTGGTTCCCCAATTATGTTGTTGCCGGTGGTTCTTATAAGTACTTAAATTCGAATATGTTTTTAGTAAGCCAACCAGTAAGAAAGACCAATTGCCCTATTTGCCTCAATTAAATTTTCTCATAATTAAGTCTTGCTCTTAGTTACCACAAAGCCAATTGTCAAGAAGATCGATCTGTAGACAAATAGTTCTCTTCTAAGAGCATCCACAGCAGTGGAGCTAAAAATTTAGCTCCACCAAAAGTTACTTTATCTATTTTACCTATAGATATGCTATAGCAGTGGATCTATTATAGCTTTCAACACAATAAAATAATATAAACACCACAATAAAATAATATATCCTCTACACTAAAATAATATATCCTTTACAATAAAATAATATATCCTACAACCAAAAAAAAATCCACAGCAGTGTCCACAACCACCTATACCATCAACCCACCACCATCACCAGCCACAACCACCACGGCAACCACAACACAACATAGAAAAAAAAAAAAAAAAAACCACAACCACAGCGGCTGGGATGGCACCTATACCATCAACCCACCACCATCACCGGCCACAACCACCACGGCAACCACAACACAACATAGAAAAAAAAAAAAAACAAAAACCACAACCACAACGGCTAGGACGGCACCTATACCATCAGCCCACCACCATCACCGGCCACAACCACCACGGCAACCACAACACAACATAGAAAAAAAAAAAAACAAAAACCACAACCACAACGGCTAGGACGGCACCTATACCATCAGCCCACCACCATCACCGGCCACAACCACCACGGTAGCCACAACACAACATAGAAAAAAAAAAAAAAAAAAAAAAAATACAAAAACCACAACCACAGTGGCTGGGACGGCACCTATACCATCAGCCCACCACCATCACCGGCCACAACCACCACGGCAACCACAACACAACATAGAAAAAAAAAAAAAAAACAAAAACCACAACCACAACGGCTAGGACGGCACCTATACCATCAGCCCACCACCATCACCGGCCACAACCACCACAGCAACCACAACACAACATAGAAAAAAAAAAAAAAAAAAACAAAAACCACAACCACAGTGGCTGGGACGGCACCTATACCATCAGCCCACCACCATCACCGGCCACAACCACCACAGCAACCACAACACAACATAGAAAAAAAAAAAAAAAAAACAAAAACCACAACCACAGTGGCTGGGACGGCACCTATACCATCAGCCCACCACCATCACCGGCCACAACCACCACAGCAACCACAACACAACATAGAAAAAAAAAAAAAAAAAAAAAAAAAAAAACAAAACCACAACCACAACCACAGCGGCTGGGACGACACCTATACCATCAGCCCACTACCATCACCGGCCACAACCACCACGGCAACCACAACACAACATAGAAAAAAAAAAAAAAAAAAAAAAAAAAAACAACAACAACAACAAAAACCACAACCACAGCGGCTGGGACGACACTTATACCATCAGCCCACCACCATCACCAGCCACAACCACCACGGCAACCACAACACAACATAGAAAAAAACAAAAAAACAAAACCACAACCACAGCGGCTAGGATGGCACCTATACCATCAGCCCACCACCATCACCAGCCACAACCACCACAGCAACTACAACACAACATAGAAAAAAAACAAAACAAAACAAAACAAAACCACAACCACAGCGACTGGGACAGTGTGGGGTGAGGTGATCGGCGGCTGGGACGGCATGGGCTGAGATGTCAGTAAACTGAGAGATAAGAGCTTGAGATGAAAGATGAGAGCTTTGGGAGCTTGAGAGTGACTGAGAGAGAAGACGGTAAGATAAAGGAAATGAAAAAAATAACCAAAGTAATATTATTTTAATCTGGGGTGAATAAACAATTATTATTATTTTTAGATGTCTGCTACAGTACACATCTAAAGATAGATGTGCATTGTAGCAATTCAGCTAAAATTTATACATATACCTCCACTGCTGCCTGGCCCTTTTTGATATAATAGTGGAGCTAAAATAACATTATAGTTATTGCAACAAATGCTCTGATGTTTGTCTATACTGAATGAGATGAATGTACGTACGTAGATCCAAATGATGGGGATCTAAAAAAAATGGTACCAATTTTTACAGGTGTCAACTATACCTTGGGTTAGGGTGAATGTCACATGCATTTAGAAAGTATGGGCCTCTCGTCCCATATTTGGAACAATGCATTCAATATTATCGATCCCCATAAATGAAAAAGAAAAAATGTGACCCCAATACCAATGGTCAAGGCAGGTAGCTAGGGGACCCCAAACCCTATCTATCATGGGTCATTTTAGCATGGGCTGCTCCCCTATCCCCACACCATTTCTTGTGAGTCAGTTGCAATCACCACCTAACCCCGCACTGCATTGCACCTAGCAGCTGCTAGAGCCAACAAGCCCTATCAAAAGAGATATTCCAAACACATCCTTATGGGTCATTTCTCCCCCACCATCCCAGCTGTCTTTCAGATAAGTAGCCCTCCTGGGAAACCAATAATATGCCATGATAAGAGTGGTACACTAGCCCATTACTGTTTGTAATTAAATTCTCTTCTTTCGTGGTGTCCAACGTTGAGTGTTTAATCATGATCAGATGTTAAAAATAAAAGTATTGACCAGTTAAGATACAAAACTCTTAACAAATTAAAATAACAACAAAATTAATTAGTTCATAGCTTGTTTCCATAACCTGTCAGCAAAATGGTATTGAATTATATTAGAAAGATATGACATTAATGACAACTTACCAACCAATAAGTTGTGGAAAGCATTGTACAGTTTTTTTTTGGTGTGCTGATCAATTGAACTGGGAGAAAAAGTAGTCTTATAAGAAGGCTACTATGAGAGCTCCTTGTTACCTTTTCTTCTTTCATCTGTGGATTATTGTTCTTTTGGATTCATTAGCTAATCAATTTGTAGGATACCCTGTTAGTTTTTTGTTTGACTACTATTAGTGAAACCTTATTCTCAAAGTTAAGGTACAGGAATTATGACAGAACACCTAACTAGGGGTCTGCAAAAAAAGAACATTGAGCCACCTGTACAAGCAAGTACAAAGGCTGATTCAAGGAACTTAGGCTAAGCTAGAAACTTCAGTGCTTATCATTTAAAATCTTGCATTTGATTTTGAAGTCGAAATTTCAACAATAAGCTTTATACCCTGTCCCCTACCACTTAATTATGAATTAATCAGTATTATATGATAAACATGGACCATGAAAAATAATGACATATAAATTGACTTATCCTTCTGTAAGGATCCAATGCAAAAATCCCATATTTTAATTTTCTTGATATTATCTAGAAAATTCCAGTGTGATGATCTCAATAGTCCATAGAATATAAAATACATGCATTTTTGGTTCTAATGTGTGCCTGCTTTACCAGATGAAACTCATATGACAAAGTACTATGAACCTCAAATAGCTAGTTGGAAATTATATCCCTTGAGTTATACTCTTTTCTTTCAGGTTGGCGGTGAGAGTTGAACTCTCAACTCAGGTCAACAACTTGGATTGAAATTTTCTTCTACAAGAATCAAGAAGCTAATTAAGACTGAAAAAACTGTTTCTCTAACAAACCACCGCATCCCATCATCTCCTAATCAAGCCATGCTATCATACATTGCATGCTTGCCATTTGGCTCTTGAAGATTTGAGATGCCACCTAAGCTAACTAGATCCCAAAAAACATCTTAAGCATGATTTTCGAACCCACAAATCTTGGGTTATTTGGTTAGGTTTAACACGTAAACTATATATTACATGCACCAAAAATTAAGAAATAAAATAAAATAAAACAAAACAAAAACTAGAAAATGAAAACATTAGAAAGAAAAGGCATCATCCATTTCATTTCTTAATAGTTCAAACTTCATTATCAATACATGAAAGAAGATTAGATTTAGCTCTGAGCTTTCTATTTAGAAGAGAGACTCGGGCTCAAAACTTAAGAAAAGGAAAGTTTAACAAGAAAAATCCACAACTTCAATACAATAATTAACAATGACAATTATCTTGACAATATAACACCAAATCACATATATATACTGTCATATATACGGCTGGTGCAATATGTACACTTCCAAATTCATCATCTTTCTCGTCAACATCAAGATCATTAGTGTTCTACATCAGTAGCTCATTGACCCAACCAAGATCCGGATCAGAGCAAGACCAGCCATTTTCATTGACCTTGTTGTACTCCTCATTGTTGTTGTTGGTTTCATCAGCAAAGCAATTGCTTGAACAATCCCCACTGAAAAAATTTGCAGACCTAAAAGAAGGCGGGTTTGGTGTTGAAGGAGAAAGAATAAACTGTTGCTGATCTTCAATATTGTTGAAAGAAACATCAAGCCAAGGCACATTTGGGCTTTTAACAGACAAAGGTGAAGAGGTTTCGTTGTTGAAAGAAACATCAAGCCAAGGCACATTTGGGCTTTTAGCAGACAAAGGTGAAGAGGTTTCACTGAAATTCATAACCTCCAAGGAGCTCATTAACTCAGTTAATGCATCTTTGTAGCTCTGAACCCCATGACTATTCATCTGGGCATTCATACCACCACTGGACTCAGAACTCACAAACCGGTCAGCGTAGCGAGAAATTGGAGAAAACCCATTAATGGAACGGTGTTTCACTGGCGAGAGAGGCGGTGAAAGTGGTGGAGACAAATGAGACATACCCAATAGTGTTGAAGTCGGTGAAGAATTAGCACAGCGACAAAACAAGCAGCAATGATTGGATGCCAATTTCTTGTTGCATGCAAGCTCAGGCGAAGAGTGATGAGAATTCAGAGGCAGAACACGAAGCTGGCGAGGTGTGTGAGCAAAGAAGCACACTTTTCGCTTACAATTTTTCCCATCTTTGCATGCCTCAGTTCTGTACCTAGCAGGGTGAAGCCAGCACTCAAACACACCATGAGCAAACACACAGCTATCGCCACGGCTACACGAGCCGCGGCGATACTCAGGGCACACCTGGCCTGAGTAATGAAACCTTCTGGGGTCACGGCGGCGAGCCTTTTCGCCAGGATGAGCAAAAGGGCAGTCAGTCCAGTCGTGGCTCCGGCTTCGCGTGCAGCGGCGAACCTTGAACTCGTACATGCGGAAATGGTCAGAGGAGTAAGGGTCATAGTCTGAATCTGACTCATCAAGATTGTCACCACCAACGTTGTTGTTGGACAGGAATCTCTGGAAGAGGGTGTCATCGGAGAAGTACATGTCTGGTTCTGAGATAAGGCGGCGACTGAGGAGCTTTCTTGGTGGGATATCAATGGTTTTGAGTGATTTTTTGGGGGAGATGAGTTGGTAAGAGGTGTGGAGGTTGTGTTGTTGCTCTGCACAAATGCTGCTCATCCTGTGGGTGTATTTATGTGAGAGAAAGGACTAAAAATAATGTGTGATGTTGATGTAGAAGGTACCAGAGGAGTTGAAATATATATAGCGAGGTGAGAGAGAGGAAGAGAGAGAAAGAGAGTGGAGAAGCATGACGAGGATGCTAGATAGTTATGGGCGGTGATATGCGTGGCTGCATAGTATTTGGGATCGGCATGCAAAGATGGGTATGTGGCAGATTGAGAATTCATAGCACACAAAACCTTGTCTATGTGTATGTTCTATGTCTCTTTGAAAATTCTGAGATGGTTTTTGGATTTGCTTTGGGTAATGATGCCATGTTGGTGTCACTAAGAGTTTGATGATGCTTCTAACTGACAGAAAGGATTGGGGTTGAGATAAATAAATAAATAAAGGAAAATTATCATTTGAAGCTTTTCGATGGGCACTTCATAGTCATACACGTAATGCACATAGTTTTATTTACGTGTACGTACTTTCATATAAACTATATTAAATATATTATAAATTTTATTACATAAATTTTAAAAATTAATATATTACTAATTATAAAAAGTAATTTAAATAAATATATAAAAATTTATTGAAGTGACACTAATTATATTAATTATTATCTAGTTATAAAATTTTAGTGGTTTTTAATTTTCCCTTTTATATTGGTTAGGCAATCATATTTTTCAAAAATGTCAGATTTTGTTCATAAGTATATAATAGCATATGATATGAGGTGTATGAATAGTGTATAAAAAAAGCTTGAAATAATTAAAGTTTCATAAATAAATAAATAAATAAAGCAAAATCTAGAACACACTTTATATACATTTTATTATTTATTTATTGTCTGACAAATGTTACATAGAGTTCCACTCCAAGTTGTTTTCTTTTTTTACTTTTTTTTTTTTTTCTATAAATTAAGATGATTAAAATGAGGATGGAACATTCCACGAACTGAAGGACCACTGATTAGGGAGTGAACAAATGATCCCTTAATAAATATGTGAAAAGGATTTGACATAATAAATTTCATTTTTAACTTTTGGTTGGTGAGAAAAGTTTGAGTTTCTGATGATACTTTCTTGAACTGAGCTAGTTTGTCTAACCAATCAGCTGCTTGTATGACTTTGATAAATATGATTCAGTTACATATAGCAGTGATACTCTTTTTCTGTAGGGACATTAGAGTTTTGGACTTGTGTCCTTTATTGCATCAAATAATTTTTCTTTTCTTCTAATCCGGGGAAAAAAAAATTGCTGTAGTGGCCATGAGTGTTTTGGAAGTTATTTCTTTTATTGCACCAACTAAGATTTAGATTTTTTTATTTTTCCTTTAAAAAAAAAAAAAATCCTTGACAGTACAGAGTTTTCATTTGTTTTAAGCGGACTTTTTCTTTTGTGCTGAATATAAAGCAGTGGAGGATAATAATTCTTAAACCAGATCAATATGTTTTTGTTGCTCCTATCAATAAAAAATTAAAAATAAAAATTTCCCTAAAAGTTTAAACTCTTAACCTACCACATAAATTAAACTCGGCTAAGGTAGTGCACACTGAGCTGGAGACCCAGGATAGAAGACATTATGTTTTTCAAATCGCATATATATATATATATATATATATATATATTAATTGTCTTAATTTTGCTTTTGTTGAGAGAAAACGTGTCCGTTTGGCAAAGATTATTTTTGCCAATTTATTTGACTATTCAGCTTATTTTTTTATTATTTATGAGTCCCACTATACTATTTCGGCTAACTTTTATCTTTATTTGCAATACTTTCAATAAAAAATTCAGTTTCAACAAAATAAGCAGATAATTAAGAAAAATGATGGATATTTAAATATATAAAAAATTGATGGGTATGTCAGTTTGGATTGAAGACTGCCATCATTTCTTCTCCTCGTTGTACAAACTACAAAGAGATTATTTGGTATGAATAAAGAAACTATCACTTTTTACTAAAAAAAAAAAAATTCTTATCTACTTATAGTTTCTCAACTTATTAGAATACTCTTTATTTGAAATGGATCTATTTTATAATTTAGATTAAATATTATAGATTAAAAGCGTTTTTAGTATTACATTATTTAAAATTTTAAATAACATGTACTTTAAAGTGAAATGGTACTCATACCATAATTATGGGTGGTATTTTAAGAATAGACTAGTAATTGCACTGCATCTTTAATATATATTTTTAGCTGTCTTCGTGTAATCTTATAAAATATATTATTATTAGTAGTAGTAGTATTAGTAGCAGTATTATTATTATGAAATATTCACATGATATTATTGTAGGAGTTACCAATATGAGTGATTAGGGTATATATAGTGTATGAAATCCAAGAAATGTAATTAACAAATAATAGAGACGATATAGTCATGTTTACTTCTCTAAGTTTCCAATCATTGGACAAAGCAATTTGATGGGACTGACGAACTCACCTTCCTTGGATGACCTCATCAAATATACTCGTCCACCTTAGCACGACACAGAAGAACAGTGGTGAGTCATTAATAAGAGTATTCAATGCCTCAGACAGTTACCAATCAGTTGGCAGACCGTTGAAGCCTCATCAAAACTCATATTCATGAGCACTGAGACATTACAAAAAGGGCACTAAAGTTACAATTAAGGCCCCAATTGTTAGGAACCATGAAGCTGTATATATATACACTGATCAGAGATAAACCAAGTACATAGAAAATTCACCCAGTAAGTACTCTCACATAGATGCTCTGATATTCAGAACTTTCTTATTATTCTCTAAAAGCTCCTATATACTAACTTTGGCATCGGAGACGTTGTGGTAGACACCACATCGGTGACCACCTTAAGGGAGCCATTGTTCTACATTTGTAGAGATAGTGACAAGGATTCAACTCCATCTAGACAATCCTACAAGACTAACAATTTGCACATCATCACAATTCAATGAGGAATTACCAGGGTGTAATTGGAAGAAATAGAGGAGCCAAACCTGAGGGAGACTAAAGGCACTCGTGTTACATATATCCATCTCTACATGAATCTGGTCTCATGATTATTTCATGGCAATTACATCACTCTAATCTCTTCAACGTCTAACAAAGTTACAAATCTAACTATACACATTACTGCAATTTACAATTAACACTTTATTCATTCATGTTTAAGAAATTTAAGGCTATGTTTGAACCCGTTTGTGTTGAGTCTCTTCATCCTTCTTGTGAGCCCACTTTAGAACTAATAAACTTCAGGCCCAGCCAACGGTGAGCTGGGCCTGCCACCTTTGCTAAGAGTACTTTGTTCAAATTCACCAAGAAGGTCTAACTTACTTTTTTTTTTTATAAGAGAAACAATCCAAAGATTTATTCATTAGGAAATAGGCTCATCAGCCATTACAAAACTACTAATATCCGATGGAACAGATTCCATCCAGACAAAAAAAGAAGGAGAAAACTTAGCTTTCTTAGCTAATGCATCAATAACATAGTTTCCTTGTCTAAAAATATGAGAAAAACAAAAACTCCTTAAAGAGTGAACATAAAACAAAGTATCCTTAACTAAATGGCCAAAAGAAGATTGAATCATATAACCCTTTGTAAGAGAATTGATGACAATTTCTGAGTCCCCCTCCATAATGGAATCATGGAGACCTACTTCATGGACAAACAGGGTAGCACATTGAGCTGCTAGCATTTCCAAAATTACAACGGATGAAGGCAAAGGAATTTTCTCCAACAAAGCAACCATAACATCACCTTCATGATTTCTTATCACCACTCCTAACCCAGCTTCACCCGAATCTTGAAAGACGGCTTCATCAAAATTTGTTTTAGAGCCATGTATGTCAGGAGGCCCCAACTCACTGATTTAGGTCGAGATTTCTTCCTTGGGAATCTTCTATGGGATCTACGAAGAGATAAAAATCTCTTAGCTTCAAGAGCAACCTGATTCAAAGGGAGAGCATTCTCCTTCACTTGGATTTTATTCCGTCAAGTCCTTAACAACCAAGCAATTACAACAAAGAGTTCAAGTAGGTGAGGTTTGTCTCGAACCTTATCCACCAGGTTTTTGAAGGAGCACCTAGCCATACCAGTTCAATCAATCCAGGAAAAGTTAGATTCCCAGACAGACCAAACCACTTCACACTCCCAAAGAGTATGCATTGTAGATTTAGATTGTCTCAAGCATAACTGATAGTCATCATCACTAATGATCTTCCTCTTCATCAAGTTCTATTTGGTTGGCAGAGCAGTGGAATAAGCTTTCCACATGAAGTGTTTAATCCTCCCTAGAACCTTCAACCCCCAAATTTTCTTCCAAAAATAATTAACTCCCTTAGAGCTAGAAGCCAAAGCTAACTCCCTATTCTCTTCCTCACATAGCAATTGATATCCTTCGTTAACCACATATGAGCCATCTCTACTACGTGGCCAATACAGAAGGTCAAGCTAGGTCATAGCACAGAGTGGGATAACCTTGATGTTTTGGGCTTCAAAGGGCAGAAAATTTTTGTCAATTATATCCAGGTTCCACCTATGTGCATTAGGGTCAATCAACATAGAAACCAAAGAATCCTTTGGCAGAGAAGACAAGGGAGATATCACATGGCCTTGTGAATCCCCTAGCAGCCAATTTGAATCATAAATCTAGGATTGGGAGCCATCCCTAATCCTCCATTTTGCACCCAAAGAGACAACTTTCCTTGAGTGGAGAATACTTTTCCAAGCAAAAGATCCAGATGATACTTTTGCTTCAAAAAGAGAACATCTATGGAAATACTTGGCTTTAAATACCTTATAGAAAATGGAATCAATATCGTGAATAAGTCTCTAGACCTGCTTAATTAGCCAACATAGCCTCATTGCATTTACATAAATCCTTAAAACCCATACCACCCTCCATTTTTGGCTTGCATAAAGTCTCTCATTTTTTGCAATGAATTTTCCTACAGTCACCACATTGTCCCCACCAAAATTTATAGATTAGCATCTCAATATCTTTATAGAGATCGACCCACTAGTAACTTGAAACAACTCATAGCAAACGTGGGAATTGCCTGCACTATTGCTTTCAAAAGAACTTCCTTCCCACCTTGCGACAATAATTTTTCTTTTATATGTTGTAATTTTCCCCACATCCTTTCCTTAATTAAATTAAGGCTAGCTTGTCTATTTTTGCCTACCACCGCTAGTAATCCCATATACTTCTCATATATATATTTTAATTTTAGGGACCCCAAGAGGGATTTTATAGAGTTTTTAACTTCAAGAGAAACAGACTCACTAAAGAAGAGAGTGGTTTTTTCTATATTAATCTGTTGGCCCGAAACTTTCCATATAACTCCAAAATCTCTTGAACAGTTTGAATGTCACTAATTTGAGCATGAAAAAACAAGAAAGTATCATCAACAAAAAATATATGGGACATTTGTAGGCCATACCGACATAGAGACTACTCCCTGATCTTGTCTTCATTCATAGCTTTTTGAATGAGGCTAGTTAGACCTTCTGAGCAGAGTAAAAAAAGATAAGGTAACAATGGGTCACCTTGTCTTTATTAAAATTGTTGTTATTGTCAATGGTTATGTTGTTATCAACATGAATTCCAGCAATGTAGTGCAATGAATTTGGTTTGGATTACTTTTGTAACTAGATAACCAGCACCGAAAACTAGTTTTAATGTAATGGTTGAATGATGATGAGCAATATCAATCAAGATCCCTTTAGAAACATTTTTCAAATACAATAAAAGTTCAAGTCTTTGAAATCCTTTTGATGACCTATGTTGTGTTGAAGATATATCTATATGATCTGATTGAATACATTTTTAAATAATAAATTATTATTGATCGAGCATTTATCACGTTAGTGATGTTATGTTTAACCTTGATCTTATACTGGGTTACGTAACCACCGAATAATTAAATTGGGTATTGTAGCAATATAACCCAGTTTCACATTTTCTAGTCCACAAAAATGTGTATATATTTTTTAACATTTTAATTTTAACTGTTTCATAAGCGTTGTAAAAGGAATATTGTATTCAGTATGTACGTACCATAAAATTTTAATTCTAAAAAAATAGTACAAAGACCATATAAATATATATGAGAGAGAGAGAGTAATCACATTCATAAGTTAATTCTTAAAAAAAAAAAAAAAAATTAAGGTAGGCTAGCGCCTCATTTTAGGATTTGTTGCTTTGCAAGTTGTTGTCCAACTAATATTGTTTCTCAAGATGTTCGAGGTAAGTTTGTTTTGAGAAACTATCTTTTATTAATTAACTAAGTATTGTGTTTTGTCAATGATAACATCAGGAAACTTATCAGCAAATTGGATGGCTCTATCTATAGGACGAATCTGTCCTTCAGAGATATCATAGCCAGGAAAACGAACTTTGGTTTGGAATAGTTTAACCTTCTTGGCTGAGACAACAAGACCATTTCTTTTGATAGTATCTAGAAACGAATTCAAATGTTTTCCAGTGTTCGTCAATAGAGCAAGAGTAAACAAGAACATCATCAATATAAACAATGGTGAAATGACTGAAGGAGTTAAAAATATCATTCATGATATTTTGAAACTCGCTTGGGGCATTTTTAAGGCCAAATGGCATAACATTCCACTCATAATGTCCAAAAGGAGTGGTGAAAGCAGTTTTGTACCTATCATTCTCACTAATCTGAATTTGCCAAAACCCAGATTTCATATCAAACTTGGAGAACACAACAGCTTCACTCAGCCTATAGACAAGGTCATTCTTATTGGGAATAGGATACCGAATCCATTCTAAAACCTTATTCAAGGGTTTTTAGTTAATGACTAATCTTAGGGTTCCTCTTTCAATCTCAGCATTTTTTTGGACATAAAAGGCTGAACAAGACCAGGGAGACTTGCTATTCCTAATTAATTTTTTCTGCAACAAATCATGGATTTCCTTTTTGCAAAATTCAACAGTTTCAACATTCATTTGGATAGGACGAGCTTTAGTGGGAATATTTTTCTCATCAAAATCTTTAACATATGGCAAATCAACAATATGTTTCTTTCTATGCCAGAAAGCATTAGGAACATCGGAGCAAACATCATCAATCAACATTTTCTGAAAATTATCAATTTTGGATTGCAACAATTTATCAGAAATTTGTTCAGCAATTTTCTTGTATCTAACTTCTTGCTGAAGGAATTTAAGATGTTTAATTTTAGCATGAATCATGTTTGAAGCAGTATTAGTATCAATATCAAACTTCAAAGCAAATTTGAACTTTACTTTTTGTCCAAAAGGATCAGTAGTAATTCCATCATGTTCAACAAGAAAAGGATATAAAGCATTTATAAAAGGCAAACCAAGAATCACTTTATCAGTCATATTTTTAACAAGAACAGAAGGAATCTTGAAACAGACATTAGCATGGCATACATGAGCATTATTCAATTCATACTTTATTTTCACCTGAGAACCATTAGCAGAAACTAATCTTTCAGTAGATTTTTCAAAGTATTTTGAAGGAATCAGTCCTTCTTGGATACAATTCATATCCGCACCTAAATCTATCATAGCAATAACAGTGAAATGATAATCAAGAGAAACAACAATTTTAACTTTTGTAAACCATTTTGGAGGAATTATTTTATTAACAAGAGCAAGTTGAGAATTAGTGAAAGCATCAGGAATACCTTTACCAGAAAGAAGAGCTTGTTGACAGGATTCATCTCCATCTTTATGCTCATGTCCTTGGTTAAGATTATTGTTATCACTTTTAATATCTTTAAAATCATGTTTTAGTTCGCTTATCTCTTGTTTAACAATATTAATTTCATGTTGTAAATCATTAACAGTTAGTTCTTTGGATTTCTTTTTATTAAATTTTTCCTCTTTACCTTTGGTGAGAACATTGGTTTTAATAACATTGTAGCAAGAACCTCTACCACCAATTTTAATATCAGAAGAATTATTATTACACATATTGATACCAAGTTTTTTAATAGTACTGAAAATATCACCATAGGTTAAATTATCATAATCAATAGAATCATTTTTATCTATTAATTCTTGTTTTACCTTATGAGCCAAGATAAGAGGCAGACCGTCAATAAACTTTTCCTTCCAATAAGGCTTATGACAATCTTTCCGGAGCATTACTCTGGAAGTAAAAACATCTTGGTACCATCTGTATTCAGACATAGTTGGACAACTCAAATTATTCAAATAATCATGAGATGAAATATTGGATGGAGTACCAACAAAGTGTTTGAGAATAGTATAGATCAAGGTATTGACATCGTTAGGAATACCACGACCAATACTTTCATCAAAAATAGGCAAACCTTCATCATTCTTTTTAACAGCATGTTTAATAGACTCTCTGGATTCTTTAGTGATATAGGAATCCCACCATCCACTCAGAGTACCAGAAAAACCAGTAATAAGCAAGTTAACAATATCAAGTTGATTAAGATCATGGTTATTTTGATAAGCAATACCGACCATAGACATGTGAATCATTTTAGTAACGATTTCCTGTTAAGACAAACCATCAATATTCCATTCATAAAGTTTATCAGTAGAAACAGAAAATTGTGTTTGAAAAGATCTCTCTTCAAACTGCATATCAGAAGGAGTAGGCTTTGAAGAGCAGTTTTTAGTAAAAGACATGGGTTTGGAGTTCCCAACAAATCTTTTAATTTCTGGGAAATCATCATCAAAGATTCTTTTTGCAGGAACAGAAGAAACAGTATCAGAATCTGTATTTTCTTCAGAAACAATTTCTTTTTTGGAAATAGTCCGAGTAGCTGAAGTACTTGTAGAAGTACCCTCAGTTTTAACTTTTAAATCAGAAAACATTTTTTCAACAATTTCAAGAGTCTTGGACTGAGAAGTTTTGAACACAACTTTTTCTCTTTGACTGGGTAAATCAATCAAAGGTTTCTCAATTTTAACAGAAACAGATTTTTCAACAATTTTTTCTTCAATACGGTCAAGCTGTTGACCAATAATATGCAAAGATTGATTAGTAAAATTGTTTTGTTCAATAAGACTAACAATGGGAGTTTGATCATCAGCAATTTTGAAAAGAGAGGCCTTCACTTCCTCTTTTGTCACTTCATCTTTCTTAGTAGTTATCAAAATTGAATCAAGAGGAGGATGACTAGACCTAATAATGGTTTTATCAATCTTAACAAAATTTGATTTCTTTATCACATTTAAATGTTGTTTTGAAACCTCATCTTTTGAAATATAATGGTTTTCAAGAAAATCAAAAAACAAAATATGTTTTTTCAATTGATTCATCATTTCCAACCATTTTCTTTTAACACGGTCTTTTTCAGACTGAGCAAAATTATTTTGGAAATATTTTCTCTTGGTTCTGTTTATTGCAAGCATTAATTCATTGTACAAAGAATTCCAATCAATTTCAAAATCATCATTTAAAACAGTCAAAACTCTTAATTGATTTTGGTAAACAGGAGGATTTTCAATAGGAGAATCAAAATCAGATGGAGTAACAGAAACAGTGTCTTCCTCATCTTTATTAGCAGTTTTACTAAATGGAGTGGAAGTTTCAGGTTTAGTAGAATAGTAAACAGAGCTAATTTGAGATTTATCACTTGAAATACCTTTTAGCTTTAAATCAGAGGATGTTTCCAAATTCTTTTTCAAAAATTCATTGATCTCTCGATCTCTTTTTGAAATACTTTCAGATCCAGCAAAGGAATGTCTTCCTTCGTTGATCCTCAAAGGTGGATTGTTTTGAAAACTTATTTTAACAGTACCATCAAGATATTGTTGAATATGAGTAAGATCAAGTTCATCAAAAATGGGTTTAGCAGGAGGGGTTTCTTGTTCTAACAACCAATCATTAGGAAGTTTAACATCTTGCCATTGAATCATTTTTGGAACTTGAATTTTAGCATCAGGAGTTGAACATTGAATTAACATGGTTTTACCCGAAGGTTCTCTAGGAATCATAGCAGAAGGATTCATTTGAGTACCCATTAGTTTATAATAAATGCGGTAGATCAAAGCAAAAGGCTTACTACCCTCTTCCATGTGATAACCCGATGAAGCAATATTCAATGTCAAAGCTTTAACAATATTAGGATCATCCAAAGCAAGAGTAAGATCAGGATAACAGTTAAAATAAACAGGACCATCATACATAGAAGCAGTGATCATACCAAGAATGCTATCTTTAAAAATCTTAAATCTAGCATCTCTTAAACACATGAGAACAGAAGCATTAATACCCTTTCGGGTAAGTGGTTTAATAGCAACTTGAATCATACCAATATGCAAATAACTGAATTTTTTAGCAGCAAGGAAGTCATTAATATTCTTTTTAGTAAACAAACAACATTTTTCATGAATTCTCGAAATAGAGAAAATTTGTTCAACAGTTCTAACTTTGTAAGCAGAATGAAAAGCACTTTCAACAAAACTAGTTTTATAAATAGTTTTAGTATCAACTTTAGGAATAGTCCATTTATGAAAATCAAGGATCAACTCATTATCATCAATAGTGTGATCTTCTTCATTTACAATATCAGGAGGACAACTAGTCCTGGAGCTGATAGAGGAGTTGGATTTCCACAACTTATCCATACTATCCTAGGTTCAACACTTAATTATCATGTTTTTCTCACAACCGTTGCATTTCGTAACACATACCCTAACCAACCTTATACCTCTCATGCCCTACACGCCCTCTCTTGGCTCAAGCGGGCCTTACAGCTAGGTTCTAGGACTTCACTTTACGACTAGGGTGACGCCAACGACGGTAAGAAGGGAACACAATAACGGAATATCAAGCGTTCGGGTAGACACGGACAAGAGACAAAGAACACAACCACACTACCACCGGCTAGAAAAGAGTGGCTTTGATACCATAAAGGGGGAAGGGGACGCATTGCTGAAGAGGATGAGGTGAAAGCACAGTAATATTGTAGTGAAAATAATAGATGAAACATATTTGGTGGAACTACTGCAAATAGGAGAGGTGTCAAGCACATAAAGGAACACATAAGCAAGGGACATGCAAGGGACATGTGAACGAACATGACCCATTTTAAGTTGAGTGCCGATAACCCTAACGTTAACAGCGTTAGCCAGAAGGAGGTCTTCTCCCCAAACACGCCACTCACTGCTCTCTCATCTCCTCCACAGAGCTTCCTCTCTCTCAACCTCCAGCCACCTCTGTTTTTCTTCAGCAACGTCAGACCAGCAAGGGCATCTACTCTCTCAATCTAACCCAGACGGCACACAACCAAGCCAAGCCAAGCCCCTCTCATCCTCCTCCACCTCTGTTTTTCTCATGTTCAACGCCTCTCTCATCCTCATTCTTTGTTCTTCTCAGAAACCCCAACCACTGCCACATGCTCCGCCTTTCCCACCTCTTCGCCGCCAAGGACCACCGATTCTACCACACATCTTTTCAAGGCTCCGACTTTTTTCCAGGTTTCTTTCCGAATCCCTCTGTATTTGACCTGATTTTGGTTTGTTTTGTGTGATATATTTGGATGATTTAATTCTGGTTTTTTCTTGCTGTGATAATTAGATTTCTTGTTTTTAATTTTTTTTTAAATTATCATTTGGATGGCTTTTTTTTTTTTTTTTTGGAGTGGGTTTTGAGCAATGAGAAAAACAGAGGTGGAGATTGTGTGCTGATACGAATATAGATTGCGTGCAGATACTAGGGTTAGACATTATAAAACTATTCCTATCGCACATGCATTGCACATGCTCAAAGGGCTCTCTCTCTCTCTCTCTCTCTCTCTCTCATAAATTCCAATTAGAGATTTATGCGCTTGTCAATCACCGAAATAGTTGGGAGTGGGATCTCATGTGCACGGTAAACTGAATTTAAATTTACGATACTATGGTGGTGCCGTTTTATAGGTTTTTTATTTTTATTTTTCAATTATAGGGTTCTACTTTTTCTTTTTCCTCTTTCTACTACCCTATTTTAATGTGCGTTTTAGCAAAACCTCAATTGGACATATTTTTTTCAGATTTATTTTAAAGATTTGATGACTTTTTTTTCTTTTTGAGGAAATCATGCATAAAATTTTATTCCTAATAAATACCAACAAATTTTGGGGTGGTTGAACCGGCCGGTCCAATCCGGTTTTTAAAACCATGTTCTCAGATTTGGTAAGCAGTAAAAGGGCATTTTCAATAGGAGAAAGTATCTTCTGTTTGCTTTTTGGAGTGTGTGTCTCACAAGCACGCGGGTTGATTGGGTTACATGTATTATCATTTGAGTTCTGTTGGATGCATTATAAAGACTTTGTTCAACATGTTATTTTAGCCTTACTGAATATTTTATCTTGATCTCAATGAATATATATTAATCTTGTCTTATTAATCTTGCTGGAAGTGGACCCATATGATTATTCATTACTCTTGTCATGCTTTTTGTACAGATTTAACTTATAACCATTTTCTTCATGATAAGCTTTAATGCTGTTGGAATTCTCTACAACCAATGGTAGTGTTACTAGACAGTAGAAACCATTTAATGTTTTTCATCAAGGCTAGATTGACATCCATCACTACTGAATATCTCACATCTGTAATTGCATCGCCACCAAAAGTTGTATGGTTTATTTAGACACCACTACAGCATGTCACAACTATCACCAGTGCTTCTAATAGCTATGCTTATAGTTTCTAACAGCATGTCACATTACTATGATGTGTTTCTAACAGCTATGCTTATAGTCTCTAGGTCAGCCAAGGCTCTGAAATGGGATGAACCAAAATGTGCAGATTTGGGACTTCCCTTCCATGATTGAACTTCATAGAGGGGCCTGAACTGACACCATTGTGGGGCTGCTACAATCAGACCAAACTCAATAAGTTAGCAAGGGATAAAATTGATAAATGGAGGATCTGCTAGTGCATACAGGACTTGGCATGTCAAACCAGTCATATGATTTACTCCTGCCTTGCTGCTCTTTTGGGCAAGTCAGGTGTGTAAACTAAGTTCCCAATTTCTAATGACATGAATAGCACCCTATAAGTCTCTTTCACATTCACAATGCACACACTGGCATTCACAAACACCAATCTCTCTTTTCTATCTGCAAGATTGAGTCACAATATGGACCCATGGTGAAAAACTTACACAGAAGATGTTGGTTGGTTCTATATAAATGAACATTACTCATATCGTAAAATGTAGTTTAAGTAGGCAATGCAATTTTTTAAGCCTCACAAAGGATAGTGGGAGCAAATTACAGCTTTCATAATCCCCACATGAATTTGTAATTGATAATGAAAATATTGTTGCTTCTATTTTTAACATACTGTTCCATCTCATAATCTAATCTATCAAACACAGCTTATTTGAATTGTGCATCCACAAGGCTTGCCCTGAATGACAAATTACAATATAGATTTTGCTTATGACAAGCAAAATGGTGATACAGACTGAAAAATGGGATATTTCTTGCCAACATAGAAAATTGTGAATTTTATTCCAACAACTGTTTAAAATTATAGAGTTCAATTTTGCTGGTTCCTGTCTCTACTCTCTACTTATAGTTAGATGTTGTTTTAAGAGATCCAGAAACCCTATCGGCCAATCGCATTCCACATCTAATAAACCATGTTATAGTTGTTTGATGTCAACGAAACAGAAGATTTTTCTTTTAAAAAAAAAAAAAAAAAAACCTTTCTACATCAATTATTTGATATTTATTAGCCCCATTGCCTTTATAATTGTTGATGCTGGTAAGAATATTGATCAATTTGATCCAAATCTCAATAATGACCTTCAAATTCTTTCAATCCAAATTATTCTTCACATCCATAATGTTGTCATTCCTTAAAAAGTGGTTTTAACTTTTAAGGGAAAAGAAAAGTAATGGATATGATTCTTGATCCTACATCAATGTTATAGAAGACTCCAAGTCTCCAATAATCTTTACAGTTCACAATATAAATTTTGTGTCTCATATACACACATACAACCCATTTTTGGTCCTCCATTTAAACCATAACTCGGCTTACACAAAGAATATATCATTGAAACTTAACAACTATGCAGGATATGTCATCCTTACTCTTCTTAGAAAGAGCCACCTCGATCAAATGCTTAGCTGCCAACTGAGCATCCTTAATGGTTTTAATTGAATCCACAGCATCTTGGTTTGACATCACCTGCCCAAACATTGAAAAAAGTTCAGAAATCCACATTTCAAGAGCATGCAAACAGCAAACATACCAAACAAAGAAGAAACATTAGTTCAGCTTTAAAATTAGGGCACACCCCTAATTTGATCCAAAAAAATACAAAATTTTAATTAGGTCCTCAAGGTTCAAAAGGTTACAATCAAGTCCACAAAAAAATTTAAAAGGTCACAATTAGGTTCGTTTGACATTTGAATGTGATGGAATGTATTGACAAAGGAATTTGTCTGACTTGGCATATGCTACATGGATAGTTAACCACGTCGCATACTTGTTTTAACAAAAAAATTTGTCACGTCATCAAATTTCTTAGGGTTATCTTTAATCAAAATTATAAGTAAAATACCACATGGATAAGACATAGCAACAAAAAACAAAAACTTGCTGCATCATTGCTTTTCCTAGGTGAAGTAAGGTTGCAAATGCTTAGTTTGACTTCCAATAGCCAAATCATCCTCCATAGCTTTGTTACAAAGTGCATAGAAAAAACATGAAGTGGCTAACCAGCATGAAGAGTAACTGACCTTCCATATCCCATCACTTGCAAAAATAATGGACTCCGTATCATCAGTTATCTCCTCAACTGATACATCAGGCTCCGAACTAAGGTGTATCTTTAAGCTCCTATCACCAAATGCCCTTGCTACAGCAAGCTGTCCGTCAACACGGGGGACATCACCTGCAAGAATCAGAAATTAGTACTCAATTCCAAATACATGGTCAGCCAACTAAACTATACATCTCATACTCCATCTAATAAAGAAAAGCACAAAAAGAACTTAAAATTTTCTTTACATTGCAAGTGTTATGTATAGGAAAATGGACAATAAGGTTCCAGATAGACAGATGATCCAAATGTCAACCTTTTAATTTGCTAGCCAAACTTTATTCTTTGTCCTTGAAAATTGATATTTCAGCAAAAGCTCAAACATCCAAATCCATAAAAGATTACATGCATTACGCATGACACGGCTACAGAAGCCTATACAAAATAATCAATCTTAAGTAACTGGTTCAAAGACATCATCGGTGTCCTAAAAACACAATACTACTGAAACAGTCAAATAATTCCTGTGGCTCAATTAAAAATACCTACTGGTTAAAACAGATGTGTATAACAGAAATTTTGGAACTTCTAAATCCTGAATTTTCATCTATCACTAAATAAACACAAAATCTCTTCTCTGTGGTTATTACTTCAGAAAGCTGATTACCTGGAAGGTTGGTTACAAAACCACCACGGCTCTCAATCAGCCTTTTCTCCTTGCTTGGCTCATGATCAATTGATAGTTGTTTGGCTACACCATTCTTACATATAACAGCCCTAGAGTCTCCTACATTTGCAATGACAAGCTTTTCACCATTGATCAGTATCCCAGTTACTGCTGTTGAACCTCCTCTCCCCAATACTAATGCTTTCTCCAATATCTCATCATCGGTCATACGATAAGCTCTCCTTAAAGCAGTCTCTGTTTCAGTCCAGAAGTCATCCTGCTTGCAGCAAAGAAAAATACAATTCTTTTAAAAAGTTTGGATGAAGATAGTGAACATAGAAACTGCAGAAAATAAAAACTAGACACAAGAATCAAATGCAAGAAAATAAATATAAAAATCATCTGGGAATGATATTTTTAGTACCTGTTTTAAAATATTTTCAAACAGGTTTCTTTGCAAGTAGTTTGCAACATCATGGCCTGAATGGCCATCAAATATTGCAAATAAGCCCAACTCTTTGTTATTATTGGCTTGCTTGAATTCAGAAACCACATAATCTTCCATAGCATGATTTGATTTTCCCTTTACCATGTGAAAGCCATGTGTGATGTGATTCAACACTTTGCTTTTGCCTTTTCCTGTGTCAGATGAACCAAAGGCCTTCACCTAGAAAGAAGTAACCAGTGAAACCAACAAATAAGAACAAGTAATTACTCTAAACATGATTTTCAAAAAGTAAGTGATGGAGAGCAATTAACCCCAAGTGAACAATTATGCTTTCATTAATTCTACATTTAACAGAAAAAAAATCAGATTGTACACTTCTTGAAATGTATGACATTTCTGCTTAATATCAACAATATGTGCTACCATTGTAAGTCTAGAGTATCGACAACTTTCCACAATGGATCACACATACATCATAGCACCTCACCTCACATATTATAGTTTTAAAATTTAGTTTGGGTTTCTATCTTCCTTTACATCTAAAGTACTTATGCTAATATCATAACTTTTCCAGAAACTACTTTCAAGCTAGGGGAATATTCAATCGACCAGGCCCCTTGCTGATGCATTTTAAATATTGAGTGCCTCATATCAGGTCATAACATTTTTTATTACACTGCTAAACCGTTTTCATCTGTGGGCACATCTTCTATAAACTCTTTATAGAATTCTTGAACCTTAGATTTTCTGTCTCCATATGAAAGAAAACCTCTTGGGAATGAAAAGGGAGAAGGAATTCATTCTTAGAAAAAGCATTGAAATGCTTGGAACTTTCAATTAACTATCTCTCTGTATGGAAACCATTAGTGCAGTATAAATGAAAAAAAAATAATTTAAATGTCCAACATTATTTATACATGTTGGGCAACCAGTAGCAGAATCAGTGTTGGTAAAAGCAGGCTTAAGCACAGAGCGTGAAGCCTTAAGGCTCCAGTACTTTTCACCTCTAAAGCAAGGCACATTCAAAGAAGCACACATTAGGTGTGCTTTTTTTCACTTTTTTTTTATATTTTTCAAATAAATAAATAAAAAACCATAACTGAATTGTAGCAATAGGATCTTAACACTATTGCTATAGATCATTGATTTTGTATATAAAATTCAATGTTATGGTGTGCTTCTTATTCTTCCCAACCCTAGAAGACGCATTTGGGACTGCAATCACCCCACAGCTCACCATTGATCTTAAATTGACTAATTCTTATAGACTTATACTCATTAAATGATTAAATTATAACTTATATTAGTAATTAGTCACAAGGCATTATGGCTACTGGAAATTCAAGAACGGATATTGTATGTAAGTACTCAAATCTAGCTGATCCAAAAAACAAAAAATGGCTTGCCTTGCAATTTTTGTGGTAAAGTTGCAAAAGGAGGGGCTTATATAAATGTTATATGAATTATATAAAATGTTTTATTTCAATTTATATGATTATTTGATCACTTAATTGTTGTATTGCCCATTATTTGCAGAACGGACTCACACATTTTTTCCAGTGGAATGAGGTTCAATTGAGTTTGCACATCACAGGTCCATAAGAGTAAGATGTAATTCAACAGAATGCCACCAACACAGATATGAACTACTGTTTTAGCAATAGGATCCAACCACTAGAAGCAAATCCTCTGTTAAAATATATACAGAAGCAGAGGTTTTGAGTTATGTAGTGCATTAACCAACTACGGAGAACCTCAGTGTCAAATGCATGTGAGTTTGGATAGCCATGAAATAGAACTCAGATTTACTTTTTTTGAGAAACAAGCCTTTGGATTTGTCATCATCGACAGAACTAGATACTGAACCTTGTCAACAGAAGAAAACCAACTACATAATAACTAACTCTATTTTTGAATCACCCAGTTTGAATAAATGAATAGGCGATTCAACACTAGGCTAGGCTATAGTATATTTTTTTGTTAAGTCTGCAACATGATAGATCAACAATCTTCTTCTCACCAAAAAAATAAAAAAATAAAATACTAGATCAAGTTTTGAGTTTTCTATAATTTCATTATGTTTTTTCTATCATAGTTTTTCATTATTTATTATATATGTGTGTGAAACAATCATGAATGACAGTCTTAATATCGAATATCGAATATCAATATGCGACCTTTTCTCTAAGAACACATGTTCGTACATTTGAAAATATGGTGAATGTTCCACATTTTCCAAATTGAAACATTATCCCAAATCTTTAAAATAAGGAAACACCAATGACTCAATTTAGGAAGCACCCAGGCATTGACTTCACAGATAAAAATAAATATAGCTCCTTATAAATCCATACCATTGATGTACATCATCTAAATACCATTCAAAAGTTTCCATATATAATAAACAACTAAAAAGTTACTACTTTGTTACTTACACAAAAATCAGTTTGTAAGTAACTGTACTTTCAAGAATAAGTAAGAGCTATAACAAGAACAACAACAACTTGAAGAAAAC
This sequence comes from Quercus robur, assembly GCF_932294415.1. Lineage (NCBI taxonomy): Eukaryota > Viridiplantae > Streptophyta > Magnoliopsida > Fagales > Fagaceae > Quercus > Quercus robur. Next base: position 42,736,499 of record NC_065541.1, on the reverse strand, counting down.
AAAGACACCCATTAACAAAGGTGACTGACCTTTATCTTGTGGAGGATTTCTCTTCCAGTCATGATATTTGTTTTAGGAGAAAGTGTGGTGTTGGTGACTTGAGAGGAGGAGAGAAATGCCCAGAAGAGAAAGATATATTAGATATTTTGGAAGAGAAAAGAAAAGGACATTGAATTTAAGTAGTACTAGTATTTAGGAATGAGAGTGTTTGACTTTGAAACATGACCTGCCGATGACTTTTAAACCCCTATATCCCTATGTCTATGTGAATATGTCTTTAGCCTGTAGCCTCCTATAGGACACCCCGCGTTCTTTGAACACAACGCGCTCTTGCCGACGACTTTTCTTTTTCTTTTTCTCACTAACTTTTGTATTCTATTTTTTTATTAGAAAAGAAAAAAATTATTATTACTTTTATGGTTTTTTATATTTAAGTAGTGTGAAAACTTTATTAAAATAGTTTATTAACAATAAATCATATTAATAGGTATTCTTAGAACATTTGTTAATGAATCATTTTATGAAAGTTTTAATACTACTTCTATCGAAAATATAAAAATATATTAAAAAATTTAAAAATAGTTCCTTAAACTAATGCCGTTAAGGCATTCGTTAACTTTTTTTATTAACAATTGTCCTAAGGTACCAATTAACAGGACTCTTTATTATAAAAACATTTTCCTAATTTGCACTTCTTTTTTAGGGGGGGGGGGGGAAAGGATATATGGTTTCAAGTTTCAACTTATTATATTATTGATGGATTCCGATTAGCTCAAATTATAAAGTTTCTGATAGTTAAATAAGAGATATAGGATTCAATCTCTGCCTATGTAAACGGTCCGTTTGGATACAGCTTATTTTGTTGAAAACTGAAAATACTGTAGAAAAATAATTTTGAATATGTGAATAGTGCCGTGAGACTCATTTTTAATTTTTTTTTTTAATAAAGCGGTTGTGGGTTCCATGAATAGTGCATGAACAGTGTGTGAACAATGCGTGAACAGTAACTTTGTGTACGTGAACAGTAACTTTGTCTTCTACTCAGAAATGTGTGCATCAAAAAAAAAAAAAATGCCAAACGCAGACACGTTGGCTTTTTCAGCCGAATCCAAACAGTCACAAAAAACAGACTAGTATCTTAATCTGATGGTAAAAAGCTATCGTAAAAAAAAGATGTCATAAATTAAAACTTTCTCTAAAAAAATAAAAATAAAAAACTTATGATATTATCGGATCAAAACATTAATTGATTTTTGGTATAAAAAAAAGATCGAATCTTAAATATCTTATTTAACGACAAAAAATCTTACTAGTTGAGTTAACTATAACCTATTTCTTGATTTGCGCTTTGATAGTAATTCTTATGGTACGTTTTAAGTTTAAACTTATCCATAGAAATTGATAATAAAAAAAATTATAATCAAATTATTGAATGAAAAATTGTACCTATGAAAATGAGTCTATTTGTTCTCATTGGCAATTCCGCAATTTTTTTTTTCTTTTATAATAAGCATGGGAGGAGGATTTAATCTTTTTTTTTTAAGAGAAAAATTAGATAATGTTATTTAACTGCAAGATTTTTAAGGACTGATAATTAGTGATTAGATTAAGTCCTTTATATTACCAAAAAAATAAATATTATGGAGTATCTTATTATAAAAGTAGCCATGGTTTCTTCATTTTCTTCTTTTAGTAGCTGAATTTTAATTAATTTTCTATTATGGTTTTTTTTCCCTCTATTTTCTTAATTTGGAAGACAAGGTTGAGGAAGTGGGGACACCGGACATGAGAAAGCTCAAACTTAAATATAAAATTCATTGCGGCGACAATTGGGTCTGTTTGGATTGAGCTTATTTTTGCTGAAATTGAAAACTGAAACTGAAAATACTGTAGCGAAATAATTTTTAAATGTGTAAATAGTGCTGTGAGACCCATTTTTAATGAAAAAGTTGTTAAAAAGTGTAATTTGTGGGTCCATAAACAGTACATCTAAGCACTGTTCATGGAAAATCTGGTCAACAACTGCGGCTTGGGAAAAAAAAAAAAAAAAAAAAAAAACGCAGAAATAGTGAACGTGAACGCGCAAACACGCAATCAAAACACAGTCAATATGAGTTAAGATCTGGCATAGACTTGTCAGCCCAATCTGGCCAATTAAAATGCTTTTTTTTGTCATGGTTGTTAACCAATAAAAATGCGTTTTTACGTATACTATAGTTGGTATTTCACTTCATTTTTGTTGAATTTTTTTTTTTCTTTTTTATGTTTGGTGTGAAATGGAAAATCTCGATCAACAAAAGTTAATTTTTGAATTTTAAAAAATTACTCAAAAGAGGTGGAAAATGTTTTTTGTTTTCAAAAAATAAGAATCAATTTCTGCTATTTCTTTGTCTCCTCTTCATTTTTTTTTTTTTTTTTTTGGGTGCAATTACTGCCATTACAATTTATAGCCACCACTGTCACACAACTCACACCACCACTACCACAGTACCACCTGGTCCACCTCTATCCCCACTACATAATTTCCCTAACAATATTCATTTTCGGACACAATCAACACATCATGCCACCACTGCACCATTGTCGGTGTTACAACTCACAACCATCATCCCATCTTATGAAATATTAATATATTTTTGTGTGCATCAAACAATTGGAAAATTTTCTTTAAAAATTTTCAAAATTGCTACCAAATGTTTTTTTTTTTTTTTTTTAACTCTTTTTTCCCACAAAAATTTTCTATTGAACTAAACCGAGAGTTAATTATAAATTTTGTAGATAATTTTTATGAGCTTTGATTTTTAGTTGTATTTTTTGGCGTGATGAAATTTGAGAAGAGCCATAATAAGAGTTCAATATTTTTTTTGATAAGCATAATAAGAGTTCAAATTACTTGAGCAAGTTGCCGATTCTTTTATTTCTTGGACTTTAGATCATTTTAAAAGCTTGTGCTCCTAAGCTGGAATTGTCATTAAATTAGAGCAGGCGTTATAAATGATGACGTGGACTAGAAAACTACATGTGAATCATGTGATCAAAAATAAAAATAAAAGATGGGTGCTTTTAATTTTAACACCCGTGGAATCGGCATGTGACTTGATCCATATATAAGCAGCCTTTTTGAGATGTGAAAAAAAAATTTTATATATATATATATATATATTTTTTTTTTTTTATTGTAGGGATGATAGATCCAGTAGTATATATTGGGCTAAGAGCCTAGTACGAGGACTCCTAATAATCCGAGGACAGATAAACATTGTTATAGAGGTCGGCATTAATGAATAAAGGAAGGGATCTGGTCATGATGGTCTAAGAGAGTAGTCTGAGGAGGGATACTTTCTCAGTTGAGCAAAACAGAGGTCAAAAGGTGTGGTTTGCCATCCAGAGCAACATTATGGGAGATTCTATTGATAAGAATGCACATCATGGAAGCATGAGACAAAGGAGAGTTATGAAATATCTAAGAAAAAGTTGTACTACCGTTTTGAATGCTCTGTAACTAACTCTCTGATCACATTAATGAGAAAGTGATACCTGAATAGTAATTTTCAGCCTTACAGCTATTCTCAAAGACTTCAGGAATGTGTTAATGGGATAAGGATCAACACCAGCGATTTGATCTACACGTAGAAGGTGGAGATGAAAGGAGTGAAGCAATATAAAAGAGAAAGAATGCACTGAGAATAGGGATCGGAGAATTAAGAGGAAAACACTATAGCAACAAAAACTGTGTTTGTAATCCAATTCAAGTGATATATACAATAACTAATCTCCTCGAATTGTGCCGATGACGATTCTCTTTAGATAAAACTAGTCTATCTTTACTTTCTTGTCATCTGGATCTATTATAATTGTTACTCAACTCATTAGAGCCTAATTTTTTTAACTCACTCTCTACAAATTCATTGTATTGGGCTCTTTGAGCCTAGATCCTTATACCTTTTGGGCTTAGGAACCAAATTGTGACCTTACATATAAATATATATATATATATATATATATATATGTATAAAATAAAGTATGACAAAATTTGGCTACAAACTTAGTTGTAGTCAATGTCTATAACTTCACTCAATATTTTTTTTAATGGATGTAAATTTTGATAAATCCACTATTGGATAACATTTGCTTTTGATATCTTCTATACTTTTAAAATTTCTAGAATATCAAAGATCAATAATTATGTTATTAATCAAATGATTAAATTTCAAATTTTTGTAGTCTAAAATTATACATAAAAAATAAATTTATAAATCAAATAGTAAATAATATCAGATTGACACTAAATCTGACATACCTATTAGGAACATAAAGAACATGCTTTCCAATAGTTAAATTTTGAAAACATGTAGTCATATTAATTTTTTCAGTAGAAGTTGTAGATATTTGTTACAACCAAGTTTGTAGACAAACTTTCTCCTTTAAAATATTTAAAAAAAAAAAAAAAAAAAAAAGTATCAAGATTTCACATTAGGCGAATGATGTGGTATAACTTGGAGTATTAAATTTTAAGTTGGTAGGTGCCTAGTTTGAATACTCAACAATACGGTTGACAATGGGTCTGTTTGGATTGAACTTATTGTTGCTAAAACTGAAAATACTGTAGCAAAATAATTTTTGCTACACTGTACCAATAGTTAAATTTTGAAAACATGTAGTCATATTAATTTTTTCAGTAGAAGTTGTAGATATTTGTTACAACCAAGTTTGTAGACAAACTTTCTCCTTTAAAATATAAAAAATAAATAAATAAAAAGTATCAAGATTTCACATTAGGCGAATGATGTGGTATAACTTGGAGTATTAAATTTTAAGTTGGTAGGTGCCTAGTTTGAATACTCAACAATACGGTTGACAATGGGTTCGTTTGGATTGAACTTATTGTTGCTAAAACTGAAAACACTATAGGAAAATAATTTTTGAATGTGTGAATAGTACCATGGGACCTATTTTTAATATTTTTAGTACGTGAACAGTGCTGCTACAGTGATGAACAGTAATTTTTGTCCATGAACAGTGAACCCATGTGAGGTTACTGTTCACGTGCAGGGGAAAAAAAAAGTGGAAAACGTGAACTGAAGAAATGTGGACGCGCAGACGCGCACCCCAAACACATACAATGCATCCAACTAGACTTGGATCATACATTTCCGCACGTCTATGTATTAAGCTTATTAACCTGAAATCCTGTAATAATTAATTAATTTAGAAATTAGACAAAGATAAACCATAAAATTTTCATCTTTAGTTTTAATTATATTGCCAGGAATTAATGGTTGTAAAGTTGTAATACATATATATCTATATTTATGGAAAAATAATAAAAAACCATTTGGACTAAGAGCTTGTAACTCAGTGACATTGATTGGTCTCTTTTATTAAAAGAACGAAAGTTCAAATTCTCCTTCCATCACTTGTTGTAACAATTATCCGAAAATATAAAAACTCTTAGACTTCTTAATAAAAAATGGACCGTGAACCCGCCAACCTAGAACAAGACCAGGCCCAATATCCAAATAGGCACGTTACTGCTTAAAGAGAAGCTGAGGTTGCAACAATTTATGACAACCTTAGATGGGGTCTCAATAGCCATCCCTCAACCATGGGGGGCGGTTGAGGAGGCCTTCTTTAGAGTTGCTTAGATCATAGATCATCCATGACAAGATAATGGGCTAATGTGAAATTTTGAATATATGTTGCCCAATGAGAATGAGTGTGACGCCAAGGCACAAGGCCTTTATTAAATCACATCCATAGACAACTTTATGTGTAATGGTCATGTGTGTTTTTTATCTCCCACAAGTTTGAACATTAGACTACTTTAGGTGTTCCACGATTTCGGTTGAGAATTAAAAGAAAAGAACTATTAAAGACTCTTACTATCTATCTGAGCAATTTAAAGAGATTTGTGTGGATAAGGGGATTCATAGACAATTGATAGTTAATGATACTCCAAAAGAAAGGTCAATGATCAATTTCACAATCTAATCTCCCTATATCCTTCTTGTAGGATGTATATTAGTGGCTCCAAAGTCCAACCTAGCTATATCCTATATAAAGTGTCCTCTAAATTAGTAGTCTCCACTCCTAATAGTAAGTTTTTACATATGGTAACAATTTCACTTTAAATTAATAGGGGATTATGGATCATACCAGTCATGTCATCATAGATTTTCTTTTCTTCAACTACGTTCTAAGTAGATCAGTGGATTAATGAGATGCAAAAGTCACCCCAGGATGCGATTTGAGACTATATGCCTTGATTTTAATTAGTTCATTTCATGCCACTTTTGTTGGATAAACGATAATTATTACTAATACTGTCTAGGCTTAGTACAATAGAATTCATATTTGAATTATGTCTGTTTATTATGTCTTCTCAGTAAAGGGTCATCACCATCTCTATAATCTATATCTTGTCGGGAACCCTATACAGCAAGACAAGAACGCATAGTTAGTTTGTATATATGTGTCTGTGTATTTTTATATATGTGCATGTATATAATTAATTGGTGTGATAGTGTATATATGTGTATCTGTGTGAGAGAGAGAGTAGTTGTTGGGAGACCACAATTTAACTCCCTACAACCATTCTAAAAACAGGTCCAAGTGATGTGATGTTGAATGTATAAAAGATTTGAATATGTTTTTCTCATTACCAATTGGTTTTGAAATAGAATGGCACAGCTCACAATCCAACAAATGGAATCAGAGCCAAGGTCATGGGTTCGAATCACGAGAGTATTATTGTGAGGAGGGATTGTTGGAGAGACCACAATTTTACTCCCTACAACCACTCTAAACTCACAATTAAGTTGGATTTATGATCTAATAAATATATTCAAAATTTCATAGATCATCCCTCCAACTTTATTGTGAGTTTACTTGGGCGCAATGCAATCCACGTTAATGAAAATATGAAAACCATAACGCACACGACACTTTTCTGATAGATGATTGATACGGGAGGCAATGTCTGGAATGTTTAATTGAAGACATTTCTTCAATGCATCGACAAAACTTCCATGGAGCTCCCTTAGGTTTTGCACGTTTGTTGAGTCTCTACTGAAGTTAATTTTCACAGCAACTGATGGTTCGCCAGTAAACCTCTCAAGGAACTTCATGCAATACCCTACGAAGTTTTGAGACCCGGCCTGTGGGACAGAACTGGAATTCACACCTTGCCATGGCTGATCCAATAAACAAAATAATAAGAGTTAGATACAATACTAGACGAGCCATTATTTATATATAGTTAGCTTTCTTTCTTTTTCTTTTTTATACAAAATAGAAATTCTAATCTAATTTAATCTAAGTGTATATGTGTGTAAAACTTCTTTCTGAAGAATTAAACTCCGGCCCTTGCCCACCACATTTCATAAACACTTATATTTGTAAAGTGACCATCACGCCAATGGTACACGGTGGTATATATAGTTAACTTTTGTAAAAGCTAAGTGGGTGATCAACTTTATTGGTGGTGTTATATTTTAATCAACAAATGGTAAAGATAAGGTATAAAATTCATGTTTTAAACCATCCAATAAGAGATTGTCACGTCAGTTTTTTACTTAAAACTCAATACATCCTACTACACATAATAACATCTCAATAAACTCATAATTAAGTTGGATTTTCAAATGGATATTATAATTTATTAAGTGTGGTTGTGTCTATTCTTTAATATGTAATATGATGCTGTGACATATTGGGATTGTAGGGGTAAAACTTGGATTTTACGGTTTACACCACATCTTTATAGAAGAGTAATACTACCGCCACAAATTATTTTACAATATTTTTACAAACTGTTGATATGACCAACTTCTTATTGGTTCTCATTTTGGCCCACCATTAACATCATTTTTTCATTTATCAATAACTATTCACCACAACAGTTGTTTGTAAAAAATTTTGTAAAAAAGTTTGTATCTCTAGCATTACTCCCTTATAGAATTTAATCTCTCTATATATATAACACTTCATAATCTCAAAGGTTGTTTACATTAATAGTTTTAATTCATAGTTCTAAGTAGACTCAATTACTGTTAATTTGTTGTTGTTTTTTTTTAACATGCAAATATCATGCTCCACAATGTATGGGCTATTGTTAAAAATCTTTAAAGACTTGTATATGGTATATCATTAACTCCAGAAAATTTTAATGTGTCATGGTATAATTTAAATATTTGGTGGAGTCGTGAGTCAATTACGACTCTTCATGCAATGCTAGCTTGCACCTTATTACAGTAGCATACTTAATCAATGATTCACCGATCTTGGAGACCTTGAGAGCGGTTATCACCTTATGATTAAGCTTTTGTTAGGGGATCGACCGAAGTTTTAAAAATCTTGACCATTTTTTCCACTTATTAATGAATATGTGGTTTATATTTTAATCAACAAATGGTCAAGATTCTCATAGCTTACACAATGTAAATCATGATATATTTAAGTTGGTTTTGCATAAAACAAGATATTTCTAATTTATATAATACCATTCCTTCAATGAAACTTTTTTTTTTAAGAGAGTTTTAACCTATGGCGTCCGTTTTTAATGATGATTCTTTATTATCAGATCAAGACACCAATCGGTTTTTGGTGTAGGCGGAGATTAAATCTCAAATTTTTTATTCAACCATTAAAGATTTTACCCATTGAACTAACTGGAACCCATTTTCAAAAAAACTTTTTTGGTGGATCAAGAAACCACGTGTGATATTGAATTTATAAATAATAATAATAAATTTCCATTTTGGCATTTCCTCTCTCACGATATGTGGACCCCATAATCGTGTGAAATCCACACCCTATGTATGCCTACAAGCTTCCTAATCTAATTGTGAAACGGGCCCTTATAAACCTTACAAAATCCTATTCCAATTGCAAAAGGGACCCTTGTTAACCTTGCTGAAATCCTGCTCCAATTGCGAAAGGCATCCTTATTAACCTTGTCACCTTAGCACTCATGGGCTCTAATATCATCTATTGGGGAAATTACACCTGGGGAAAATTCCTATTGAGTAGTTAATAGTATAACATATAGTAATACCACTTAACCCAAAAAGTTTAAACCTATGGCTTTGGGCCCAACTATATTATATTAACCTTTCATTTTTTTTCATTATTATCTAATGTAGAACTTCAGTCACAATTCACACGCATATACTCAAAAACGATACCTTCTCATGTGCATTTGTGTAGGGGGTGTTCACGGTGTAGATTTAGGCCATTTTTAGCATCACATTTTGTGGTGCGGTTTAGCCAAAACCATAACCACACTGCACCTCTTTTTTTAGTCACTATGTGGTGTGATATATAAGATGCGATTTGAACGGTTTGAAGCCGATATATTTTTCAAATTTTCAATGTCTCCCCAATGCTTCTCATATTTTTCCTTCATAGATTGTGCCATTTCTTTTTAAGAGAGGATCACCATCAATGCCACACAATCTATGTAATTCATTTTGAATGCCCACCAACTCACAAAAATAAGTATTTGAAGTAACAAATAAAGAACCAAAAAACTATCTTTGCAATTCATTTCAATTAAATTTTTTTTTTTTTTTTTGAAAACTAGGGTTATTAAACTATAAATAATATATTAATATATAGAGATGGTACAGTGCGTTAGATTTGTACGGTTTTCTTATTATAAAACCACAAATTGCACTGTATGCACTGCAATTGCAATTATGTCATTTAATTGGCGATTTTAATGCGGTTTTTACGATTTGATGAACACTCCTATATGTGTGTGTGAGAGACAAAAATTCCTCTTATTACTTTAACCATTACAAGTATCCTTAAAGTGTAATTGCAATGTAGTAAAGAATTTTTGCTTTTGCTCAAATATTTTCATAATAGAATAACACTATGATAGATGTACTTTTTTCGGGCTGATTGAGTAACGAAGATTCAAGAACTTCTCATCAAATATAAATAAATAAATTCTTAGACATAATATTGTTAGAAAGGTAGAAATTCTATAGTATATACTTTTTTGTACACCATTTTCTTTTTACTAACATACCTATCTAATCTAAACCGTTAATATAAGAAGATGTTATCTTATTTAATATATATTATTTTATAATAGTAGCAATAGATAGACAGTTAAAATTAAGTATGATCTATTTTTAAAATTTTAAAAAAAAAAAAAAAATCATACTATAGTACAAAATGATTTGCTATATGAATACCAAAATTGCCGAGCTTTTTATAGAAGGTGGGGCTTGTTTGGATAAAACTTTAGATACAATATCTAAGGTGTATACTTCCTCACAACAACAACAACAAAAACCTAAGGTGTATAATACATTAAATTTCTCAATTAATTTTAAAATTTTGATTACACTGTCCAATAAAACACAAATAATTTGTCTTTTTAAGGATAATTAAATTCAATCTACCTTAGTGTTTAAATTTAATTAAAGAATCTAATGTATTGTAGTTACTCATTAGGATTTAGGGCTAACTCAAAATCTTTCCAAGGAGCCCCGTTTATCTTTTAAATAACGCACACAAACCAGAAGTCAAAAACCCTTTTGTTTTTTTAATTGGAAAAGTAGAACGACAGCGTTTAAGGACAATAGGACCGTGAAATATGACCGTTAGGAAAAAAGAGAGACACACACACAGAGATCCGAAGAGTTGCTTGCTTGCAAACGTGGCCGTTGGATTTTAGAGAATAGAGTAATAGAGAGACACACTCCCCCTAAATTCAAAAAATTCGACCGTTGCAAATCCCCAACGTTATACTTCTCTCCTCCAATCCACCCCCCTTCACACCAAACACATATCTCTCTCTCACTCCTACTCTCTCTCACAATAAACCACCAAAGAGATCTTCTCTCACAGAGAGCCTCTCTCACAAATCCCTTCAATTCTCTCGAATCGGTGTAACATGGCAGAGGATTCAGATACAAAAACAACAACAACAACAATGACTACGACGATGATAGACGAGGCGTACGAGTTCTCGGCGCCTCGGTTTTACGACTTTATAAAGGGAGAGACGGAGGAACAACTACTAAAAGCCGAACTGTGGTTCGACTCCGCTCTCAGCTACGCCCCATCACGTACGTATATCATCCTCACTTCTTCTTCTTCTTCTCTTTATTTTCTACAAGAAGAAGAAAACTCAGGATTTTTGTCTCGGTTTTTTGCTTTTCTTTGCAATGTACTCACTTTCTTGATTTTTCTTTAGGCAATTTAAGTGGAGAAAATTCTAGATTTTGTCTCTGAGTGTTATTGGATTGGTCCTAATTTTAGTGTTTATAAGTGAAGTGTAAACTATCTTGGATTTTTAGGGTTTCTTGTCTTTGATTTGAGGATAATCGAAATGTACTCTCTCTCTCTCTCTCTCTCTCTCTCTCTCTGAGTTCTCCGCTGTGGTTTCTGTTTGGTTTGGTTCGAAGTTGGGGGTCTCTTTTTGTGGACTGAGTAAATTGATATTTTCTGCGTTTTTGATTGGTTCTTGAATCTTAGGGTTTGTATTTTCATTTCTGTATGCGAATCTTTCTTGAAATTTTAGGGTTTTCGTGTGAGGCACTCTTTGGAAATTTTTTTAGGGTTTTGGATTTGAATGTAATTTTATCCAATTTTAGGGCTTTTTTGGAAGTTGAAACTCATGGAAATGGATTTTCTCTGTGGAAATTGTTAGACTCTGTTTGGCAGTTGGGAAAATTGAGCAAAAGAAACGAAAATGAGTAATTTTTTTTTTCTCTTTTAATCTAAATAATTTTCTCCTTTAAAAAGGGAAAAGAATAGGAAAAGCCTTAATTAAATCAAGCAATGAAATCCGAAATTTCTGTTTTATCATTTGCATTCCACATATTCTAAGAAATCAAAGGGAGGTTTAGGGTTCAAGGAAACCTTGTTTGCCATATAGTGTATTTTCTATAGCCCTTTTGTTTGCCATATTGTATGTTTGTGTTTTGGAATAGAATGGTTTCCATCAGAGAGAGATGAATTGGGAGTTCTTTTGGTTTTTGTTTGTGATGAATATACTGTATGTTTGGTAGTTGAGAAAATGTAAGAAAATTGAGATTCTGACTTCTCTCTAAGAAATAAAAGATTCTGCTGGTGTCAACTAAGGTTGACTAACTCTTCTTATGTAGGTAAAGATGGTTTGAATTAGGACCAGATTTTTTATAGGATTACAAATGACAAATAATGCAAGATTTCAAAGTATTCATTCCCTTCTTAGTTCTTACTTTTCCAGCACTTTTTGTGCTATCAAATAGGCCTGTAGGGGTTGTTCTGTTGCGCGTTGATTAGTGTTTCCTTTTGAGGTGGATAGGATTTTGGAATATGGATTTTGCTTACTCCAATTTATTGCATTTGTGCTTGAGTTTCAGATCTTATGCTTGTTGCTTTTTTTTTATTACTTGTTCAAAATGTTTGATCTTTCTGGGTCTTAATCTATGCAGCTTGCATGCCTAGAATCAAGACTGGCAGTAGATCTTTTAAAGTTGAGAGCTTATGTGACTTCAATGAAGCAGACCAAATGCAGAAGGTGGTGTGATCATTTATGTATTTCTAATTCCTTTTGGTCAAAAATGGCCAACTAATTTTCTGATATCAAGGGTTTCAAAATTTGGCTTACTAGTTTTCTGATATCATTGGTCAATTAATTTTTTCGTGCAGACCTCAGAGTCATCAGATTCCAAAGCTACTACTGATAACTCAGAATCTAAGCCTGCTGAAATTAAGGAACAGGAAGTGACACCCAATGAGGCCAAAGAAGGAAACAATGGTCTTCTTGCTAATTCAAGCATCCTCCAGGTTTCTGCTGATAAGGGGACAAGTGAAGATGATAAGGGAGTGAGTGCATGCACTCAAGAAAACGGATGGTTTGTTTCTCCTAGCATTAATTAGTGATCCATATAAAGTCCAACATGTTAATACTGTGATGCTTATTCTCTCCCTTAATTGCATTTATTTGCTGATTTCAGTGTTTCTTCCAGTGTGAAAGTAGAAGCAAGCGATGATAAGTTGGACAAATCCAGTATTCAATTAGGAAATGAAGCCTGCACACCTAAGCCGACAATGACTTCTCAGAAGGGAGACCGAATGACTGATTCCAAGAAGCACGAGACAGCTAAAAAGATAGCTAGTTTGGTTAAGAACCCATCAACACTGAAGCCTAAAAATCAGTTGCAGTCATCAAAAACCAAAAGTATCAAGCCATCAAGTGTGAAAAGGTTGGTTGATTTCCATAGTCTGATTTGTGTTGAAATCTGTTTTTATGCTAATGTACTGATTGGGCTTCTCAAAATTTCTAGGGACACGAATTTGAAGAAAAGCTCTGCTGGAACTCCCAATTTAGCTCAAGAGAACCAGGCCATCAAGCGGCAGAAATTGGAAGGAGGAAGAACTAGACAGGTAAATTTTTACGAATTTTCTTTTCTCTTCTTTAACTATTACTGTTTTTATTTTAAAACATCTGAAATTTTTTTTTCCACTTAAAATTTCAGATAATTAGTCTTAAACCTCAAAATTTTCCCCACAAATCAAAACTGGGCATTACCAGTAGTAGCACTTCCAACTTGTTCTCTTCAACTGCTGAAAAAGCTAATAAAGCTAATAAAGAAGACAGAAAGGTTTGCTGGTTTCTCCGGATCCTATGAATTTATTAAAATATGTTACAGTTATTATTGTTTTCCATTCTTCAAGATTTAACTCATTGTGACTCCTTCTTGTTAATTTAAAAGGTTTATGTACGGGAACCACCAAAACAATTTGTTTCAATGGCAGAAATGATGAAGAAGTTCCAATCAAGTACTAGAGACTTGTCACTGCCACATGCAAATGGTTCTCTTCCACATGTAAATGACTCCAACTTTAAATTCACCCTTAATTGTGTGCATGTCCTTTTTTATACATATCAAATTCCCTTCTATATTAAATTTAGGGTGCTTTCATTATCCAGATGAAACCTAAACTCACACTGACTAGACCAAAGGAACCTGAATTTGAAACGGCTCAACGGGTTCGCTCAGTCAGAATAAAAAGTACTGCTGAGCTTGAGGAAGAAATGATGGCTAAAATTCCAAAATTTAAAGCTCGACCGCTGAACAAGAAGGTAAATTTTCTATTGTTTACTGTCCTTGTGGTTCTCTTCGTCAGAGATGTGGTCAACTTGTGACACAAATGTTTCTCTCTTTTTTTCCCATTCTCCTCTTTGTTACAGATCCTTGAGGCTCCAACATTACCTGCAATACCAAGAAGTGCACCACAGCCACCGGAATTTCAGGTAAACCAGAGGAATGGACTGAGAGAAATGGATTTTTAAGAAAGAAAATTGCTATTAGATATCAGACTAATATTTTTTATTTGCCGCAGGAATTTCATTTGGAGACAATGGCTAGGGCAAATCACAATGCAGAATCAGCTTCTGTAGCTTCGACAGAAATGTCCAATCAGGTTTGGTTTGGAGACTAATGCCCATCCCTGTGAAATTTATTGTGTTTTTATACTATACTTCTTGGTTTTGTTTACTTACTATGTTTATAACAGAATAATAATCCATGGAAGCCTCATCTGACTACACCAAAAACCCCCTTACTTCATACATCATTGAGGGCCCGTCCCCACAGGGTGAAAAGCTCTTTTGAACTTGAGCAGGAAGAGCTTGAAAAACAACCAAAATTTAAGGCAAAGCCTTTGAATAAGAAGGTATGACTCTGCACCTATATTATGGACAATTTATGTTGGTTAATTTTACAACAACCTAGTATCGCTAAAAATATATTTCATATTCTTTTATAGATCTTTGAAAGTAAAGGGGAGTTGGGGATGTTCTGCAATGCAAAGAAACAAGTGACCATACCTCAAGAATTTCATTTTGCAACAAATGAGAGGATTCCACCGCCTGCAGCTGTTTTTGATTTGTTTGACAAGGTAGTCATTTTATGAAAGGTTTTGTATTCTATTCAGATTACAAACAAATATGAATACATCAATTGCAGTTTCTCATCAACTTATTTCTTTTGCAGCTTTCTTTGAATTCAGAACCTCGCCATGACAATACGATTCCAAGAAACACTAATCCAAATCCGTTCCATCTCCGCACAGAGGTGTGTGCCTATTAATTCTTTTGGTCAATGGGGGACAATTGAGTTATGGTTACGACTAACTTGTTGTGGCTTTCTGGCATCAGGAAAGAGGAGCTGAGAAAGAGAGGAGATTTTTTACAGAACTCATGCAGAAGCAATTTGAAGAGGAAAGAGCTAGGGTTCCCAAGGCTAATCCATACCCTTATACCACTGACTATCCTGTGGTACAGAAACTTAATTCAATCTCATTTCAATTTCAATTACATTAGTAATGATGAAGATGGTACTATGTTAACGATTTACTCATATATTATGCAGGTTCCACCAAAACCAGAGCCCAAGCAATGTACAAAACCAGAACCCTTCCAATTGGAAAGCCTGGTGAGGCATGAGGAGGAAATGCAAAGGGAAATGGAAGAAAGGAGGAGGATGGAAGAGCAAGAAGCCCAGATGAGAATTTTCAAGGCGCAGCCAGTATTGAAAGAGTAAGCAGCAATTCTTAACAATAACCTTGCATGCATGCATATGTAGAGGAAGAATTTTATTTTTCATGGTTTTTTTTTTTTTTCATGCAGGGACCCTATCCCAGTTCCAGAGAAAGTGCGCAAACCCCTCACTGAAGTTCAGGAATTTAATCATCACGTGGATCATAGGGCTGTGGATAGATCTGAGTTTGATCAAAAGGTAAAGAATTTTACCAGCTTGCTTGTTTACATGGCTTTGTGTGTGTGTGTGTGTGTGTGTGTGTGTGTGTTTTAGTGCTCATTAAAGTCTATTTGCAGATTAAAGAGAAAGAAATGATGTATAAGAGATATAGAGAAGAGAGCGAGGCATCTCGGATGGTATGGATGTAATTAATTGTTTTTGCATTATTTTATTGTCAATATGAGAAAGCTCAAAATTTCCTGGCACTGTTTTACAGGTGGAGGAAGAGAAGGCCCTGAAACAACTGAGAAGAACATTGGTTCCCCATGCAAGACCAGTGCCTAATTTTAATCATCCTTTCTGCCCTCAAAGGTATGAATAACCAACTCCTACTGATTATCAACAAAAAAAAAAAAAAAAACTGCTACTTATTCCGCTTACAGCCTTCTTGATGGATTGATTAATTAATGTTGGCATGATATAACAGGTCTTCCAAGGAAACAACGACAGCAAAGTCACCAAATCTGCGTGTGCTCCAGAGAAAAGAAAGGCGAAAACTGGGCAGTGCTTATCATATGAGATGAGTGCTTGCATTGTTCAGTGGACAAGTGTTCAAGCACTCTTGAACCCCGGTAAAAAAGGGTCCGTACAAGTCAATGTGTACTCCCACATAGTTTGCAGCATTGGAATTTCATTCTGTTTAAGGGTTTGTACAACCACATAATATAGTTGCAGCATTGGGAATATCATTCTGTTGTTACTATATTGTACTATTGTTTCAGACTAAATCATGTAAAGTTGTACCTTAGAAAGAAGATATTAGATATGTACTAACGATTCAAGGACTAAAGATTCAAGGATGCAAATTCTATTAAATTGGAACAATTAATAAATGGATTGTGTTAACTGGCACCGCACGGTGCCGCACACCCCTTTTAGTGGAAGAAACTGAAATCTTCTTTTCCACATACTACCACCTTTGTTTAGACCTTTGGGCTTCATCTTCTTTTCCACATTATTTTGAACGATGATTGTGTTGTTGATTTTATAATCTTTAAACCGTTCAAAATTCAAATGCAAATTCTTTCTGCAATGGGGAAGTAAATTGTCTAATTAAGCAGCCAAAAAAAAAAAGTTGAGTGAAAATAACACGAAAATTCCTTTAGCTTTCGCTGCTTCCAAACTTTGCCAATGGTATTATTTACGAAAGCCTCTTGTTACAACTAAATGCTGTTATCAGAAAACAACAAAAACAACCACTAACGCAAGCTTAAAAACAAACACCACACGGCTTGGTCTCCATGGGAATATTTTCTGAAAATTTTTGCCTTCAAAAAGAGATTTGCTTCCAGCTGTATTTTGGTTAAGTTACAAGAGTCCATCTTATCTTGCAAGCCAAAAAAGAGGATTAAAAGTTATAATAAAGAAAAAGTCCCAAAAGGTCATATCAGTGTGCTCGTACTGGAATTTAATTTTGGTGGCCCCAGACAGAGCTCCTTGCTCAACAACCACAGTACATGATGACTTTCATAAACACAAATAACGTCTGACATACGGAAAAGAAACGCTATGTAATAAATAAGATGCAGCTGTTGTGTGCTCGTACTGGAATTTAATTTTGGTGGCCCTAGACAGAGCTCCTTGCTTAACAACACACAGTACATGATGACTTTCATAAACACGAATAACCTCTGACATACGGAAAAGAAACACTATATAATAAATAAGGTGCACCAAGCTGTTGTGTTTTGCATTCACGCTGTGTAAATTTACATTATCAACAATGCAACTGGGAAAAAAAAAATGCTTCAATTGGGTTCAATTCATCCTATGACTATCATCCTCTACAACCTCTCTTATCAACAGCAAATGCAATGTAACTTTTAATTTTCTCCAGAACGCCAATAGCAGATCTTATGGGTTTGACTAAGTCACCTTCCGCCGGTATGCTAGAATCTGAAAGAACAGAAAGAAGTATAATTTGTGATTGTTTCAAAATAATTCTATATCAATTTGTGAAGAGCATCCAGAATCAAGCATGCTTGTAACAGAACCATAGAAAATGGAGTTGTAATTTCTTCATAAGAGAATACGAAGGCTTTGCAGTTTTTGAAAAGTCTATAAATATAAGTGAGTTAGCTCACAGTAGTATTTGGTTTCAACAGACTGCCATAAGAAAATATTCCCCCATTTCAGGTAAATGCTTACTCACCAAATGATTCTTCTTCGAAATGCAATTGGCTTTAAGCCCTCCCAAAGTTTCTTGCCCTTCCAAAATGTGCAGACACGGATCTTCCAATATGGGAGCATGACCTGGATCACCTGCATCTTCCAAAAGGCGATTGGCTTTAAAACCTGAAGTTTCTTGCCCTTTTAGCGCCAGAATTTCAATTTCTTCAGCTTGCAAAGGTACCTGGCGAGCAATATACTGCATAATAAATGCATTACAAAATCAGATGAGGACCAGAAAAGTTGGGGAGGGAACTGAATATAATGCCAAGAGAAACAAATAGAATTACACTACCTTTGTCATATAAGAATGCCTCCAGAAGTGGTGAAGGGACAAAACTAAACATGTTCATGTCTTATCAGAAATTGGGAAGGTCTAGGTTCCTCAATGTGGACCAGACTAATCAACTCATAACTAAAGACTATATGCATTAGAAACTTCCTATAATCCAGCCTAATTGAAAATCAAGAAAGGCAAAACTCAGAGGTGCATGGTTGTGCTTTGTGAGCTGCAAGCCATGACTTTCTTTTGGGCAAGCAAAGATGCAATAGAGGCAAGGCATTAGTCAATGTGGTGCTCCCCAGTCCAATAGGATGTCATACCGATCTTCTTTTTACCCTGTTCATTGCCTTACTATTTTTTCCTCTTTTTTTTTTCTTTTTTTTTTTTTGGTTGTTACATCTATATTTGTATTGATTGGTATTCAGGTCAAATACATCCTGGACCTAACGTCCTAAAAGTATCCCACTAAGCCTAGGCAAATCAGCAGTAGGGTCAGATATTACCTGCTTTACATGTATCACTACTTTCTTGGCAGTGATGTTCTATTACTAATGCAGTAATGCATTATAGAAAAATGAAGCAAAATTTACTACTCTAGGAATAAGGAACTGAGACAGAAATCTTACTTCACATAGGTGTTTAACAGACAAACTTGGCCGACAGCAAAGGTGCGGCTGCTGCAATCTTGGTATACTTTGTAAGTCCAAAGAACGAAGCATGAGATGAATATCTAACTGCACCCAAAAAAAAAAAAAAAAATAGAGAGGGTTTAATAATGGAGGATGTGAACTTACAGGCACAAATCACTGGTGGACCATATCAGGCCATTGAGGTGCTCACTAAAAGCCAAGGACTTAATAAAATTTTATTTCATCACTAGCTGGACTTATTATTTAGCATCCTTGAGTTGGATTTGTCACCCATGGACCTATTCATAACTCAAACAAAAAGTGCAACAGACCCTTCTATACCTCATCGTTTTTTTCCTCTAAGCTCCGGAGATATTCAACCAGCTTGGACAAGCGAGTGCTTTGGGCACTCTTACTGTTGTAACCACTAGCATTGCCATGCCGTGTGTGACTCCGGGTACCAGCCCGGCCCCAAGCAAGCATTTCAGGGTTCCAAACAAGACCAGGAGATATTCCTCTGTTTTCTCTGCTGACTTCTAAATCATTTTCAATGCACCCACCATCTGAATTGGCTGCTGATGAAGAAGGCTGGGAGGACCTGGTTCCTGCCCGTCTCTTGCGTCTTCTCTGCCTGAGTTCTGTACCTTGTTCATCAGCAGAAGATGAATCTTTATTATCATTTTCATCCTCATTGTCCTCAGATCCTTGAAGTTCAATGCCTCGGCAGCTCCGTCGCCTTGAATGAGTATTCCGATTGTTGCGCTGTGATCTAGTTGTAAATGTGCTGGGTGTATTACCCAGTTGGCGTCTCTTAACTAGAGCTTCTGATTGTCGCTGTAAAATTTGGGCAATTGATGCTTGAATCTGTTCAACAAAGCATTAAAACAACATA
The DNA here is from genome assembly GCF_932294415.1 of Quercus robur. Classification (NCBI taxonomy): domain Eukaryota; kingdom Viridiplantae; phylum Streptophyta; class Magnoliopsida; order Fagales; family Fagaceae; genus Quercus; species Quercus robur. The sequence continues at coordinate 42,716,756 of NC_065541.1, read as the reverse complement.
TTGATAACAAAAATATGCACTAATCCCCTCTATGGAACACTAGGAGGCCTTTTGGAGTCAATTTGTCTATTAAAGAATGCCTACAAGTAAAATCACATAATGAGATGGTGAACACAAAGAATATGTCAAGTAGTGATAATAGTTGCTTGGCAAGGTATCTAATGAGTAGAATGTCCATGTCACAAGAACACCGCTCATGTCCCAAAACTGAAATTCTCAGCACAGTCAGAAGCCATAATTCTATGAGTATTATCATTGTAGGTGATACCAGGCAAAAAAAAATCATGAGATTTGCTTTATAATATGCATGGTTATCCACCCCATTTAAGATATCCAGACAGGAGTCTGCCATAAGTGCTTCTTTTTTTTCCTGAAGTTAACAAATATTTTTTTATAATATAGGGAAACTTTCTAAAGAAGAGCCCTTTGGGCTCACCTCTAGCCAGTAAAACCTAAAAATAAATGCACTTGCATCTGCAAGCAGAATGCAGTTATATGTTTACCCAGGATTCTGACCTGCTTATTGCGTGTCATCTCCTCTTCATGAAATGCCAATTCCTGAGACCACATACTCAGTAAGTCAGCGCATGATATGAAAAACACTATCAGATACATTCAACCAAAGGCAATACCAATCAATCTATACCTCCTCCTCGTACTTATCAATATCTGGATATAAAGCTGCAATTAGGGCATCGTAGTTTGGATCATCTCTCAAAGAACGCCGACTGGCGCAATGTGTGCGGCAAGCAGGACACTCATTATTCCTGAAAAGTAAGCATCTATTTAAGTAATAAAATTTGGCTTACTCTCTAAAGTATTTGTACATACTATTCACTAAATGAAACTGAGCAGAGGCATGACATGTAAATCAGGATGCTAGTACTACCATGAATCAAATAAGGATGAGACAGGACTGGGCCAATGTTACTTACCCCATTCGCATTGATTTGTCAATGCATTCCCTGCAAAAGCGGTGAAGGCATTCCATTACAGTCCGTGTTTTCTTAATAATCCCTGTACAGGCAACAGGCACGATTAATGCTTCCTTTACCAGATTAATAATTAATCATGAATGATTAGGGGAAAAAAATGAAAATTTTGGTATCCAAGGATATAATGAACTGCAGAGATAATGGCTTAGAAAAGCCCAATCAGCTACAGGTCTCTTAGACCCATGCTCTAGTGATGATTTAATCAAAATCAGAACTTTTGGAACAAAAGGGACTCCAAAATGATATTAATAGCCTTAAACAGTGAAATTAAACTAGCATTCCCATTTAACCTACAGAAACCCTCACTCAATGTATTTGCTTTTCTTTTTTTCTTTTTCAATTCAGTCACCTTTTTCCCCTTCTTTCAAATATATGGTAAAGTTCAAACAATTTTCTAATTATAACTAGAAAATCTATCCCATCATGTTTGCTCTTTGAACTTGGTTGGGAGGATGGCATTACAAACTCAGAATTCCATTTGTACATACATACATACATACATGCATACATACACAAATGCATACACACACATACATACATATATATAGACAATAAACAAGATTGTGAAAAGTAATATGGACATATACGGATATGACCAATCATTAATGAGAGCACATTTCCTCAGTTGGAAATTACATACATATATTATATATATCACTACCAAGAACACATTCCCTCAGTTGGAAATTTGAACAGCGATATGAACAATCTCCAGCCCTTCCCTCACAAGATAACATTTGATTTTCTCTGGGAAAAGTGAATATTAGTAGACTTGATTCTCTTTATACATACAACAACAACAACCAAGCCTTAGTACCAAAATTCTTCACCAATTTTTCTCATGAGTTCAGTGCAAAATTTAAAAGAATTGTCAGATGCTACCAAACAGCTCCAAACCCCTGCATTCCCAATCCCCCTGCTTCTTCCAACAGGGCATTACTTCCCTGGCTTTTGATTGACAACTCTGACATTCAAGCATCTGCAAGCTGTATAAGTAAAAGGACTTTTTCTCAAAGACAGAACAGAAATTCCTCACATATTTTAAGTACCTGGAGTTGATGTTCCTGCATCTTAAATTAATTAACTATGTTGGAAGTATGTGGTTAAAAGATTAAATTTACCATATCTCAACAGTTTAAGCTTTTGGGACAATCGATAATTTAACATGATATTAAAGCATGAGATTCTGAGTTCATCCCCTCCACTCTACCTCCCATTTAAATTCCCTCGTGTTAGGCCTCACCTATTAAAATGTAGTTTCGGCTCACACGTGAGGGGGAGTGTGAGAAGTATGTGGTTATGAGATTAAATTTACCATATCCCAACAGGTTAAGTTTTTGGGACAATTGGTAATTTAACAAACTAAAACTAGCAAATTTTTTTTAGAAGAAGTTTTTTTTTTCTTTTTCTTTTTATGATAAAGGTCTCCTTGAAAAGTTCCACTCCAGGAAAATGAGAAATATATGTTTGTTAATTCCTCTCCAAGAAAATGAGAGACATTTGTTCGTTAATCATTAGTCCATTTTTCAAGACTGTTTTCAGATAATGTATGCTTTGGAAGTCTCCCTTGTATACTGCTCATGTAGGAAGACCCACCAAACACTTTCTCAATATTTTGAATGACTAATGCCTTAAAGATTAATTATAGTACCATTTTTCTTTCTGGGATGTCTCCTATGTATGCTTCCCATGTACTTGGGTGCACCCCTCTCTGATTGGCAATACAATTTTACTATTTAAATCACAACACAAGGTAGCATAAGAGATAGGAGGAAAAGCCAATAGCCCTTGGGTCAAATTGCACCTCCACCCCCTATAAAAATGGATGGTGAGTGAGGTTGCCAATTCAAGTCCTATGGGGCGCATAAGTTATTGACCTATCAAAAATAAAATAGTAAGAGGAAAGAAAAAAATAGTTTTCTTCTGCGATGATCAACCTAAGCATATAACTAGAGTACAAAAAGGGTAAGGATCCAACAAAAAGTCAATTGGAGGGTGGAGGTAGAAGGAAAATAAGTGCAAAAAGAACTTCAACCAAAATGGTGTATAAAATTAGATTTAGTTCATCATTACACATAACCGACATAGAGTAAGTCATATTCTAACAATGTGCAGTTAGTTACACAGACATCCATCAGTTTTGTTCTGTCAAGGCCATGTCTTTGCTAAATTATTAGTCATCACGTTCTTTCTCACTACCCCAAGTCACGCCCTAATTGGCCTGTCCCTCATTCACATGTAAACAGAACCACAGCATTCCATGCTCAAGTTAATTTTGGTTTGAGTTTGAGATACACATAAAAACACTTCTGCATTCAACTTGTGATTTTTCAGCCAGTGCTTTTGAATGGAGGTCATCCCTGCCCTGACCAGTAAAAGCGTGGTTCACTGGATGAATGGTTCCATTCCAGACCAATTGGATGAACCAGGTGGCGGGCAGCATATGGTCACCCGCCATTCTATATGGCACTTGAAGCACATTGTGGCCTGAATTTGTCCTTTGCAAAGTGGCCCCTCAAGTAGGATCTGAACATGTGGTTGTTGGCTTCATGTGTAAGTCTGTAACTTTCACTATTGACGTTGTTAATGCTAATAAAACAGATTCTCAACTTATTCTCTACATCAGAGAGAATACCTATCAAGCTGAGTAAGCATGACACTGCAACAACTAGCAGCCTCAACATGACAATATTGCTCTCAACATGCAATATTGCAACCAGAAAAGTTTGACACGGTTATAATTGTTATAGATCGATTGATCCTTTCAACTACAATTCCTAAGTTCTGATTCAAGTAACAATGACATACAAGATCAACAAACAGAAGAAAATGATAACATGACTTATTGCTAAGTGATATTTCTTAACCATGTTTGATTAGATATTCCCTCCTCATTTTACAATTTTTGTATTTCCATATACAAACCTTTTTTCAGGCACAAGTGCCCAGCTTTATAAATTGTATCTAGTGTTATTTGAAAACACACAACAGCATAAATATTGTTAAAAAAAAAAAAAAATTGATCACACAATGTTCAAAACAAACCATACCGAGACAAATAGGACACTGCACATCTTTACGAATGTCTGTCAGTTGCACAAAGACAAATCTGCAGCAGAAACCAAAACCACATTAAATTACTTTGCACTTAGTCACTCACCAATACATGCTGAATGCAGAATTTATACAAGCTACTTGTTGATTAGAGTATACAGTTATACACAAGCATTATTGAAGTAAGACCATATGTAACTCTCTTAGCTGTATCCTTTAAATACTGGAACAAAGTAACCTTTCTCTAAAGAAATTTTTGTGGTTGATTTATGATTTGATGTTCATACACCTATCTGATGGATGTAAGCTTCTAAAGGCCTGAAAATCAATGGTTTCTTGATAATGGAATGTTGAATGCTACCACTGCTACCAGCCCCCTGGTCCTTCATCCAAACATTCTAAATTGCTCTTTTGAAAGGATCTTCATCTTCTCCCTGCTCTTTCCCAATAGAGCCCCTAAGTTTCTAAAAAGAGGAAGCAGTTATTTTAATCTTTGTTGAAAAGTTCCCTCATGTCATCCTTCTATGGTGTATATCTAGATAAAATTCTCAAGTTCTGGTCTTAAGGTTAACTTCTATGTTGACATTCTTAGTACTTAATTGACTACAATGCGTAGAAGATTGTCAACAGCTACGGTTATAGAATATCAAAAAAAATTTCTAATGAGCTTACCATGGATCCAAATTTCAAACTAGCAATTAAATCATAAATTAAACTTGGAAGAACTTCCTAATATTTGCTTCCATTCCAATTTTTAAGTGATTCCTAATTTCAACATTATCACCAACTCCATCATTGCTTAAATCAACTCTTTCTTGGGTTTGCATTGAGCTTAATTTACTAAACTTTGGACCCAGTCATGTTATTAAATATTTAATTTAAACGAATCCTCCTATCAAAAATATCAAGAAGAATTAAACCCTCCACCAATCACAAATCAGAGCCTTAAACTTTGAGAAGCAAGCTCTACATCAGAAACTGTCCATCAGTCCATTTAACAAGGGAGCTCAAAAGGATCTAAAATCAAAGAAAAAAGAGTATCGAAGATAAAAGAGTGGTGATGCTTGTTTTCACTTTCAAAGTTAGACAAGTTGCTTGAACGATGAATGCAATAACAACATGTGTAGCTTAAAGAAACCACCCATCTATCATCACAATTAAGAACTTGAGACCATAATCAGCATGAGAAAGTGCCAAGTCAAACAGCACATCGTATGAGACTATAAGAAAAGTGAGAAGGAAGAAACACAGATTTGTAACTGTAGCAAATAAGGTAAAAAAATAAAAACTTTGATGTCATGCATCCTAAAGACTTTGCAATTGCAATTCAATGCAAAAAGTCCTATTTGTTGTGCCTACCAAAGATAGTAGTGATGTTATACAACTCATTTCCCAAGATGATGTGAACTTTGAATAACTCCAAATTAGCCCAATAAACCAATCGATGGCATGGAAGTGTTTCAGACAAGTTGGTTACAAGCATATGCTTGTTAACGTTCAAGTATGTTTTTTTTTTTTTTTCCCTTTAATGAATAAAAAGAACATGGACATTAATCTAATAGTACGAGGATTCAAAAACATAAAAGTTGTAACTATAACAGATTAACTTAAACTCCTTTACATTTTCCCAGATTTGAGATTGGTCAAAGCACACAAGCAAGATACAGATCGCAGCATGCAACAATCTATCCGAGCAGGACAAAAACAAAAAGAACAGTGCCAAATACAACGGCAATCGCGTTCATCGAAATACATTCTAGTTCAACGGCAATTGGCGTTCAGCGAAATACACTGTAGTCGTGCCAATTAACAAGAAGAAAACCCATCAATGGTTAAAGCAATAAGCATCCAAATAAACCTTTAAGCAGTACCCAAAAACAGACATACACGATGGCAATAGGAATCAAAACAGTGAACGAGAAACAGTTGAAAATTAAAGCAATGAGATAGAGAGAGAGAGAGAGAAAGTACTCGGGTTTTTCTTGTAAGTTAGAAGATGGGCTTCCCTGAGAATCTGGGAAAATAAAGGCAATAGCTTGAGCTAATCGTGAAAACAAAGCAAGACCCAGATGACAAAAATCGATTTTGCAACAGTCCAAATGGGATTTCTAGAGAGAGAAAGAGAGAAAGAGTTAAGATATACGTAACCCTCTGCTTCTGCATCTTCTTCTTCTTCATTTTCTTCTTTTTCTTTTTCGTGTTGCTGCTGTTGTTTTACAGTTTGCTTATCTTCTGCTTCATCATCATCACCATCACCATCACCATCTTCTTCTTCTTCTCCTCCTCCTCCTCCTTCTTCATCTTCATCGTCTTCTTCTTTTACTTGTTGGTCTTGAGGTTGTAGTTCTAGATGTTGTCCTGCTTCATCATCGTCATCGTCATCAACAATAACTTCATCATCTACTAGTGATTGAGGATGCGGTCGTGATTGCTTGGCATGATGCTGATGTTGCTCCTCATCGTCCAGATTTTCTGACAAACAACGCTTCTGTGCAGGCATTGATACTAACACAACTTTTTTTTTCTCTTTCTTTCGGTGCGTGTGTATTTGTTGGAGAGAGAAAGAGAGAGAAACGAAGAAGAAGAAGAAAAACGAGATGAGATTTTGGGGTGGCTCACATATATATATATATATATATTAAGTAAAAATAATAGTAAAAGGCATGGTAGCTCTGGGAATGGAGAAATCGGAAGTTACGGCAATGGTCAAGAAAAAGCAGCACATGGTAGCTTCCTCTGTCCCTCTTTGCCCTTTTTTGTCATTTCAATTTCCTCACAAATACACTATTTTTTTTTTTTTGGCATTGATTTTCAACTTTTGTATCCCATACACAAAATTCGCCACTTTAAACGTTTTTTTTTTCTTTTTTTTCTTTTTCTGATAATTGGCGCATAGATGTGTTTTGTGTTCTTGGAATCATTCCTAGTACACAACACAATTTAATTTTAAAGTTTACGAGAAGATGTCATTTGACCTTAAATTCATTGTCAAAAGGCTTGTAGTTGAATTAGCACCTCTCCATGTACAAAGTATTTGGAGGTCTAGGGAGGAAAGAGTTCGAACTGCGAGATTAACAACATGTTGTAATTATTTCTCAAAAAAAAAAAAAAAAAAAAAAAAAAAGAAGAGGGTTTGACAACCGCACACCCTTTACATGATGGTCACTTCACACATACAAGTTCTTGTGAAGTGGAGGTAAAAGCTGAGGTGTAAGTATCATGAAGAAGAATTCATACACATATACACTTATATTAGACTAACATATGATTTCTATCTCATAAAAAATAAAATAAAAAAACAACAACAACAACAAAGGGTTTAGCATTTGCATGGAATCAGGGATTTGAAGATGTTATGTTTTAGGTTGGCTTTGATGTTGTTTTTGTTTATCTATGTCCTAAAGCTTATGCCTCCTTCATGAATTCCTATGGTTGTGTCTAATTGCAAGTCTTTTTTTTTTTTTTTTATAATTCAATTACTGGAAGGTGATAAATTTTATAAATTTGTATGTTTGTGTCTGATTGCAATAGTCTATTTTTTTTATATTTTTAATAATTTGATAGTTGGCATAGAGAAATTACAACATTAAGTGTCTATATTGAAAACATTAAAAAATATCATTTAAAGTATAAAGTTTTTTTTTTTTTGAGAGAGAGAAGTATAAAGCTATTTGATGCTGGAATCTAAGGAATACAATATACAATGTATTTTATTTTTTTATATTCGTAGACTTAGTAACTCTGTTGCTCACAACCTAATCAAATATGCAAGACATGTTAGAGGTTTCTTGGTGTGAATGGAGGATATTCCTCCACACCTTCAAGCTATACTTTTAGCCGATAATGGCTAGTTTTTTCTTAATAAAAGTTACTGACGTTCTTTCTCAAAAAAAAATATTTATGAGATCAAAAAAGAATAAATGGAAAGTAAATATATTATAGTTTTACTATTGTACCCTTCACCTTTTATTTGTTTTTTCTCAAACTAGTGGTAAAATCGGTTTTTCCCCATTTCAATAAAGGAATAGGAGTTTCTCCCACTTTTGGAAGGAATGCTTAGAAAGCAATAGAATCTAACGAGCTTTCTCTGTTAACCATTCTATTAACTCATATTAAGATTCTCATAAAAAAAAATATATTAGGATTCTCAAAAAAATAATAATAAGAAATTTAAAATAAAAAAATAAAAAAATAAAAAAAAATAAAAACTCTTATTAAACTTCGAAATAGGGTAATGCATACAAAATTTTTGCAAAAAAAAAAACCTTGTTCAATTCATTCAATTATTCAACCCCATCCCAAACATACTAGAAGAAAAGGCACACAATTGTGGTAGAATGTATACATGGATGGGAATTTTCTTTGCAAAAAGTCCTCCTTTTATTTTCTTTTCTTTTTTTTTAAATGTAGTTGTCTTAACATGTCTATGTAAAACAAATTTTTGGCATAGTTATTTATACATAATGTTGGGAAATATAGACCTTGGTTGATTTTAATAAATTACCCAAATTAATTTATTATTCAATTATGCAATGATCCAATTTAACATCCGGTGATGGCAACCATATTGCAACAATAAAGAGCAGCGAAAAATAAATTTTAACACAAGCGATATGGTTACGAAGCGAAAACCCTAACTAGAAAAACTCTACATATGGCTTATAGATTACAACTAGACTAAAGAATCTACTAAATAGAATGGAAGTTTATTATAATGCAAGTACAAGAATATCTCAAATCTTAGTTTTGCTACTTAGTACTTATAATAGAAACTTAATTACACAACCATATGCAACTTCAACCCAGTTGGACTCTTTTACTTGTGGATCTCTTCCACACACGAATACTCAATCTATGTCTAACACTACAACAACAACTTGATTGATGTAAGTTCTTGGTACAACAACTTCACTTGAGACACTCCTTGATCTTCAATACAATGTATGAGACTTTACTTGGTACAAGCCCTTGACACATAGACGTTGCAGCAAGAACCCGTCTTCAATGAGTATTCTCCTTATTTTTATGATTACTTAATATGACCTTGGATATGTCATGGAATCCTAGTGCACGGATTCCTACCATGGTCATCATCAGTTGCAAACTGAGAAATTAGTTTACATGAGGCTCAATAGGTTGGCCTGCAATCAAGGCAACAAAACCTTCAGCTTCTGAGCAGATTATTGAGTTGTTACTTATGTCTTCAATGTGCATCTTCAAACCTAAATCTAGACACTAAACTTAATAGAACTAGGATTTTGAATATGAATTCCTCAACAAAAATTACATTTAAACTTAACACATAATAATTATGTGGTGCTTTGTTTGAGAAATCCAATAGGAGTATTTTTTCAACATTCACATCTCTAAGAATGTGATGCACTAATATCATGTTTCATTCAATTTTTTGACTTATAAGAATGACCTCATCAAAAAAAAAAAAAAAAAAAATTCAATCTCACCCTAAAAATAAAATAATTCAATCCAATTGGGATTTTCCTGGAATCCAAACAGATTCGGAAACTAACCATATCCACCATAGAACACCCACAAGCACAACCGCGACCCAAGTCGTTTGCTTGAAACCCCAAACACGCTTGCACCTACAAAGCACGAGGCTTGGCCAAACATACCCATGAGAAACCCACCGCATGCTGCCATGCTAAGCCCATGTGAAACCCATAGCTTTTGCCAACATTTTTACTTCTTGTAATGCAATTATGCTTGCATGCGCAATTCACTCTCTTTGGGATCACAAGATGAATGGTACACAACAAATATTTTTCTATATGTAAAAGGATAAAAAGAACAATGTTTTCTTTTTGAAAAGCACAAGATGTGACCACCCTTTCTCTGCAAAAAAAAAATAATGCAAAGCAAGTATTTTATAGTTGTACAAGATAGGTTTAAAGAGACAGAACAAAACCTAGTTAAAAACATAATCAGGAAAACATACTTCCTCAATCTCGCTTAAGCGAGTCTCGAGTGAGGTACACTAAGTCTCGAGTTGATTTAAGTAAGTTTCATTTTGCTTGAACTACTTCACTTTTGCTCAAGTGGAATCTTCTATCAACACTTCTTTAAGTAGCTTCAAGGCAATTTTGACCAGACTTTTACAAAGAATAAAATACATCAAAATCTTTAACTTTTATTACAACCAAAGTCATGAAATTAGGCAACACTAAAATCTTAACAAGGGGGAGAAAAAGGTTCAGGGGTTATGACTTATGAGGATTCAATGAGAGACTTTAGGTTATTTACAAATATGTCAATTCCTAATCTTGACACAGTTCTTGAAATCTTGCATGTTTGGTATTTTATTTTTAAAAGTAGTCATCAGTTTCTATCAAAAAAAAAAAGCTTAAAAAACATAAATTTTTTTTATAACTGGAGAACAATTTTTTTAGAAACTTCATCTATTAGATCTTTCACGACCTATAAAAAATTTTCTTTGTTACCCCAGAATGAAAATTTTTAAATCATCTTACTGACATGTGTTATATATGTGAGTCTGATTTTAAATCTGATGTATATATATTTTGGTTGAATGTCTATAATCACATTACATGTATCCTCATTATTCTACCATTGACAGGTCAATCACAGCCTGAATAAAGATCCATATCAAGAACTGAGAACGTTTTGTAAAAAATTTCTTTTCTTTCTTTTTTTTTTTTTTCTTTTTTTTACATAGTACTGCTTTATCGGGACCATAAATAGTATTTGTATTAAAATGTAATATCAAACCATATTTGTTTTTTAGACCCGACAGAATTTAAAATTTATAGATCCTGCTTAAAAATGATTGTTTTTTATTATCAACTTAAGAAACTAATTGGTTTTTTGTAGAAGGGGAATTCAATTCTCAAATATTTTATTCAACAACAAAAAATTTTACTAGTTGAGCTAACTGAAATTCAACCTCAAATCCTATCTTTGTATTTTATCAAGGTAATTAAAAAAATATACATACATACATATATATATATATATATATATATATATATATTCAGGCTAGATGGAGCTAATGCCTAAAGGGCTACTCAAACTATAAAGCCTAAAGGGTTACTCAAACTAACGCCATTTACTCTTTTTTTTTTTTTTTAAATCATGTTTAATTGTCTGTTTGGATACCACTTATAACTGAAAACTAAAAATATTATAATAAAATAATTTTTAAATATGTGAATAGTATCATGAAACCTAGTTTTAAAGTTGTTTTTGCTGAATTCCATACTTGTGGGTCTCGTGAACTGTGTATCGTGAACAATGCATGAGACCCACAAAAAAAACACAGACTTTCATCTGCTTCCCTTTTCAGTGCAATCCAAACCCAGCCTAAGTTAACTTGTATCAATTGAACTATTTTTAATCAAGCTTGTCTGGCAAGTGGCATTTAATATTCGATATTAACCCGATCGCTCACACTCACCGTAATAACCACTCACCAAAGCTTAATTCAAGCTGCTTAGCAAAAAAACTAAAAGTTGGTTGAACCCATAAAACCAATCAAAGTTTGAGCATAACCATTTTTTTGACAAAGGCCGGGCAACTTCATTAGATAAAAAACAACATTACAAAATACAATTCAAATTATCCTTTTTGATCACATCCACAAACTGATCAAGCAAGGATGATTCATTAACAAACACCTACCACCTATTGTTAAGACCCCATTTGGTTAAGCAATGAGCTGCCATATTAGCTTCATGATTTATCCAAGAGAAGTCCAAGGAATCTAATTCTTTAGCCATCTCACAAGAATCTTCTACTATACTTACAGCTTCCCAAGAAACAGAGATAGGCATTTCCTCTTTTGGAGCTCTGTTAATAGTATCTATACAAATCTTTGAGCCGACTTCAATTACTACTTTCCTCAAATTCAGTTCTTGAGTCAATAAAATTGCCAATCTAAATTTAGTTCTTGACTCAATTTAGTTTAAGTATAACCATTAATCTCTATAGAACTTGAAGTTTAATATTTCCAATGACTTGATTCTAAAAAATAATTAGTATGCACACTAAAATAACGAATTAGGGCCTATTTGGTGAGTAAGTTCAAACTCACATTTTTACATTTTAAACAACATTACACATATTTCCACACACTTTTTTACCCACACGTATTTCAAAAAACTCTAAATAACAATTCTCAAACTACTCTACCAAACACCCCCTTAGGGCTTGTTTGGTAAGCATACTCAAATACATTTTTTCAGTTTTTAAACAACATTATATGTATTTCCACACACTTTTTCACCTACACATATATCAAAAAATTACAAATAGCATTACTCAAACTTTTCTACCAAACAGACCCTTAGCAACTCTTTTTTTTTTTTTTTTTGGCTACATTAAATTGGGGGTAGGAGATCAAACCTAAACATTTCTATTAGAATTCTCAGGCATCAATTGAACCAAGGATCATTGTAAATTGTAGATTTTTTTTTTTTTTTATAATTCAATTGTTGGAGTGAAGGGATTCAAATCTTGAATTTCTCTATTGGAAACACTAAAAGATGTCAATCATTTGTTTTACAAAGTTCCTGACAAATATAAGAGCAAGCCAAAATAATTTGAGGATGACCAAACTAAACAACATAATACTCAAGTTTGGCCTAGAAAATAGCAAGTTGAAAATATTATTTAAGCTTGGGTTTTTCAGCAATCAAGCAATATGAGACAACCTGGATTCTTTGGTTTAGACGTAACCAACTCAGAACAAGAAGCAAGGACTTTCCCATTTCTCAGATTATTCCTAGTGCTCAACAACCTACGTCTGACTATTTCAGGTATAATCTTTCTTCTTGAGTTCCAACTTCCAACCCAATACCTCCTCAGGTCAGTTAGGTTCCTCCTTGAGTTTCATGCGTCAAGACTAGGGTGAGGCAGGTTTGGGTGTGATTGTTCAAAATTCTCAAGGTCTGGTCCTAGCTTCACTTTCTGAAAAGATCACTCTCGTCTCTCTCTCCTTTAGTTGATGATGTAGAAGCTATGGTGGCAGCAAGAGCTATTCTCTTTTCTCAAGAACTTGGCCTTTCATCCTTTGTTGTTGAGGGAGATTATGAGATTATCATCGATGCTTTGAGAAGTGAATATGATTCTTTTGCCTCCTATGGCCATTTGCTTGCTTCTGCAAAATCCCTCGTAACTTTCTTTGATATGATTTATTTTTCTCATAGTCGTAGACAGGAAAACATAGTAACTCATAACTTAATTAAACATACAAGATGTTAGTAGTTTAATGATGTGGATGGAGGATATTTCACCTCACTTTCATGATGTCTTAGTCGATTGTGGTTAACTATCTTGATTAATGATATTCATCATCTTTCTTCTTAAAAAAATAAAAAACCTATATAAGACGAATCTGAGCGTTAGGCATCTCATTACTACAGATTCTCTAAACTTTTTTTTTTCTATTTGTGCAGTTTTTTAAAACACCAAACTTTTAAAAACCTTAAAAAAAATAAACTTTTTAATAATAAGAACAGCTTTATTTATTTTAATTTTTGTGGACTTTTATTTATAGGATGAGAGGAAATTACCTCACATTTTTCTTTTTCGGTCTTGACTCTTAATTAAGGGTCCATTTATTATCATTGTTTAAACAACAATTTTCAGTATTTAAACAATATTACACGTATTTTCACACACTTTTTCTCACCCACTCGTATTTTCAAAAATACAATCAACATTAACAGGCCCAAAATTACCTCATATCTTGTAACTCAAAATATTGAATGGGCCTGACATGGGCGAGGACATGATTCAAGAAAATAGATGAAGTGTGGGGTCATATTGATCATACAGCCCACATCGCAAATGTTTGGGCTTGAAATTATCTCCAACCTAAGTTTTATTTTTGCCAGCCGGCAAAGAAAATCCAGCTGTTCACGTCTTCAAGGTGATCCACGAGGGCCCATGCACCCATATTTACAGACAATTGAATTGAGGAACCCCCACCCAGATCATAGATAATAACTATTTTTTAAACCTTGTCAATACCAAAATCTATTTTCTTATTAAGAGCTAAGACTTACACTTTGGGATTCTCCACAAAATAAAAATAAATAAATAACAGACTTACACTTTAGGCTAATGGGCTTACACCTATTAAGTCTTAACCACTGTTATAAAATGTAAAAACACAGTGATGGTGTGATACGCTAATTGCCACTAATGTTTCTTTAAAAAAAAACAATTGCCACTAGTGTTAAAGCGTAATAACACCGTGTCAAACTCAAGAGCTTGTATCTTTTTTTTTTTTTTTTTTTTTGAAAACCAAGAGCTTGTATCTTAACCGATACTTATTGATTTTTTTTAATGAAAACGTTTAACTGTTTAAGGTTCTAGAGTATTTTATAACTCATAATATATATATATATATATATATATATATATATTTACAAGATAAATGTTTAAGACAATTTATCCTTTTTCTAAAGTCTAATAAATATATATAAAAATTGTTTAGTTTGATATGAAAATTTACAAAAATATCCACACACAAAAAATTAGCATCAACTATCAAACTTAATCTGGACAATGATTTTCTATGAGAATATTATAATTTGTGTAGTGAAATTCTTAGAAAATTTATTTTCAATATAAATTCTCAAATGATATAACAAAAGAAAATAAAAATAAAAAAATCCAATGAATTAATCCACAAAGTCACGAAGGATTAAAACTTAAACAGATGCAAGAGCAAATTTCACCATAAAAATGAAACTAAAAAAAATAGAAAACACCTTGTCTCTATAGGCACTTGACCTCCCAATCAATTCTCTTTTGGGTACTGTGAGAGTACTTTTTTTCTTCAGCACACTGGCCCAAGAATCCTGGGCCAAATAGTTGTAGTTTAGTGGACTGGGATTGGTTTACCACAGCTAAGGGGCAGTTTAAGAACCAAGTGACACACATGGCATGTTTCCTACAATACACATAAACTAGCAAAACAAGAATATTTGTATTGAACAACAATGAAAACGGCAAAAGAGGGCAAAGTAATCAGGAAATACACAAAAAAATTGTTAGGGATTCTCAAATTAATAAGAAATACTTCATTAGTTTTTCTTAATTATTGTTACAATGTGCTCACTAAGACGTGATACGAGGTTCAAATAAGCTCAAAAATTACAGACTTTGATGGCTATCCAGGCCTCTAAGACTTGTAAAATTTGAACCCTTTTGAATCCAAATATATGCTATAGTGGCTGTTTCTAGGATACCGAGAGATATTTCACTGTTTTCCCTTAAATTTGACAGAGTTCTCTTAATGGTTTCTTGTCGATATTTTTTATTGCTCGCTCAAAAATTCCACTCCTTTTGCTGGCTGCCTTTCCCCCTTTTTATAGTGTAATTCTAGGGTCCCGAGGAACTATTGATTCCCCTGTTTTGCTCCTTAGGTATCAGAGCCCGTTTTGTGCCTATCACCCAGAAGGTTAAGCCTTTCCCTGTTTCTCATATTTTCCTCCTTTTGGTGCTGTTTCTTTGAAAGCCCATGGCTGACTTTCCATTCCGGAGTGCGCTTGTTCCCAATTTCACGTTCCTCAAACCTCTTACCCCTTATGATTCAACTTTTGGCCATCCTTCCTCTTTGTCATTTTTTCCAAGTGAGCAGAATCCATCTCTGCTGGTTCGAAGGTCTTTGCTGCTACTTCCTTTTTTATAGCTCCTCATTCTGATTCCCCGAGGTACCGTTCCCTTGCATTGTGAGTGGTTACTCTAAGCTTTCTGTTTTTCTTGTTGCATCTCTGGTGCCTGAGAAGGACATGTCTACCCTTCATTTCTTGTGTTTTTGGCATTTCCTTTGAGCTGTCTTAATCTTGTCTTAACTGTGCTACACGTCTCGGGGATTCCGAGTCTTTGGCAGCCTCTGGGGATCCCGACTCAGCTCTTTACAGTGGTCTTTCTTCAATCTTCTGATCTGGACCTTTTTTTTTTCTTTTTCTTACTTCTTTTCTCATAGGCTTTAAGGCTTGTCCCTTTATGGCTTTTGGGCTTCAAGCCTTTTGGGCTTACCACCTTTTCTTAGCTTCACTTTCTATGGCCCCTTGTGTTATTTTTTTGGACCTGGGTGTTGTGATTTTTTAAACCTCAACAGGTACTATTAGGTCAATTCAATTTTTTTAGTGGGCCAAACTCTTTTTTTTCCCTTTTGCCCTAACCCTTAAAAAGTTTAATAAATATTTCTCCTATAAAATAAATTTGAAATTTGAGGGTGGCAACTTCTTCTTTTTTTTTTTTTTTTTACCCAACCTTCAAAATTTTTAATAAATACGTGTGTATTATAAAATAAATTTAACAAGAGGACTTTTTTTATAGAGAAATTTTATAAGGAGACATGTGTAGCATCACTCATGCGTTTAGACTGTTTAGTTGATGCAACTAGTATATTTAATGTTGTCTACTAAAATAACAACAGAATAGAAGTATATTTAATGTTGTCTACTAAAATAACAACAGAGTAGCTTGTTATGATACGACAATTTTGTCCATACAGGGTAAAGCTTGTGTCGAGTGTCTTTTTACACCGAATACGTTATGATTCGGACACATGTCTATTTTTGCATAGGCATCTACATCATATCGTCTACAACGCAAAAAAGCACTGAACACAAGCCATATTTGTCCAAACATACTATTAAACGGCCATTTATTAAAAACTTGACACTTGTCCCACCGCTATTGAAACCAATTTGATTACACAACTTCGTTAAAATGAACACTAAAGAATACATGAAATGAAAGATTTAGTGAAAATAACCAAAAGTGAAAATATCATATTAGTTTTTACATTTTAAGATTATTATCAATTTAGTCCCTATATTTGGGTAACAACCAATTTAGTCTTTGTTATTTTTAACTTGTAATCAATTATCATTAGTAAGCAAACGGTAGAGACTAAATTGACTATAAGTTTAAAATAACATGTACTAGATTAACTACTACCAATATATAAGGATTAAATTGACAATATCCTTAAAATGTAGGAACTAAATAATATTTAGGTGAAAAATCTCTCTCTCTCTCTCTCTCTCTCTCTCTCTCTCTCTGAGCACCAAATCCTATACATTAGCTTGATTGTGTCTGTGCTGCTTCGGTCTTGCTTCTACATTTTAATTTGCTTTACCATAATATTAAATGATAAAGTGTCCGGTTATTGTGTGCCCTTAGAGAACACTTTAAACTTTCTATTTTTAAAAATATTTTTTCGGGAATTGAAAAAGTTGTCGTTACTTTTTAATTTTTGAGAAATTTTTTTCCAAAAATAGAAATTAATGTATACCCTAAAGACGCACATGAGTAAAATCCAATGATAAAAGTTAGAATTTCTCATGATTTGACATTTTCCTGTCCACTTTGCCTATCATAAACTCCAATGTCACCATTCAGCAACCAAAAAAAAAAAAAAAAAAAAACTCCAATGTCACCATGTTGTGCTGCATGCACCATGACATGGATGCTATGATGATGCTATGTAACAGAGACGATATTCACAAATGGTGGATTCCACCTACCTACTATTCATGTAAGATGAGGCCCTGAGAGAGTATCACACATCACTATATTTTCATAATATTGAATAATTACTCCTTTAATTATCATAATCATATATATATATATGGATTAGATTCAAGTTACATTTAGTGTAATTCTAAGTAATGTTATATCATCCAATAACTTGTTAATAATTCATATTTTGAAAATTCTACCGTTAAATTACATGTTTTATATATTTTTAACATTCATGCCAATTTTCATGTCAATTGAATTTTATTTACCATTCAATTCATAAACTCATCTTTTATGCATTATTTTAAACAACATAAACTTGAATTTAAACAATTTATTAATGACAATACTAGAATCTTTTATCACCTTGAAATTTTGTAAGTATGGAGAATTTACGAAGATAATGTAATCTAACGGTGGATTTGTCAAAATTTGCATCCAATTAAAAAAATATTGTATGGCGTAATATTGCTTAAAATTACATCATGTGTAACTTGAACCTATTCTCTTTTATATATATATATATATATATATATATAATTTACCAATTAATGTGAAGGATTTTTGAAAACAAATAACCAGTTGGATTTTGTGTATCATGAATGATGCATGCTAGATATATATGGCAAGAACAACAGGTATAAATATAATAGAAGAGCCGTGGGCCATTATAACTATAATTCTCACCTCATTTTGTTAAGTTGGAACCTTTTTTTTTATACATCAATAGGGGGTGAGAAGATTTCAATCCTATATGTATTAAAAACATCAAAAATACCAACCAATTGAACTTTAAAACTCTTTGACACATATATTGATGCTAATAAGACAAGACAACATAACAAGTATTAGCAATTTGCAAACGTTTCGAAATCAAAAAAGGACTGGGACCTATCATAATGCAATACATGCTAGTTCTTTATTTTTGAGAGAGAGAGAGAGAGATGATCCTAGTGAGACTTTATATGTGTGGTGTGAGACTGTGAGTTGTGTGACGATTTAAAGTAGGCTAGCACAGTGATATGAAGACTAAATGTCTCTTCAACACAACCGTACACACATACCTTTCTTTTTAAAACTAAAATTGTGACTTCCGTGGAAAAATAGCAACCGTGCATGATTATGTACAAGTGTGTGTAATAGACGGCACACAATTGAGAATATCTAAAAAGAGTGGAGCGCATTTGATATAGAGTACACCGTGTATGAAACGGCACTTATCAAGACAAACAGAACGTATTAGCGTGTATGAATGGGCAAAACAAAAAATTTCAATCACTTCTTATCAACCTACAATTCCTCGCCGCTGTTAAAATTCAACAAAATACAAAAATCTAGTACATCATTCATTCATGGAATCCCATTTCCCACATGGGATCCCATCCGCGTGCACCTACATAGTAACACAGGTCCCACATGACATGGGCCCCCTACATATATTATTAATGATCCTCAAACATTGTTTTCAAAAAACAAAAAAAACGATCATCAAACATTGCAGATGCTTTTCAGTGCAATAAAGTGCTTGCAAAGATATTTTAAGGAATATATAATACATATATTATTATTATTATATATGGCCCCTTTAATAACCATGGATTACTAGGAACCTTAAGAGCTAATACAGTCCATAAATCAGATTTCAATCATCAGGTACTCTGTTATTATTATTTATTTTTTTTTTTTTATGGGAAATGATTAGGTACTTGGGACCTTTCAAATTTCATAACTACAATTTAATGCACACTCTGTATAAATCTCAAAATGTATTTATTAAAACAGTTCAAAACTCTGACAACACGTAACCAAAATGTACACCATACAAATATATTTGATGCCTACAAGTTTTTTTTTTTTTTTTTTTTTTTTTTTTTTTTTTTTTTTTTTTTTTTTTTTTTTTTTTTTTCTTGAGAAAGAGATGCCTACAAGTTGGAACCCAACCACCTTCAAACTTTTTTTTTTTTTGGTGAAAAAAAGTTTAGTTGAGGAGAGGCTACCTCCAAGGCAAGCCATAGGCAGACAAGATAACTTTACATTGGACTTACGGATCGCCCACCAAAAAGAATTGTTGATAGCAGAATTCGAACTTAGGCATCTTAGACAAAGCATTCGAGTCTTATCAACTAAACCAACCCCGTTAACTACCACCTACAAGATTAAAAGTACCCTTCCTATCCTATCCCTTTTAAGGTAATTAAATTGTGCTTATGCACCAGTGTAATAACAAGTAAAAAGGCAGCATATTTCATACAAAACATATATACTTCCTATGAAAAATATAAAAGGTGAAAATGGAGTAGCTAAAACAGTCGTAGATGCTCCAAAAGCACTTTAGAAACAAATAGAGTATTCAGATATTCTAGCATATCCCACTTTCCAAAATGCATACGTTTTGCATACCATAATAGCACATTACAAACTAGTAGGCAGAAAATAATAGATAAAATAGATTAAGCCCTAATTAATTAAGGGCCAAGGAAGGAAAATACGTGCAAATCATAATCTAACCTTGCAAAATATACAAAGTTAAATTGCTTAGCCAGGTACTAGATAGTCTATACCTCCAACTAAAATTAGCAACTCTAGAACCATGAATGGAAGTTGCTAAGCCGCAGGCATTTGTACTCAGCCTAAATAAATTTCTTGAGAAAATCCACACTACAAAGTACACAACAGCACTAAGTTATTATCATTGCATCCTATGACAGAAGAGAGAGAGCATGCTTGTTGAGAGGAGGCATAGTTGGATTATCTTATCTGATCTGGAAATGCTTGTAAGTGGAATTTTCATGGATGGTTATCTTAATTCTTCCCCTATCATCAACCTGTCCACAAACAAGATCCTTCAACTGATGATTGCCACCTATTCCCTTGCGGCTTGACCCTTCTGCATGAGACTCAGCAGAGTTCTTCCTTCGTCGCTCATTATGTCCGGCCAGACGCCTGCGGCAACTCCTCTTTGTTTCATCAAATTCTGACAGCTCATGAAATCTGCACCACAATATCCACACATTTACAATGAATATATAGTTCAATTACTGAAAAGGGAAAGTCCCAGTTCTTGGTTTTGGACATTGGAAGACTAAGGCAGCGTATAAGTTATACAAAGCAGATACATATATTTTTACCAAGATTAGGAGATAGCATGTGTCAATCTGTATTAACGTTTAATAGATTATGAAACTAACGTAGAAAGTTTTTATCTTTGTACAGAAATGCAAAGCAATTTTGAAATCCAATACAATATATTATTATATATGACCCTCTCAAAGCACAGAAAATTAAGGAACTGTTAATGACCATAATCATGCAATTCAAACGGAGAAAGAGCTGTTTAAACAATAATATATATATATATATATATATATATATATATATATACAGATTACACTGCATTAGCTCAAGGTACCATAGTGCCAAATTCATGAGTAAAATATTATATAAAACAACCTAAGTTGAAACAAACATTTTGTTATCTTTAATATAAAATGAAAAATACACATACCAACAAACTGTTCTGACGGATTGTTTGGAAGATTCTAATTAGCCTAGCTAGAGTTGCATTAGAAAAATCTAAATTAGAAACTTTAAAAGGGACCGCACCAGCCACAACTAAACTAACCGTAGCCTCAAATTCCAAACTTCTTGGGATCAGCTATTGGGAACTTGCCTTCTAAATTTTTGCAAATTTTATTGTTCCTTTTTTTCAATCCAAAAAAAAACAAACTAATAAGCCAATAAACAAAAAGACAAGCTCTTTTTTTTTTAGGAGGCCTCAAATTCCAACACAATTGAACAAAAGTGACCCAATTGAACAACAATTATGAATTATCCCACCCATGAAGGAATTCAGCAGCAGCAACAACAACAAAGACAAAACACCATGAAATTCATCACAAATGAAAAGAAAAAAAAACCCCCCAAACCTGCTGCATTGTTGACAAAACCTTTGCCTAATCCCACCCACAAGCACAACCTGGGCCTTAGCATGCTGCTCACACACCTTGTGCCTCCTATGGTATGGCTTAGCATCACTCAAATCAGCTGTGCACTTCTCAGCTTGACAACACCTCATCCCATTACCTGCAGTACTCCCACCTTTCTTTCCATTATTTCCAAAACCAACACTACCCACCACCCCTTTTTGCCTCTTCTCCTCCTCCTCCAAACTCTCAAATTCCTCATCAGAAGACTCCCTCATCGCCTCCTTCTTCACCGCCTTCTGTTGCTTCTCCATCCTCTGGTAATTCCCATCAGCCTTACCAAGACTCATGATGATGGTCTTACTCTTAACAAAAAAAGTGAGAGAAGAAGTTGGAAAAAAAGTGTGTTGCAAAAACAGATATTAATGAATGATCAGTTCAGTTGGGTAGGGGTGTGAGGGTTGGAGTGACTGAATGAGAGATGAATTATAGTTGGAACATGAAAAAGTAACAATAGAAAGTGTGTGAGGGAGTGAGGGAATTAGGACCACAGGGTGGTACTGGTGGTGGAGCTGCTGCATCTTTTTTTCTTTTTTCTTTGTTTGTTTGTTTCTTTTTTTTTTTTCTTTTTTTTAATTTGTTCTTCTGTTGTTGTCTCTGGGGCTGATTGACTGACGGCCTGTTTGGTTGTATGTTTGTTTTGTTGTACATGGGGGAGGTAGTGAGTAAATTTTTTTTTTTTTTGGTTGAGGGGGGTGGATAATTAGTTAATTACTAATAAGTAAGCTTTTCTTTCTACCTTTTTTCTTTTTTTAATGGTAATAAGTAAGCTTTTCAAAGCTGATAATTGGTAATAATCAAATAATGTCAATTGTGAAAGAAACGTGACCACCCGGGTAGAGAGTAGTGGTAAAGACATGGTGTACATTCTAAATACTAAACAGAGAAGTCCTCGGTCTTAGACTCTAAAATGTTGGCCTAAATTTCTCTTATTCCTAAAGTCCTATTTCTCTCTCTCTCTCTTATTTATTTATTTTTGGATAATCCTTAAAGTCTTAATGTAGTGGGTTGTACTGTAGTATAATTTACTCCGCCTCTCATTAAAAGTTATCATGATTTTTTATCACCAACAACCTAGGTCCCCCTAATCAAAAAAAAAAAAAAGATTTTTTTTTTATTGGTTATATATATATATTTTTTTAGAGTTGCGTCTTCCTTTCAAAAACTTAGACCCCTTCCTTTTAATTAGTCTAACCCAACTAGCAACTACTTAACTTAAAAACTTAACAAAAACAAAATTTTAAAATAAAAGATAAAAATTTCTAGTCAACCCAATATTAAAGTACTAGTATCAGGTGTTCTAAATGCTAAATATTTAGTATTTAGAACACCAAATATCAAAAACACTACTGTACGAGACATTTCAAATGTTATATTAAAGTAGCAAAAGTAATTTTTGGTTTGTGAAAATAAATTATTTTTGCAATAGTTGGTGCTCTTAAGAAAGAATATTATTGTGTTTTTTTGTCGTTGTTGGTAGATGATTGTATCTTAATGTATTAAGAAACAATGATTTTGTATATTTATCTTAGTTGATAGTTTGTTAATACTATATAGATACCTATTTGGTTTTTTTTTCTTATACTTTGGCCCCTCTAACTTGAAATTCTGGGTCCGCTCCTAATTTTGATTGAAATTGGTGGTGTAATTTTGTTTTAAAACTTAGAACTTCATCCCTCTCTTTAATATGTGTTTGTTTCTAAAATAAAAATGAAAATATAAGTGGTAGGCCTAAACAAGTGGGACAAACATGTGTAAGCTTTTTAATGTAAGGTAAGGCGAGATTGAATTCAAATTCTTCCTACTTTAATACCATAATGATAAATTAAGGATAAATTTAAATCCAAACATATTTAGACTCCAACCACTAATAAAAATATTTGTTTTTGTTATGTTTAATGCACATGATCCACTTAACTCAATCAATCAAATGAGTAATAAACATGATATGACGCATATCATCTTTTTATTAACAGTTGGAGGCCAAGATTACAAAACATGTTTAGAGCGCTACATTTTTCATAAATTAATTATTCAATTCTAGCAGTTAAGAAATAAAAAATATTAATCAATAAAAAAAAGTCAAAAGTAACAATATTCACACACGTACACACACTATCTTTTTTATGTCTAGGCTCATGGGCTGTGAGTCTTCTCGTGAGTGGTGGGCCCTAGGCTATGGTTAAAGAGAGAGAGAGACAGTGTATGTGTGGTGGGGGGAAAGAGTTGGGTGGGTGATGAGGGGGTGTGGGAATTAGTGACGTGGAGCTATAGGATTGGTGGATAGGGTGGTCCTCATTGACTTTGGGATGACTTGACTAATGGGAAATCGAAACGTGTGGGGGTCTTATCGGAGTTGATGGTGATGAGGAGTTTGGTAGTGAAGGTTGGGTCTTTGTCCTATTTAAGTGGGCGTGGTACGATTCCTAATTACAGTGGTGGGGACATTGGTTTTTTTTTTAACTTTTAGAACTTGCTGACGACCCAGTTAGGATCCGACCCGATTGGTGTAGGACTAAGGAGTGGGGGAGACTGGAGAGAGAAAGCTAAAAAAAAAAAAAAAAAAAAAAAAAAAATCATGTGCCGACTGCCAGCCAAGATGCCCAAAGTGGTCCTTCTTCTCCTGATAAGTGATAATAATCATCTCTTTCTTTGGGTCACGGTCGTGGAGTGGACTCATGGTCAAGGTTATTTGCTAAAAGCAAATACCAAACTCTATTCATTCGACGATTTTGGAAATCCATTTGAGAATTGAGCCCTCATAACTTTGTACATTATCAATAAGTTTCAAATCCCATCTCTGTTGAATTGATTGTAATGTGTTTATCAGGGAATTTTGGTATTTTGTCAGAGTATTTTGTAGTAGAAGATATGTGAGACAGTAGACACTGCATGATGATTCTAAGATAACAGTGTCTTTTCCTTTCTTAATTCTACCATAATATCTATATATATATATATATATATATATATATGTGTGTGTTAATTTAGAAAATTTCAAAACTACTTGCAAATTTAACAAACAGAGTAGCATTTTTTTTTTTTTTTGAGAAATAACAAACAGAGTAGCTGATGTCATTGGATAGTATTAAATTGACTTCATTTCTGGAGCCCATATTTGCTGTGCATGTGAGAGAAAGCAACCAGCCCGGGGCAGAATGGGTTTTCACCTCACAAAGAAAACCATGGTGGGGTTGAAACCGTTGAATTATTAATTGGTTTGGATAAGTGTCAATTTAATTTCTCTCTTTTTATTTTATTTTATTTTTTTTTAAGTTATACAAAGGCATACAAAAAAATTTGACAACTCATTTGAAAAAGAATGAATCTCAAATATGAAATGAGGATGTCAGAAAGCCTTTGAAACCATCAAGGATTACCTCCTCAACTCACCTGTCCAAATACCTTCAGAGCCCGAAAAATCCTTTCTTTTTTTTTTGAGAAGCAGAGCCCCAAAAAAAAATCAGTACTCCTCTACCTATTAGTCATAGAACGTGTCATAGGGAGCATGCTAGCCCAAGAAAATGATGGCAAGAATGAGAGAGCCATGTACTACCTAAGCAAGAGACTACATGTTTATGAGAACAAATACACACCTATAAAGAAATCATTTCACGCTTGTTGAGTTGGCAAGTTTCATTAGTTCTCATTTAGATACACCATTAATTTTACTTTTTTTATTTACAACTAAAAATTTGGCATATCAATATATGTCATAAATTTTTTTTTTTTCATAAACTTTATCTTTTTATAATCAAGTTCAAGTCAACAGAGGATGGTCTTGCATCTTATTAAGAGGAGAAAGTTTATACACACAAAATAATTCACAATTGTTGATATGACATGCTATTAGTGGTTAATAAAATAAAAAAAAATTTGATGTATGTGGTGAGCTCAAATGTGGTCCAATAAAATAAAAAAATTTAACTCAATTTTTGTGATTTTTTTTTCTTTTTTGTATTTTTTACAAGTGGTTGATGTGATGAATTCTTATTGATTTTCATTTGGACCCACGGTGACTTTGTTTTTTTGCTTATCAATAACCACTCACTACATTAACAATTTGTAAAATATTTTGTGGTTTTAGTATTTTCCTTTTCCACTATTAGTTAACCATACGTCTCTTTTTCTTTTAATAGGATGTTGCCACATCACCTACTATAGTACACATATGGTTGAGAAACAATGCGACATTTGTTTTTCTATTGGAGGGAAACTAGGGATTCACGACCTCAATGCTTCATGTTGAATGGAATCCACAGTATAATAGTCCTAGGATTTGGAGTTGTATGTGGTCACATTAGTATCACAAAGTCACATTAGAATCAAGGCTAATTCTTTTGTAAACACGTCAATTCTTAGTGGATTTTTTTCCTTGATGGTTAGCGGTAAACCCTTTAAGAGTTTTTACTTTTAGGGATTTCTCTTCTTAACCATATTACATGTGATATTTATTTTTCATTGTTTATATTTTGCAATATGCTATTTATATGGATTAATCATGAACTAATTTTCAAAACATAATTGGTTAATTCATCATACTCGGTATAACTAAAATTGATTAATTGGTTGAGATTAGGGTCTAAATTTTCTAATGGGTACAATAAAAGAAAGATGGTGTGGCGACTTCAAGAAAATTTACAAGTTGTAAATAGGGATTTTGAACCTTATAGGATAGATGGTAAAAACGTGTACGTATGAGTAGAAACAAAGACAAATTGCAATGCTCATATAATAATTGAACTTGATAACTAGAAGGTAAAATATTTTAGGTATAGTCTTGAGTCCAACCATAATCCTAGATCCATATTTCACAATGTGCTCACATGATGTTGTCACAATGAAAGATCTTAATAACATAAGCATTAGATTTTTGTTTTTTGGTATAAAATTGAAGGACTATATCCAGTGTAGGAGTTAGAGCATTGAGAGGATCTTTCCCTAGTATGAGGGGACTGAGAAGGATGAGCCTCTAGTGTTCTATTTATCATGCCCACGGTAAACATTGGATAGCCAAGTGTGGAGCGGATATCTGCTAAAAGCATTTAAGTAGTAAGCCCACCCTAAGATGGGTGCTCACCTATTTTGATTCATTTCAAGATTAAAAAAAAAAAAAAATTAATGGGTTCAATTAATTAGAATATAAAAAAGAGTATGGAACAAGGGAATATATTAGTATTGGTAGTAATAGATTGAATTAAAAAAAAAAAATCTTCAAATAAAACAGAAGTGGTTAGGGGGGGGGAGAGAGAGAATTGATGTGACTACGACTCAATTGAGTGAAAGTTTAAATTATGATTTTAAAGATTATTTTAATTATCAATTGTTCTAAAAGGTTAAGCTAATGAGATATGGTAAGTAAACTCAAGACCTCTCGCTTTGGCACCATGTTAAATTGTTGTTTGACCCAAAAGTTCAAGTTGATAGGATATGGTAAATTTAATAATTTAATCACATACTTCTAACAAAACTATGGTATTGTAAAAGCCTTCACACATATTGAAAAATTACTCTAAAATGAGATGCAAGTTGGGTACAACCTCAATCTATCTATTTTATGTATTTATGGGAAGTCCAAAGGTCTATTTTATGTATTTGATCATTCTACTAAAAAAAAGGGGTTTGATCATGTGATATATGTACTTATTTTGTTTATATATATATATGTATATATGTGTGTGTGTGTGTATACATTTTTGTATGTATATCTCTTTCATAGCAAAGAAAAAAAAATCTCCCCATCTAGGTGCCCGTTTGGATCCACGTTTCTCAACTTATTCCTGCGTTTGCATTTAAAACTCAGATGGGATCCACGCTACAGTAGGTAAAATAAACGCAGAGATGATTTGAGCTGAAATGCAGGAATGAAAATCAGAGACGCACCGTTTCATTAAACTCCAAACGCGTGTGCTGTACTGTTCATGGACACAAGCTAGCAACAATAATCGCACAAGCCCAGCTGATCTGATCAAAACGGTGATTCATTTTGCACAAGCACAAACTGATCAAAATGGTGTGCTCTGTTCAACGATCTGATCAAAACGATGCTGTAATGTTCATGGACACAAGCCAACAACAGTAATCACACAAGCCCAACTGATCTAATCAAAATGGTGATTCATTTTGCACAAGCATAGACTGATCAAAACGGTGCGCTTTGTTCAACAATTTGATCAAAACGGTGATTCATTGCACAAGCACAGCTATCTAATCAAAACAATGCGCTCTGTTCAACGGCTATTTTCTCATTATCTTCAGCTTTCTTCATTTCTTTCAACTACCATGGTAGAATGTCTTCAAAGCTCTTTAATGCTCCATCCGAATCCTCTTCAATGTATTGCACCTACCCACCAACCACAAAACCATCAAAACAGAGCACACACGGTACAAGCAAACTCATTACGCGAAACTCTCTAAAAAGATTCCCTCTATTCTTCCTTCGCTCGAGCTCACTTTCTCTCTGCTTGGGACATCATTGTCGCCACTGTGGGTCTCTGCATTCACAGGTAAGTTGTGTTTAACTTCTCATGCTCTCTGATATGTTGGTGTGTGGTTATATTGTTTTCCATAAGGCTTCATCAATCTGTGGTTTTTTGTGTTCAATGTTTGTGTATGGTTTTTTTATGTGTTTTCCATGACACTAGTATGTGGGTTTCTCTCTCCTTCGTGTAATTTTGTGTGTTTCTCTTCCTACCTCTGTTGTATTTGGATATATATGTGACTTTGCTTTGCATTTTTCATGTGGGCATGCCTAACCGATTATGATATGCACACAAACTGTTTGTTGAAATGTCTCAATGAGTATAGAAGGAAATTGTAGCAAAAATGGTTAAGGGGAAATCGAAGGACGGTGATAATGACCCGAGAGTTGACTGGAAAGATCCTAAGGAACTATAAGCTTTTTGTGAGTTCTGTGCTATTCAAGTCCTAGAGGGCAAGAGGGCCAAAGGATTTTTGACCAAAACTAGGGTTGACAAAGTGATTGAGCAGTTGGGTGATATGGGGAAAATGATGACTTACTTGCAAGTTAAAAACAAATGGGATTATCTAAGAATGAGACTGGGTTAGGTATTGATGCTGGAACTGGGATGCTTGAGGCCAGTGATGAGTGGTGGAACCGAAAGATTGCGGTTATTTCACTTTACATAATTATGAAAAACTTTACTGTCTACAACTATATATATTGTGTTCTAACTACTGGTTGTCCACATGTAGGCAAGTCCCAATGCAAAAACCTTTAAAAAAAAAAAGGTCTACCAAATTTTCACGCCATGGACATTATGTTTGGAAGGATGGTTGCAACGGGGAAAAATGCATTCTGCACGAGTGGTCAAATACCAAAGGAAACCACCGAAAGGTCTTGGGACTTTGGTAATAGCACAGAATTTGTTGATCCCCAATGTGAACCCTTTGTGAATGTTGACCCAATGGAGGTTGAAGGTCCATCATCGTCGAGGGCAAGACCGACAGTGAATAAGGGGAAAGGCTTGACAACCAATGTCCACTTTTTCAAGCCAATTTGCAAGAAACCCAAAAAAAAAAAAAAAAAAAAAAAGCGTTCAGTTGCGCAAGAGATGTACGACTTTTTGAAGAGCATCTCAGATGTTATTGTTGAAAGTGGAAGCGTAAGTACTCGTACACCATTTGCTTCCACAGTAACTACTGAGGTTAAAGCAATTCTGGACATAGTGTTGAGTCTTCCTAGGGTGCAATCGGGTGATCGCCTTCATCTGTTCGGCACCCTCTTCTTCATGGAAAAAGTAGAGGGTAGGCCCATGTTTGTAGCACTGAGCGATGACAAGGACGTCCAACTGAAATGGCTAGAGAGGCAGTACCAAAGGCACCCTGAATATCATTTTTTCTAAAGGAAAGGAGATTGTCTCGATAGAATTGCTTAGGCTTGGTGTTGTAGTAAACGGATTTTCAATGTTGTACCTGTTGCAATTTTTTTTTCTTTTTTTCTTTTTATTGGTAGAAACTATGTTTACCATGAGTGTGTATGTAAGACAATCATTACTAATTAATTGTTATGTAGTATATGCTTACTTGTTCCTTTTTCTTATGCTTACATGGTCCTTTGCTTGTTGCATTTTCTCTTTTTTTGGTGAATTTGGAAACTAGTAAAACTTTTTCTTTATTTTTTTAAGGTTTCTATTTAGTATATCATACACCTGCTGAAAAAGGTTACCTAACTTCATTTGGATGGTGGCTTATGGTTCTTGTCAGCAACTCTGTAGTGTTATGCATTTGATATGGTTTC
The DNA here is from genome assembly GCF_932294415.1 of Quercus robur. Lineage (NCBI taxonomy): Eukaryota > Viridiplantae > Streptophyta > Magnoliopsida > Fagales > Fagaceae > Quercus > Quercus robur. The sequence goes on along the minus strand of NC_065541.1, from coordinate 42,686,943 downwards.
TGATGTAGGATAGCCCTCTGGATTGGATATTAGGGTTGCCTAACCTCAATATGGGTGGGCCAAAAGGCTCTTGATATTGTGGTTCATTGATCTCTTTTTTAAAAAATTTTCATATATTCTGGAATAACCCAAAGGGAAATGTTATCATTTACTTGGGGATGGAGGGAATATCTTTTTACTTTTAAATTTAATAGCATTTCATTTGTTGATGCAGGAGCTTCGTTTTATTATTGGTTTGGTTCCAATCTTCAACTTATCAGCAACAATTATAGGTACTAGAATGTATGTTGCAAATATTTAATATTTATCATTATTTGAAGTAATATGTTGGAAATTTCTATGGGATAGTGGTAATATTTTTCTAGCATTGTCACTTCAGTGTCTTTTTGTTACTCTCCTTCTTTTAAATTTGACAGCATTTCATTTGTTGATGCAGGAGCTTCGTTTTATTATTGGTTTGATTCCAATCTTCAACTTATCAGTAGCAATTGCAAGTACTAGAATGTATGTTGCAGATGTTTAATATTCATCATTATCTGAAGTAATATGTTGGAAATTTCTATGGGACAGTGGTAATATTTTTCTAGCATTGCCACTTCAGTGTCTTTGTGTTTCTCCCCTTCTTTTATGGGAATTCATGTAGCTTAGGAGATGCATCACTTGGCATAAGGCTTAGCTGGTTTTGTTCTTTTTAATTAGGTACATGGTTGTTATCCTTGGTTTCTAGTAATATGTTGGTTACTATTGTTATCCTTGTTTGGCATGCATTGGTGATACCTAGAATGGTGGTATTCATACTTGTGTTGGAAGTTTGGCTATCATGAGAGTTGTAAGGTCTAGAAAATAATGACCAATTAGAATCTAGAAGTTTTCAATGGTTTGAGGGGCTTTTGGTTCTTGTACTTCTGAGCTCAGTTTGGGAAGAGCTCTCTCCAATGTTGGTATGACATACTTCAAAGCGACACTGTTCCCCTTTCCAAGAAAATACCTAAAACTTCTATGTTGAATTTCTCGCATTTTATTTTATTTATACTTCAACTAAAAATTAGACAGTGGTGCATTTTAATTGCTTAAGGTATTCTAAGTTCTGAGCTTGTTTTGGATGGAATTGGCTTAAAGGTTGCTTTGCATTCTCTAATCTTTTAGCACTTAAAAGCCTTCTTATCATCTATTGCTGTTATTACTGACAATGTAGATGTACACTCATTTAGAATCCTTAAAAAAACAATAGAGTAGTGTTTACTGTTCTTTTTTACTAAATCAACTAAGGTTTACAAAGTGGTATATCTATTTGAGATGTTTGTGATTGTTGATTGACTGGCTAATAATCCATGCAGGGGAATGCTATAGCTTACTCAATAGGCATGACAGGATTATGATGATGAATAAATCTGAACTCTAGTTCTAATAGTTCTTCCTGCTCTCATAAAAATAGGGTAGAGAGTGAGCAAATATAACACCCACTTATATATATAACAAAGAAGCAATTATGATACAAAACTAGTTCATAGTACACACCATCCCTCAAGAAAACTTGGTTCTCGCTTAGATGGTGGTGGAGCAGTATAGTACTGAGGAGGTGCCACCACTGGTGGTCCTTGATAAGGGCTTGTGTTCAAAATTGCATATTGAAATAATGTGTGGAGAGAATAAAGAAAGGTCCAGAACCACAATTCAACTAAAATATAGAATTTCTAGTTTCTACCATCATGATGACATTTCTTCTGCCTTATGAGAGAGTTAATATTTAAGATAAGTCTATCCAACAAAAATATTACTATGTTATATTTAAAGTAATTACTTAATAGGTAAGAAAAATTAATTTATTAGTTGGTGAATTCTAGAGGAAGACAGATAAGTTCAAAATCAATATAGAAGTTGGGACTTGGGACTAGTCTCTCTTTCATCACATGCCAAGATGGCAAAGCAGGTACCTTTTTATTTTTTTTACTTTTATTCATTTTGAAGTTTCACTGTTAAAGGGTTGGATATTGAAACACATGGGAACCATGTGAGCCGAAGCTTGAGTTTCAAGCTCACATTAAAAGTGAGGAAAGTCTGAAACTGTTATAGTTGTTGGCAAACCTAGCTAAGAACTAAGAAGTGAACTTTGGTATCTACATACTATTACATTATTTAGAAAAGTCTGAAACTTTGTGTGCTATTTGATGGTCTTGTTTAATTTATTTGATTTTTAGATTTGTTGAAGTTTAAAAGATGTTGACTGTGTGCTGATCGTACTCAATAGATTGGTTATGGTGACTAGGATGTCACAAAAGTGTACTAGTCTTGGTATTGATAAGAGTCAAATTAATCATAGAATAGAAAAAAGCATCACAATTTAATGAGGCTATCTATAAAAAGCATCACAATTGGTATGAGAATATCTGAAATTTCAGAATGTTTAAAAACCTCTTTCTAGATGGTTAAAAGATGTGATAGAAATTAAGGCCATTGAAAGCAGAGCATCGCAGAAACCTTGTTTGACAATTGCCTAGATGGGGTAATAACTTCTTTCTTTTCTGTTAAGCCTATCTTTAATGAGGTTATCTGTTCATTTGTACATGTAATTAAAGTCGGTAACATATGCAAGGACGCAGACTTCGACCTGAGCGACGACATTGTACTCGCAGCATATATAACTGGGTGTGCATGTGTAACTTACGTGGAGACCTATATGACCAAAGTACCAATGCATACGAACATACAAACAGGGTATGAATGGGTACAGTATACATTAACTAGAAATGTGAATAAATGTCTAAGAACTTTTAGAATGTCAAACCATGTGTTTAGACAATTGTGTAATACATTGCGCACCTAGTATAGATATAATGGTACCAGAAGAGTTTGCTTGGAAGAGTTTGTAGCCATGATATTGATGGTACTTAGTCATGCTGAGGGTAACAAAATGGTGCAAGATAGATTTCAGCATTCGAGTGAGATAGTGCATCGACACGTGGTCATGGTAGTTACATTGTTAGCCACTGTTATTGCAGTGGACATTATCAAGCATGTTGATTGTACATTTCGGGACGTGCCAGAACATATTCAGCATTTAGATCGATACTGGCCACATTTCAAGGTACTTTGTGAATTTATCTTGACTTGATTTTATTTAAATTATCTTTATGGCCATATCACATATTTCATTAAACATGGTATTTTTGTGGCAATGGTTAAGGTTGCATTAATGCGATTAATTGGGTCCACGTCCCCATGGTCGTACCAGTTGATGAGCAACACCCGTACTATGACAGGAAGCATATCAAAACAACAAATTACATGTGTGCATGTGACTTTGACATGAAATTCACATTTGCATGTGTTGGATGGGAAGGATCAGTGCATGACACAAGGATTTTTTTAAACTGCCTCAATAATGAGAGTTACAACTTCCCAAAAGCTCCAGCTGGTTTGTAAATATGCAGCTTAATTATAATATTAAAGTATGTATTATGTAGTGAAAATACTAATGTAATAAACATGTTCATTTGCAGGAAAGTATTATCTTGTTGATTCAGGGTACCCTATGAAGAAAAGGTTCCTTACACCATATAAGGGGGAGAGGTACCACATCCTCGAATTTGAGCCTCGTGAAGTGCTACATCATCCAGAGAAGAGATTTAATTATCTTCATTCATCACTCCATTCAATCATAGAAGGAACTTTTGGAGTTTGGAAGAAAAAATGGAAAATTTTGAAAAATATGCCACCCTTTCATATACGCATTCAAGGTCACATCATTGTTGCTACAATGGTTCATCACAATTTCATTAGAGCACATGAGAACAATGACGTTGAACATTCCAGATCTGCAAAGGGCACATCTAGACATAGTGAGAGAGGTCATTACGATGCCGTGACACATATGATCTTAATCTTGGATGAAACTGAGATAAAAGAGGTTCAGAACAATATTACAGAATCGATATGTGCAATGTATCCGTCGTAGGACTTAAGTTGTTACGGAAATTATATTCCCCTTAATTGCTTATGGTGATTATTATTTTTGTCACAATAGAAATTAGTGTGGTTGAAAATGCCATTAACATTATGGAAATTTTTTTGTGAGGACCATAATTGATGGTTCACAAACTTCAATAATGTAATATCATTTTTTGTTGTATTGTTGGTAAGTAGAACTGATGGCTCACAAAACTTGATTGTAATACCTTTAATTTATGCATTTGTATATATCGTTATATGTGAAACTCATGGGTATTGCAACAGTAGATTTCAAACTTATAAGGGACTTTTTTGTGGGGACCATAATTAATGGTTCACAAACTTCAATAATGTAATATCATTTTTTGCTGTATTGTTAGTAAGAAGAATTAATGACTCACAAAACTTGATTGTAATACCTTTGATTTATGCATTTGTATATATTATTACGTGTGAAACTCATGGGTATTGCAATAGTAAATTTCAAGCTTACAAGGGACTTTTGAATAGACTCCAATGTTATATATCTTTAAAATCTATTTTTTCTATTTTACACACTTATTTTTATAAAATAACCACATATAGTCTATTATACACATTTATTCAAATGAAATGTTATTTTTTTTACACCATAAACAGTAATCATGAGAGGAGAGAGAAAAGAAAAAAGAGTGAGGTGAAGAGAGAAGAGAGAAGAAAAAAGAATAAAAAAATCATTTATAATTACTTAACTGCCACCGTTCGTCCGTTCCTTCAAACCAAAAAAAAATCGAGACACGATATTCTATTTATTACTTCACAGTTACAACTTACACGTTTATCACATCAGAGAAAACAGAAGAGAGAGAGAGAGGGAGAAAGAACGCAGCAGAGAGAGAGAGGGGGAGAAGGCCGGTGGAGATAAGTGTTGCCGGAAGGACAAAGCCGGCGGAGATCGGTGTTCACCAAGCAGCAGCGCCTCGTCCGCCTCCCTACTACAGCTATTCCTCCTCCCCACCGCTAGACTGGGTCAGATCGGCTTGACTTTTTTTTTTCTTCTTATTTTCTTGTTTTGATTCAACTTTGCTGTTATAATGAGAAATTAATTTTGTTTTGTGTTTTGATTATGTGAGACGTTTGAGTCTATGAGGGAGAAAGAATTGTTTTTTATTGAGTTGTTTGATTTTTTAAAGGTGAAAAAATCATTTGGAGTTGCTGCAGTGCTCTCCAAGTCAAGAGAGTGTGAGTTGTGACCCTCTCTCTCTTATAAATTTATACTATCTGAACTGAGTGTCTTTGTTATTTCTTATTTGTGTGATTCGTGAATACGCAAAAGATGTTTGTGAAAATGTTTGATGGAAACTTTGAAGTAATGTTAAGCTCACTGATGATAAAAATAATTGGTCGAATCCTATGCTTCTAGGTTCCTAATGTTTTAAGCCTGTAGTGTGCAAGACCTTCTTTATATGAGCTAATTTAGACAAGCTGTTGGATTTCTGGTATTAACTATAATTGTTATTATTGCATCTCAATGGTGGGGTTGGGCGCACACTTGTGTATTTGTTCTTATTGTCATCATTGCACACTTATGTTTTGTTCTGTCATACTAACGATCATGCATATTTCCTTTTGGTCAGTCATGGCTAAAGCTTCGACATCCAAGCGAAAGCAAAGTACAGAGGCCAAGTCTGCTTTCTGCCGAAGGTCCAAGAGACTAAAAGAGTCTGATATGGTTCTCAATGAGCTTGATAAGGTTCTCAAATCATTGATGGAGCGGGAGGTGAAATTCTCCTCAATTGATGATAACTCTTTGAAGTTGTTTGATAGAGAGGGTTGGGGAATCATGTATAATGATTTCCCTATCCCTAAGATGAGTTGGGTCAAGGAATTTTATGAAAACTTCAACAATATAAATGAACATTCAGTCGAGACCACTGTGGAAGGTGTCATGATTCATCTTACTACTGCTATCATTGCTAAGATCCTTAATATTCCACTTCTTGGTGATGTCTCTAGTAAAGAGTCGTATATAACTAGAAATGATGATAATCGTGATGAAGTCATGCGATTCTTTACCGATGACCCATTATGTCAATGGCCAAAAAAAGCCACTACTTTTAATGCCAATAAATTTGTGAATCCTATTCATAGGTTAGGTATGAACATCATGATCGCTAACTTGTTCCCTACTGCCAACCGGGGAGAAGTTACCTTAGGTCGGATGCTTTTTCTTTATGATATGTTTAACAACCGACCTATTGATCTTCCACATCACCTCTTTCATGTGATGTGTTCTGTTAAAAAGAGTGAACGTATTGTTCTCCCTTTTCCATCCTTGGTTACCAAGCTGTTGTCGCATAAGGATTTTAATGTTCCTGAGCCTAAATATCTCAAGGTCCCTAAACGTCAAAGACCCTTCAGTAGAGCTTCTTTGGATTATAGTATAAGCCATCTTCGTAAGCCTGCTCCTGATCTAGAGCGTCCTGCATCTCCCAATCCCATTGATCCTTTTCCTGAGAATGATGCTACGACTGCTCCTCAGTCACCTCCTACAGAACCCTTTCAGTCCTTGCGTGCCTTTAAAGATGAGATAACAAGATACATGCATGCTTTTTTTGATAACATACGTCAGGATATGGACAGACGCATGCGTGATTTTATCTCACTCCAATAATAATATTTACCTTGAATTTCTTTTAAAGACACCAAAAACCCAACAACCCTAACTATCAATTGCTGAGTGTATATAGATAAATAAATATAATATATATATATATATATATATATATAAACGCACATATACAACTCATTGATGGAGCGGGTGGTGAAATTCTCCTCAATTGATAATAACTCTTTGAAGTTGTTTGATAGAGAGGGTTGGGGAATCATGTATAATGATTTCCCTACCCCTAAGATGAGTTGGGTCAAGGAATTTTATGAAAACTTCAACAATATAAATGAACATTCAGTCGAGACCACTGTGGAAGGTGTCATGATTCATCTTACTCCTGCTATCATTGCTAAGATCCTTAATATTCCACTTCTTGGTGATGTCTCTAGTAAAGAGTCATACATAACTAGAAATGATGATAATCGTGATGAAGTCATGCGATTCTTTACCGATGACCCATTATGTCAATGGCCAAAAAAAGCCACTACTTTTAATGCCAATAAATTTGTGAATCCTATTCATAGGTTAGATATGAACATCAAGATCGCTAACTTGTTCCCTACTGCCAACCGGGGAGAAGTTACCTTAGGTCGGATGCTTTTTCTTTATGATATGTTTAACAACCGACCTATTGATCTTCCACATCACCTCTTTCATGTGATGTGTTCTGTTAAAAAGAGTGAACGTATTGTTCTCCCTTTTCCATCCTTGGTTACCAAGCTGTTGTCGCATAAGGATTTTAATGTTCCTGAGCCTAAATATCTCAAGGTCCCTAAACGTCAAAGACCATTCAGTAGAGCTTCTTTGGATTATAGTATAAGCCATCTTCGTAAGCCTGCTCCTGATCTAGAGCGTCCTGCATCTCCCAATCCCATTGATCAATTTCCTGAGAATGATGCTACGACTGCTCCTCAGTCACCTCCTGCAGAACCCTTTCAGTCCTTGCGTGCTTTTAAAGATGAGATAACAAGATACATGCATGCTTTTTTTGATAAGATACGTCAGGATATGGACAAACGCATGCGTGATTTTATCTCACTCCAATAATAATATTTACCATGAATTTCTTTTAAAGACACCAAAAACCCAACAACCCTAACTATCAATTGCTGAGTGCATATAGATAAATAAATATAATATATATATATATATATTTATATATAAACGCACATATACAACTCATTGATGGAGCGGGTGGTGAAATTCTCCTCAATTGATAATAACTCTTTGAAGTTGTTTGATAGAGAGGGTTGGGGAATCATGTATAATGATTTCCCTACCCCTAAGATGAGTTGGGTCAAGGAATTTTATGAAAACTTCAACAATATAAATGAACATTCAGTCGAGACCACTGTGGAAGGTGTCATGATTCATCTTACTCCTGCTATCATTGCTAAGATCCTTAATATTCCACTTCTTGGTGATGTCTCTAGTAAAGAGTCATACATAACTAGAAATGATGATAATCGTGATGAAGTCATGTGATTCTTTACCGATGACCCATTATGTCAATGGCCAAAAAAAGCCACTACTTTTAATGCCAATAAATTTGTGAATCCTATTCATAGGTTAGGTATGAACATCATGATCGCTAACTTGTTCCCTACTGCCAACCGGGGAGAAGTTACCTTAGGTCGGATGCTTTTTCTTTATGATATGTTTAACAACCGACCTATTGATCTTCCACATCACCTCTTTCATGTGATGTGTTCTGTTAAAAAGAGTGAACGTATTGTTCTCCCTTTTCCATCCTTGGTTACCAAGCTGTTGTCGCATAAGGATTTTAATGTTCCTGAGCCTAAATATCTCAAGGTCCCTAAACGTCAAAGACCCTTTAGTAGAGCTTCTTTGGATTATAGTATAAGCCATCTTCGTAAGCCTGCTCCTGATCTAGAGCGTCCTGCATCTCCCAATCCCATTGATCCTTTTCCTGAGAATGATGCTACGATTGCTCCTCAGTCACCTCCTGCAGAACCCTTTCAGTCCTTGCGTGCTTTTAAAGATGAGATAACAAGATACATGCATGCTTTTTTTGATGAGATACGTCAGGATATGGACAGACGCATGCGTGATTTTATCTCACTCCAATAATAATATTTACCTTGAATTTCTTTTAAAGACACCAAAAACCCAACAACCCTAACTATCAATTGCTGAGTGTATATAGATAAATAAATAATATATATATATATATATATATATATATATTTATATATAAACGCACATATACAACTCATTGATGGAGCGGGAGGTGAAATTCTCCTCAATTGATGATAACTCTTTGAAGTTGTTTGATAGAGAGGGTTGGGGAATCATGTATAATGATTTCCCTACCCCTAAGATGAGTTGGGTCAAGGAATTTTATGAAAACTTCAACAATATAAATGAACATTCAGTCGAGACCACTGTGGAAGGTGTCATGATTCATCTTACTCGTGCTATCATTGCTAAGATCCTTAATATTCCACTTCTTGGTGATGTCTCTAGTAAAGAGTCGTACATAACTAGAAATGGTGATAATCGTAATGAAGTCATGCGATTCTTTACCGATGACCCATTATGTCAACGGCCAAAAAAAGCCACTACTTTTAATGCCAATAAATTTGTGAATCCTATTCATAGGTTAGGTATGAACATCATGATCGCTAACTTGTTCCCTACTGCCAACCGGGGAGAAGTTACCTTAGGTCGAATGCTTTTTCTTTATGATATGTTTAACAACCGACCTATTGATCTTCCACATCACCTCTTTCATGTGATGTGTTCTGTTAAAAAGAGTGAACGTATTGTTCTCCCTTTTCCATCCTTGGTTACCAAGCTGTTGTCGCATAAGGATTTTAATGTTCCTGAGCCTAAATATCTCAAGGTCCCTAAACGTCAAAGACCCTTCAGTAGAGCTTCTTTGGATTATAGTATAAGCCATCTTCGTAAGCCTGCTCCTGATCTAGAGCGTCCTGCATCTCCCAATCCCATTGATCATTTTCCTGAGAATGATGCTATGACTGCTCCTCAGTCACCTCCTACAGAACCCTTTCAGTCCTTGCGTGCTTTTAAAGATGAGATAACAAGATACATGCATGCTTTTTTTGATGAGATACGTCAGGATATGGAGAGACGCATGCGTGATTTTATCTCACTCCAATAATAATATTTACCTTGAATTTCTTTTAAAGACACCAAAAACCCAACAACCCTAACTATCAATTGCTGAGTGTATATAGATAAATAAATATAATATATATATATATATATAAACGCACATATACAACTCATTGATGGAGCGGGAGGTGAAATTCTCCTCAATTGATGATAACTCTTTGAAGTTGTTTGATAGAGAGGGTTGGGGAATCATGTATAATTATTTCCCTACCCCTAAGATGAGTTGGGTCAAGGAATTTTATGAAAACTTCAACAATATAAATGAACATTCAGTCGAGACCACTGTGGAAGGTGTCATGATTCATCTTACTCCTGCTATCATTGCTAAGATCCTTAATATTCCACTTCTTGGTGATGTCTCTAGTAAAGAGTCGTACATAACTAGAAATGATGATAATCGTGATGAAGTCATGCGATTCTTTACCGATGACCCATTATGTCAATGGCCAAAAAAAGCCACTACTTTTAATGCCAATAAATTTGTGAATCCTATTCATAGGTTAGGTATGAACATCATGATCGCTAACTTGTTCCCTACTGCCAACCGGGGAGAAGTTACCTTAGGTCGGATGCTTTTTCTTTATGATATTTTTAACAACCGACCTATTGATCTTCCACATCACCTCTTTCATGTGATGTGTTCTGTTAAAAAGAGTGAACGTATTGTTCTCCCTTTTCCATCCTTGGTTACCAAGCTGTTGTCGCATAAGGATTTTAATGTTCCTGAGCTTAAATATCTCAAGGTCCCTAAACGTCAAAGACCATTCAGTAGAGCTTCTTTGGATTATAGTATAAGCCATCTTCGTAAGCCTGCTCCTGATCTAGAGCGTCCTGCATCTCCCAATCCCATTGATCAATTTCCTGAGAATGATGCTACGACTGCTCCTCAGTCACCTCCTGCAGAACCCTTTCAGTCCTTGCGTGCTTTTAAAGATGAGATAACAAGATACATGCATGCTTTTTTTGATAAGATACGTCAGGATATGGACAAACGCATGCGTGATTTTATCTCACTCCAATAATAATATTTACCTTGAATTTCTTTTAAAGACACCAAAAACCCAACAACCCTAACTATCAATTGCTGAGTGTATATAGATAAATAAATATAATATATATATATATATATATATTTATATATAAACGCACATATACAACTCATTGATGGAGCGGGAGGTGAAATTCTCCTCAATTGATGATTACTCTTTGAAGTTGTTTGATAGAGAGGGTTAGGGAATCATGTATAATGATTTCCCTACCCCTAAGATGAGTTGGGTCAAGGAATTTTATGAAAACTTCAACAATATAAATGAACATTCAGTCGAGACCACTGTGGAAGGTGTCATGATTCATCTTACTCCTGCTATCATTGCTAAGATCCTTAATATTCCACTTCTTGGTGATGTCTCTAGTAATGAGTCGTACATAACTAGAAATGATGATAATCGTGATGAAGTCATGCGATTCTTTACCGATGACCCATTATGTCAATGGCCAAAAAAAGCCATTACTTTTAATGCCAATAAATTTGTGAATCCTATTCATAGGTTAGGTATGAACATCATGATCGCTAACTTGTTCCCTACTGCCAACCGGGGAGAAGTTACCTTAGGTCGGATGCTTTTTCTTTATGATATGTTTAACAACCGACCTATTGATCTTCCAAATCACCTCTTTCATGTGATGTGTTCTGTTAAAAAGAGTGAACGTATTGTTCTCCCTTTTCCATCCTTGGTTACCAAGCTGTTGTCGCATAAGGATTTTAATGTTCCTGAGCCTAAATATCTCAAGGTCCCTAAACGTCAAAGACCCTTCAGTAGAGCTTCTTTGGATTATAGTATTGGCCATCTTCGTAAGCCTGCTCCTGATCTAGAGCGTCCTGCATCTCCCAATCCCATTGATCCTTTTCCTGAGAATGATGCTACGACTGCTCCTCAGTCACCTCCTGCAGAACCCTTTCAGTCCTTGCGTGCTTTTAAAGATGAGATAACAAGATACATGCATGCTTTTTTTGATGAGATACGTCAGGATATGGACAGACGCATGCGTGATTTTATCTCACTCTAATAATAATATTTACCTTGAATTTCTTTTAAAGACACCAAAAACCCAACAACCCTAACTATCAATTGCTGAGTGTATATAGATAAATAAGTATAATATATATATATATATATATATATATATATATATATTTATATATAAACGCACATATACAACTCATTGATGGAGCGGGAGGTGAAATTCTCCTCAATTGATAATAACTCTTTGAAGTTGTTTGATAGAGAGGGTTGGGGAATCATGTATAATGATTTCCCTACCCCTAAGATGAGTTGGGTCAAGGAATTTTATGAAAACTTCAACAATATAAAGGAACATTCAGTCGAGACCACTGTGGAAGGTGTCATGATTCATCTTACTCCTGCTATCATTGCTAAGATCCTTAATATTCCACTTCTTGGTGATGTCTCTAGTAAAGAGTCGTACATAACTAGAAATGATGATAATCGTGATGAAGTCATGCGATTCTTTACCGATGACCCATTATGTCAATGGCCAAAAAAAGCCACTACTTTTAATGCCAATAAATTTGTGAATCCTATTCATAGGTTAGGTATGAACATCATGATCGCTTACTTGTTCCCTACTGCCAACCGGGGAGAAGTTACCTTAGGTCGGATGCTTTTTCTTTATGATATGTTTAACAGCCGACCTATTGATCTTCCACATCACCTCTTTCATGTGATGTGTTCTGTTAAAAAGAGTGAACGTATTGTTCTCCCTTTTCCATCCTTGGTTACCAAGCTGTTGTCGCATAAGGATTTTAATGTTCCTGAGCCCAAATATCTCAAGGTCCCTAAACGTCAAAGACCCTTCAGTAGAGCTTCTTTGGATTATAGTATAAGCCATCTTCGTAAGCCTGCTCCTGATCTAGAGCGTCCTGCATCTCCCAATCCCATTGATCCTTTTCCTGAGAATGATGCTACGACTGCTCCTCAATCACCTCCTGCAGAACCCTTTCAGTCCTTGCGTGCTTTTAAAGATGAGATAACAAGATACATGCATGCTTTTTTTGATGAGATACGTCAGGATATGGACAGACGCATGCGTGATTTTATCTCACTCCAATAATAATATTTACCTTGAATTTCTTTTAAAGACACCAAAAACCCAACAACCCTAACTATCAATTGCTGAGTGTATATAGATAAATAAATAATATATATATATATATATATATATATTTATATATAAACGCACATATACAACTCATTGATGGAGCGGGAGGTGAAATTCTCCTCAATTGATGATAACTCTTTGAAGTTGTTTGATAGAGAGGGTTGGGGAATCATGTATAATGATTTCCCTACCCCTAAGATGAGTTGGGTCAAGGAATTTTATGAAAACTTCAACAATATAAATGAACATTCAGTCGAGACCACTGTGGAAGGTGTCATGATTCATCTTACTCCTGCTATCGTTGCTAAGATCCTTAATATTCCACTTCTTGGTGATGTCTCTAGTAATGAGTCGTACATAACTAGAAATGATGATAATCGTGATGAAGTCACGCGATTCTTTACCGATGACCCATTATGTCAATGGCCAAAAAAAGCCATTACTTTTAATGCCAATAAATTTGTGAATCCTATTCATAGGTTAGGTATGAACATCATGATCGCTAACTTGTTCCCTACTGCCAACCGGGGAGAAGTTACCTTAGGTCGGATGCTTTTTCTTTATGATATGTTTAACAACTGACCTATTGATCTTCCAAATCACCTCTTTCATGTGATGTGTTCTGTTAAAAAGAGTGAACGTATTGTTCTCCCTTTTCCATCCTTGGTTACCAAGCTGTTGTCGCATAAGGATTTTAATGTTCCTGAGCCTAAATATCTTAAGGTCCCTAAACGTCAAAGACCCTTCAGTAGAGCTTCTTTGGATTATAGTATAGGCCATCTTCGTAAGCCTGCTCCTGATCTAGAGCGTCCTGCATCTCCCAATCCCATTGATCCTTTTCCTGAGAATGATGCTACGACTGCTCCTCAATCACCTCCTGCAGAACCCTTTCAGTCCTTGCGTGCTTTTAAAGATGAGATAACAAGATACATGCATGCTTTTTTTGATGAGCTACGTCAGGATATGGACAGACGCATGCGTGATTTTATCTCACTCCAATAATAATATTTACCTTGAATTTCTTTTAAAGACACCAAAAACCCAACAACCCTAACTATCAATTGCTGTGTGTATATAGATAAATAAATATATATATATATATATATATTTATATATAAACGCACATATACAACAGAACTTACAATCTCCATCAACTTAGCCATTAACATCATAGAGCAAATTCAAATGTCTCCACATTGTTTTAAGAAGTACAACTACATACATATCATAAACTGTTACTTGCAATAGTACGATTAACGTACAAAACAAAGGTAATAATACAAGTCTGTATTATTATTTTTATACAAATCCCATTATGGCAAACACATATGCCTAATTTTGACTTCCTCAAACCTAGTAGAGAAGATAAGCAATACTAGAAACATGGCCCAAGATACTACTAGATTTATTGTCAACTTCTTTACTTTCTCTTCAGAAATCATGCGTGCAGCCTTGGCTCTTTCAGCCTTTCTTTTTGTAACTCGCTCCCTTTCCAATGCTGTGGCTGTCAAGGCGTGTGCTTACTTCGACTCTTCATTGGCAACTTCCATTGCATGCTCCAATTGCTTGAATTTGGCGATAACAAGGTGCTGTTGCTGCACCATGCGTATAACAAATATTAGTGTCTAACCACTTGAAGAACTTGCATGCACGGTTATCGTCCTGCATAATACAACACAACACATAAATAGGAATACAAAGAATTGGTTCTTTAATGCACAACACAAATATTTTATCAATACTTGGATATGGTACTTATTGGCGACCAATAGTGATAAGTATAAAACCTCCTACTAAATGTATGAAGCTTCAGTGAAGTCCTAATGATGCAGTTATTAATGTCACAAAGATGGCCATCATAACTGGAAAGATAGTTACTCGTTTCCGATATTGGCATATCTTGGGCTTGAAAAAGAAAAATAGAGAAGAAGGTGCATATGTAAGTAATCAATATAATGCAAGAAATAAGAGAGCTAAATAACATCAACCTACTAATAAGCAATCTCACTGGTAACAAGTTGAACTACTAGTTTGCTGCTTAACTAGTAGCAATTGCCACAAGTACAAAATGATCTAGGTTGGATTCGGTAATATGTTAGCTATTCGGTAACACATCTCATCTCTAGTAGTTAGCTCTAACAAAATGCAAGACTCAAAATAGAGATGTAGAGAAGAATGGAAACTGTCTAATTTTGCGTAATACAGGTTAATACTTCTCACTGGATCAATAATGGGGATCATGTCTTCCTAACAAAGGTACCTCAACCTTAAGGCAGTGACACTAAATTTGCAGTTGTAAACCATTCACCTTTCAAGAGTATAACCTTTTACGTTTTAATTAATCACCTCATATGTATTTTGATAATCATAATCACAGTAGATCCAGAGCACGAGAGATATCAACTAGGCTGATTTCTATGTAGGTGTATATTAAAAAAAAAAAATCACAAGTTAGAGAGCCTCAACACAAAAGTCAAGACTGAACCCAAAAGCAAAAATCTTAAAGGCAAACACTCATATGCATATATGTACGGATTTTGTTAATAGGTACATTGAACAACAAAAAGTATCATGGGCAAAGGAAGAGACCTGCAGGGGCAAGGGTGTAGCAGGGTATAAGGCACAGGAAGTGAGGAAACAATCAATAACAACACATTTTGGATAACTATAGAAAAACTTCTAGAGGATGTTGTCCTTGGCATTGTAGTACTCAGAGATCAAATGCAAATTATAAGAGGATAATCAATTTGAGATGAAAGCACTACAATGCCATTTATAAGTGACCATTTATAACATTTTGAGATGAAAGCACTACAATGCCAATGATGAACATGACACTCATTACTAGTTGTAAGGCAAATCCAAACACCAATGGTGGTTCCCACCATAGAGTTTTTGTCTCTTTGCGATGTATCATGTATGGTTGAACCACCTCGGTTTCAATTTGGAAATCGGAAACCTTCTAAATTGAAAAGAGTTTGTTTGATGTCAAAAGTTATCAAGACTCAGGCTGTGAGTCATGTGATCCCTGTTCTGATGTGATATCCATTTCATTTAATTATTGAAGATGGACTCAATAACATACACACAACAACAAACAACAAAATTTATTCTAATTCACAAAGACCCATGAGTGAATTTCCTTTACCAATCCAATGTTGTTTATATTATAATTCTATAAACAACATTCTCCCAAACCAGGTCTTATTTCCCAATATGTGCAGAAACTCCAAACACTCACACTATACATAAAACAACCCCATTTATCAACAGCTTCAAAATCATCAAACCCAAAAAATGCAACTTGTACATATATGCATAAGGTGGTTTTCTTTTTTATTGCTAAGTTACATGCTGGGTCTAGAACTAACAAGCTCACTCTTCGTCCTGTTTTTATAGAGACAAAATCAGATTTTTTCCAATCTCTCAATCTACACAATGTAGGTCCGTAAATATGTAAATACATTAACCAATGGCATAAATGCACTTTTAATCCCTACATTTTGAACTTTTTCCATTTTGGTCCTTACATTTTATTTTTTCCACTTTTAGTCCCTAAACCAATTAGCGCGTCTCATTTTAGTCCTTTCCGGCATCTAACTAGCGGAAAAGGCTGACGTGGCAACTAGAGCGAATAAAAAAATAATATAAAATACCAGTCAGCATTTAATTTTTTTTAAAAATAATTTATAAATTTTAACTAAATAAAAAAATTAAAAACAGAATTAAAAACAAGAACACAAAGAACACAAAAACAAACCCAGAACCAAACACAAACTCAAATTTAAAAACACAAAAAACACAAAAAAAAAGAAGAAGAAGGAATTCAAAATCCCAGAATGGCAGAACACAGGAGCATAGACCCAAAAAAATCATACATTCTCAAACCTTCCTCTCTCTCTCTCTCTCTCTCTCTCTTCCAAAACTCTCACAAATATCTCTCAAACTTTATGGCTGGCCTCCTTCACTCATCACCACCGCCACCACCACAATCGGCAGTGGTTTTTTCTTTCCTTTCTCTGACCGACCCTCTTTTCTATATCTCTCGATTTGCTCAAACTCATACCCAAATGGCTCAAGCTCATCCTCTTTAGATTCTATCTCACAGATCGGTGTCTTTCTCTCTTAAATCGGTGTTTTTTTCTCTCAGATCAGTGGGTCTCTGTCAAATCGATGGATCTTTCTCTTTCATCTCTCTATCTCTCTGCTTAGTGGTGGAGATCACGGTTGAGGTTGAGATAGATGGTCGTGTATTCCGATGGTGGGTTTGTGGGTTGTGAGATTTTTTTATTTGGGTTTGTGGGTTGTGATTCTGATGAGTGGGTTTTCGAGTTGGAGATCTGGGTTTGTGGATTTGTGGCAGATTGGTGGGTTTGTGGGTTGTAATTTCGATGAGTGGTTGTAGATAAGTGGGTTTATGGGTTTGTGGCGAAATGGTGGGATTTAGAGGATGGTGGAGATCAGTGAGTGTTCGAGTTGGAGATCAGTGGGTTTGTGGGTTCAAATTTCTGGGTATGTAGATCTTGAACGGCACTTGATTCACAAAAATGAGATGTGGAGGTTAAAGGGCAAAACAGAGGGATTGAGCTGGGTTTGTGTTTGGTTCTGGGTTGGTTCTGGGTTTTTGGTTGAGCTGGGTTTGGGTTGAGCAATCAAGTTTTCTTACAATATTCTTTTATGATTTTTCTGTGTTCGATTTCTGGGTTTGTATGATTTTTTTTGGGTTTGTGCTCTTGTGTGTTCTGCCATTTTGAGATTTTGAATTCCTTCTTTTTTGTTTGTTTTTGTGTTATTTGTGTGTTTAAATTTGAGTTTGTGTTTGGTTCTGGGTTTGTTTTTGTGTTCTTTGTGTTCTTCTTGTTTTTAATTATGTATTTAATTTTTTTTATTTAGTTAAAATTTATAAATTATTTTTAAAAACAATTAAATGCTGATGTGGCATTTTATATTATTTTTTTATTCGCTCCGGCTGCCACGTCAGCCTTTTCCGCTAGTTAGATGCCGGAAAGGACTAAAATGAGACGCGCTAATTGGTTTAGGGACTAAAAATGAAAAAAATAAAATGTAAGGACCAAAATGGAAAAAGTTCAAAATGTAGGGACTAAAAGTGCATTTACGCCTTAACCAATCTCATTGCTAAACAAAAAACAGAGCTGATCAGTTTATCAGTTGTGGAATCTTAAGCAAAAAGAACAAAAAAAAAAAAAAAAAAAAACCAGCAGATCCACATCTCTGTTTATAGCGTTGATCATCACACGTTTCAAACAACAATTATTGAAATCCAATTCTGAAAATAGAAAGAAACAAAGAGAAAACACACACAAAAATCACAGTAATGAGAATATTGTGAAAGGTACCTGTGATTTAGAAGACGAAAGATCTACAATTCACAAACTCAAAAACCCATTTACCCATAAATTTAACAAATGGGTCAGCAAGTGAAATTGGAAGAGGCGTGAAATGAGTTTATGGGAAGAGAGGTGTTAGGCTAGGAGAGGTGTTAAATTGGAAGAGGACGAAATGGGTTTATGGAAGGAAGAGTACACGCTGGCGTCGGACTGGGGTTGTCTTCCTCATGGATTTCTCACCTGAGCTCTTCGCCGACGTCAGACCGATATAGGTCATCCTTGTGGATTTCTTTGGTAGGCGTGGACCTCTCTGAAAGCACAGGTGTTAGCTAAGGTACGATGAGGAGTGAATAGAAGAAGGGGGGAAAAAAAAAGAGTAGACGTTGTATTTATTTGCTACAGTACTTTCAGCTGAGCTACAATACCCGTATTAAAAAATATCATCCACGTTTTTTCACTTATTTGCTTCAGTATTTTCAGTTTTCAGCAAAATTAGTTCTATCTAAACAAGCCCTAGGAAGTAAAAGGGGAACAAATCATTTGTGGATAAAATAATATATTTGAAAAATAATAAATTAACCAACCAAAATCATGGACTCAATTCCCTTCACTTGTAAAAAAAAAAAAAAAACTTGAGAAATACTCATGCTCATAGAATATTACAACTAACCTACCAAAAACCATTGACCCGGTAACCTTCACTTGTTAAAAGCAAAAATGAAAATGTAAGGATATAATTTTCCTCGAACTCACTGTGTAACAATTCAAAATATTATTTTTACTTGTTTTTATATTTGTTATTCACACTTATTTAAATAATAGAAACAATTATATGATTTATTAGGAGAATCCAAATGGATTTGAGGGAAAATTTTGTCATACGGCCGGAATCAACCAGTTGTAAAATTGTTAAATTTTTACTAGAAACCAGAAATAGAAAAAAAAAAAAAAAAAAAAAAAGAGGCTTAAATTTGAATCAAATGAATTCAAAAAGTACCATTTGCCGCTTCTTTTGGTAGCAAAAAAAAAAAAAAAAAAAAAAAGAAGTTCAAACTGAAGAAACCTCTTCCGAGTTATCGCTCACGGGTTTCACAGAGAGACACACAAAGGCCAAGTCCAAGCCATGGCTGTGATCTCCAAAGACTCCCAAGACACAAACTCTGCTACTGATCCTCTCTTGTCCTGGCTCTGGTACTCTCTCTCTCTCTCTGTCTGAAGCATTCAAACAAACACATTATTGGCTATTTGTTGTTGTTGTTGTGTGTGTTTAATGGTGATGATTTTTGGTGTGGTGGATCCGATTCCAGGTCGATCAAGAAAGCACTTCAAGAAAAGGATGGTTCCGGGTTAGATCTCACAAAGCTTCTCTCCGATTGCTTCGACACTTTCAAGGACAATACCCAGTACCGAAACGACCTCAGGTTTCTCAAGATTTGCTTCCTCTACGTAATTTCCTCCTTTTTCTTTTCCCATTTCTCAATTTCTTCTATTTTGCTTTAAAAAATGTTTAATGGGTTCACTTCCCTTGTCTTTTTAACTCACATTCACTTTAGTTTCAATTGCTTTATTAGTTTTGTTTGTGTATACTGTATGGGTGGCTATTATGGGTTATTGCCTTTCATTTTCAATTGGGCTTAATGGGTTATTACTTTTAGGCTTAAATTTTTTGTGGGTTTTCTTGGTTTCTCGGTTTCATGTAACTGACCCCAAAATTTTGGGACTAAGGCTTGGTTGTTTTTGTGTTTGTTTCACAATTAAGTTGCTTTAAGTTGAACTGGGTTAGTCTATATAAGTCGTTTTGTTTTCCAATTCAATTGCTTGGGTTTTGTTTCTTTATGGTACTTTCATGGATGGTTGAGTTTTTTTTTATATAGATTAAGATTTTTGATGGGTTCGTTTGGTTTCTGTATATATTGATGTTTTGGTTGGGACTTACTTGTTTTTGGGTCATTTTGTTTCACCGTTAAAGTTGCTTATATGGTGCTTGTCTGTGTTGGTTGAAAAGTTTGATGGGCTTAATTTGGCGTTCTTGTTTTTTGTAGATGGACGTTAGTAATGATTTTGAGAGTGTTTTTAGAGAAATGGTGGAGAGTGAGATATGTATTGACCATTCTGTGCTTTATGTATGCTACGCGTCCTTTCTTGAATTGAAACAGAAGTTGCATGATGCTCACCTGGTTTATCAGTATGGAATGTTGAGGTCTCTCTCTTTCTCCCTCCCCAATTTGTTTGTCTGTTTGTTTCTCTCTCTCAGATTGGAGGTGTCTTATCCTTTTGGTGTTTCAAGTTGTGTCATAACACTAGTAATGTTACTCTGCTGCTAGGAATGCCAAACCGGTTGAGTTGTTGAAGAAAGCTCATGCCTTATTTCTTGATAGATTGTCTGAATCGGTGAATGCTTGTTCACTTCAGAAGGTATGTTCACGTGCCAAATGGTGCAGCTCTTTCTTAAGGAAAGGGTGGAGGGTTGAAGTTTTAATTAGCTGAACTTCATATCTATATGCTATGTCAAGATTCATCTTTTTTCATTTCCATTTGCAGATCGGTGAAGGTGAAACTATTAAGTTTGAGAAAAGTTACATTAATCCATGGTCTGCCTCCACCGTGAAAGATCTATTGAAGAAGCTGAATACTCAAATAATAAAATATGATGTGAGGCAGTATAGTCTTTATCTTCTGCTTAGTTTTGCATATAGTAATCTCATTAATAGTTGGTGTTGTAATTGCTTTTTGACACATGTTTCAGGGATACCATCACAGTACAAAAGCTTATACAGGAAAAGTGACCCTAACTTCTTTAAAGAAGTCATCAAGGAACAAGATTATTGAGATAGGTGATGCTCCACATTAGATTCATTTACTTTGATATATACACATCAATATATCAAACTGCCATTAAGAATTTAGTTTTACATGAATCTTTCTCTTTGTATAAAATAATTTTTCAATGTCAATCATTTGGATGAACTTTATTTGATTTAAAAAATGCAATAGTTTAGCAATAGAAATAATCACTCTAATTTATGATCGGATATCTAAGATTTTCAAACATGAGCAATAAGTTAGTTTCTAAAATTATGAGATCTGACTTTCTTGAACAGACTATAGACAAACAGAAGTGCATTCACACTTTTAAACCAGATTGAAAATTCTGGGGAAGAACTGTTATTCAATTCTGTTATCATAGAATGAAATGGAAGAGAGAAACTCTTGCCCTCTTTCTCTCTTTCTATAACGGATTTGAATGGATTGGAATATGAAGTTGTTGAGACAAGTTATTGAGGCATTCTAGAAATTCTTGCTTGTCTTACTTAATATTCAAGTTCTAGCTTTTTACCAAAAATGTGAGTAAACCCCTGAAGTTGTGTCTCATATAAATAATTGCTTGCCACCATTAATTTATTGTTGTCAAATAAATTAGTACCATTCTGGAGCAACATATGTGCATATCCATTTTTGTCAGTTCTGTTTTCTGGCCATTTCTCTTGAAGGATATCACTTTCTTAGGTTTTTATGCTTAGGGAGGAAGAAAACACATCTCTGAGTTACCATTTTATGATTTCTGAATTTTAAATAAAGGCAAGAGTTAGATACTAGGACTCTAGGAGCCCAAACTTGTTTACCCTTGATTGTGTGCATTGTGATACTCAAAGGTGGAAAGAAGTACCAGATCAAGGGTTGTGCTGGTCAAGGTGGTTTTGCTCAAGTATATAAAGCATATGTCAACAGTAATCCAGATGAAGTTGTTGCACTAAAGGTAATTGCTATCTTAGTATTCTCCTTCTTGACCAGATTTCTTGTTGGATTATATCAGTCTTTGAAATTTCTGGCAGATACAAAAGCCTGCTTTCCCTTGGGAGTTCTACATGTATCGTCAACTAGATCAGCGCATCTCAGAGAAGGAAGTATGCCTTTTTCTAGTGTTCCAATGTTTAATGTCAGTTTCTGGTTTTAGTTATTCACTTATTCTTTATATCTCATGTAATCAGAGATCAAGCTTTGGCATTGCTCACAGAATGCATCTATACTCAGACTATAGCATACTTGTCTTTGACTATCTAGCCCAGGGAACTCTTCAGGTTGGTTTATCATATTTTTTATAATCTATGTTATTGGTTTTAGTCCTCTGTAATACTCAGGCTACAAATCAACCTTGGGCAGGATGCCATAAACTCCTATCTGGTCTCTGGCAAGTCCATGGAAGAGGAGTTATGCATTTACTACACAATAGAGATGCTCTATATGCTAGAAACTTTGCATGGTGCTGGCATCATTCATGGTGATTTCAAGCCTGATAATCTGCTTATTCGTTATTCTAGGTAACAAACTTTTTCATTGTGGGTCATTAGACTCATTACTGTGTCACCTCTTAAAGGAACTTTCATGAAACAACAGAGTGCAATTTGTACGTGTTAATGACAGCTTTTGGTTCAATCTCTTATATATCATCAGAATGTTAAATTTCTATTTTGGTCCTCCATTTTGCTGTTTTTTCTTTTAAATTCTGATTCCTGGCTTATTTGTATGTGGTTGTTTGTAAAAAGCTTCCATTTTTGATGTATGGGAGAAAATTCATCTCTCAAAAATAGCGATTGCAATATTTAGATATTGTTGCAGCATCAGATTGTTAGACACTTCCTAACATACTAAAGACACTGTTTTCCAAAATTATCAATTGCTGGACAAAGTTGCTATACACTCTTTATGCACATTCACTGCATCACATAAGAACTGTAATATAGGCAAGTCATACATTATCTCAAAAATTGGTTTGTGTTTGATAAAGTCTAGCCCCCGATTTAACAGCATCCCTTTTTGTCTTGGCATCTTTGTTGGATTTTTACCTTCTAACTTGTATAATACTAATGTTCTTGCCATGGATTCTCACACTGCATAACTTATATCTATCCACAATAAATGCAGAAGAATATTTTTGTATGTCAAACCTTTTTTCCATGTTTCACAATGCTGCCAAAAGATAACCTATATTTCTCTAATGCATATTTTCTCATGATCAGACACTAATGTCATTATACTATCTGCAATTTGCAGATAATGTCTTTTTGAATTTAATTACCTGACTGTTTTGGCAGGGGTGACCTTCTAGAAGATGGGTTTCATGACCGAACTGGTTCTTGGCAAGATCAGGTAATTTCTGTTTGTAACTTTGTATCAAAGCCTAAATTTTATTTTATTTTTTGAGTTGTTTATAATTAATTAGAATTCTATTTTCCAGGGTCTTTGCCTTGTTGACTGGGGGCGGGGTATAGACCAACATCTCTTTCCTGACAATACAGAGTTTATGGGAGATTGCCGGACTTCTGGCTTTCGCTGTATTGAAATGCTGGAGAATAAGCCATGGACATATCAGGCCAGTCTCCACTTACATAATATATCAAATGCAGTTGCTAGCACTAATGACTAACTTCATATTAGACCTTTTCTTTTATTTGCCTCCAGGTAGACACATATGGCCTTTGTGCTGTTGTCCATTTGATGCTGCACAATTCTTATATGAAGATTGAAAAGAAAGCATCATCTGATGGTGGATACATTTATCTACCCAAATCACCTTTTAAACGGTATTCGCTTATATCTGCATAGTCCTAGGCATCTGTTGATATTACTGAGCACTGTTCTCTTGGTTGATGGAAGAGGATGCAATAGTTAATTTTTCTTAAATTTTTAGTAAATGTCAATTCAGAATTTGAGATATATAGGACTGTAAAAAGAACATCTTTATGAAATCTCTCTTATATTTAACTCACTTTCATACTTTTTGTTTAATTGGCTTCAGATATTGGATTGACCTCTGGAAGGATTTCTTTACCAAGCTGCTTAACATGAGCCCTGGCATTGATCACATAAAGTTGTTGCAGAATTTGAGGGAATCATTCCAGGATTACATGTGCTCTCAACCTCAGCTAATAAAGAAACTAAAGGAGTTACTGGTGAAGCAAAGGGCTTCCTTGTGTTCTGCTTAGTGTCTTTGGTCATTTCCACCAAATCTTAATTCTTAAATTCATGGAATTGTCAAATTTATGCACAGTGCAACAAAAGCAAAATTAGGTGAAACTCTAGGTTAATTTTACCTAGAAATACATACACATCCTTGAACTCCATATTAAGATTTCTGAGAATGTAAAATTACTCTTCCGCACCCCCCTCCTCCCTTCCTTCCTGAAGTCAGTTGAGTTCATGAGAGGATTTGTCTGATGGAGCACTTGCAAGTGTGAAGCTTTCTGTCTTCAGAAGAATAGTTTAAGCTTGTAAAGAATGTAGTGAGTTGGTATGCTTGTATATTTTAGCAAATTAGTACTGTTGATTTCTGTGTATCATATTCAAATCTGTACTCTTAGTGGCCTCTTGTTTTAGTTCATTGATTTTCATTACTATTTCAGCATTCTTTTTTCGTGTTACCGTTTCATACCCTTTCACTTTGTTTCTATTATGGTCCACTCATACTCTAATATGATGTAAAGCTGAAACCCAAAATATTTGTTACTTGCAATTCTTTCTTCCAATTCAGGTGCTTGGGCTGCTGAGCAGACGTGTTTCGTGTTCTAATGTATAACTACTCAGCATCTCAAAAAGTCTCAACATCCATGGACTTGGCAAGAACTAAAGATGTATTAACCACCTTTTTTAACATACCACCATGCTGTATAGTCTGGACATGAGGCTTTGTTCTGGCACTTTTCAACCTAAAGTATCTCTTCTCCAAACCTTGATTATTGAAAGCCCATTGGAATATCCACTCCTTGCCCTGCCTTGGAAGAATTATAAGTTTCAGGTCATGGAGACTGGAGTTAGAGAAATTCTACTTCAGTATTGTACATTATTTGCTAATTGTACAATGTTTGCATCATGTGTGTGTATAACCTACTTACTTTTGATTTACTTTATTATCAAATTATTCAAATATTAACAAGAGACTTGTAGCTTAATAAGCAGTAAAGCAGTTCATGATATTTTCAACGGAAACGTTCATGATTCAAATCCTCGGCTATTAAACTAAGAGAGAGAGAGAGAGAGAGAGAGAGAGAGAGAGAGTTCAACCACCTAGATATTTAGATGTATGGATATAAATTGTTGGATTAGATTAGCACGACAAAATGATCATAGTGTGTACCGAAAGCATTAGCAGCCCTTAAATTCATGGTCAACAAACTTGGATGGTTCTCTTTCTTGTCTAGTCACTACCATATAATCGGAAACAAAATATTACTATTATTATAACGGATAAGATCAAATTGCAATAAGGAAATTACCAAAAGATTATAGGTGGAGATCGGGCCATTGGGCTACGTAGACCAAGCCCACACTCTCACTTTCCCTAATACTCACGAGTCACGAGTCAACTCACTCACTCACTCACCCACTCCCTCCCACTGACTCATTCACTTCAGTGGCACAAGCGTGATTTAAGCAGGATATGAAGGTGAAAAGCGTAATTGAAAGAGAAACCCTAAATGGCTGCATAGAAGTTTCCCATTTATATATTGGGAGCCACCTCCTTGGTCATCGTCTTCCCCTGACATTCAGGACGTAGCGTTCACTCTCTCTCTAAACCGTTTCTCTCTACTTCGGCGACCTTCTCAGGTTAGGGTTTTTCTTCTTCGATCTCATAGTCTCAGATGTTTGAGAATCGAAAACGAAACGTTTCGAGCTTGCTAAATTGTGAATTTGATTGTTTTGTGGTGATCTTTCTTTTCCTAGAGGAAATGAATCCGGTCCGAAATGATGTGGTTTGTCATTTCTTGTTTTTTGTTGTTTTTGTGGGGGTGATCTTTGCGATTTTGCTTTCATATATATATATATATATATATATAAAATCCGTGTTTGGTTGCTGAGAAAATTGAGTAAAATGATAGAAATGAGAGTTCACTATGTTGTGTTTGTACGGGGATCATTGTGATTTTGCACTCATTTTCTTTTTACGTTGTTTGGTTGCTGAGAAAGTTGAGAGAGAGTAAGGTGAAGAGCATTTCAAGCTAATTTAGTTTTGTACATTTTTGGTTTGTATGATGATAAGTGGAGATCTTTGAAGTTGGTTTCAGTTTTGGGTTTTTTATCTGATTGTTTTATAGATCAGTCTAAGATCTGAACACTTATTGTTTAGCCTATGTTGAGGAAAAGAAAGAAAATGAAATCTGGGTCTTAATGTTTAGTATCCATTGCAATTAATTGCGGTACTTGAATCAGCCTCAGTTTTGTGGAACCTAGTGGTTTGTTATGCTCAATTGTGTGGAATTCTGTCTTTAAATATATTCTTTTTATTTCCACATCTTTTGTGCAACCAATTGGAACCAATAATAGTGTACACTCTAATGGGTGGGGCATTGTTCATAGTAATGGGATGATACTTTTTGTTTGTAATGAAATGGTGAAATGATCATGTGCTGGTAAAATGAGCTTTTATTATTATTGTTAGTTTGAATAAAGCTGGTCTTTTAAAGCAGTGTTATGAAGGTGAAAACCCTGTATGAAGTCTTACAAGATTATTTAGCTGTCATTCTGTCATTTCAGCATTTCATTTTTAAACAAAACGAAGACGTTCATCCAATTAAATTCAGAAGTGCCCTTTGTGGACCTTTGGAATTTTAATTCAAGTCATGGTACAGTTGCAAAATATCTTAATGTTCACTCTGTTATCTGTTTTTAATACGTGGTGGTGCGCCTGATTATGGTTTATGCTTGATTTGTTTCCATGCTCTACATATGACTAGCATAATATAACAGCATTTCTTTAATGACGTTTGTAATAGAATTGCCCGTGAAACAAATGGCTATTCCTTTCATAGTGTGATTTACAAAAGCCTATCCAACACTGAAAAATACAATAAGAATTTATCCATATTGCAGTGAAGGGTAAAAAAAAGGGGGGGGGGGGAAGGAGGGGTAAGGTGATTTTCTGTTTCGGGCTGTTGTATGGAAAAATTCTTTTTGTCACTTATGGTTGGAAGTTGCAAATTTTATGTTTTTTGCAATTGTGTGTATATGGTAACTGAAGATCCGATAGTGTTTAGAAACTGATGTTGATTACCCTTGCACATTTTTGTGTGTGTATGATATAATGTTATTCCTTTGCAGGTCACCGTCTTGAGTCACAAACATGGCGGATGGATCACAACATCTGTCGGTATTTCAGAAGATACACGGGCAGTCTTACCTTGTTTCTAGGCTTTCCCCCAATATGCCCCCCATGAATTATAGTGCAAGTAGTGCTTATGTCAATGGGGGTTTGCTGAGTTCCCTGCAGCCGGCATCCCAGGCTACCGGCTTGGCACAATTTTCACCTCTGTCTCCTGTGTTTGTACAAGCTCCATCCGAGAAAGGTGTTAAGGGTTTTCTTGTGGATTTTCTCATGGGAGGAGTTTCTGCTGCTGTTTCCAAGACAGCAGCCGCTCCAATTGAACGTGTTAAGCTCCTAATTCAAAATCAGGATGAGATGATCAAGGCTGGTCGATTGAGTGAACCATACAAGGGAATTGGTGACTGCTTTGGGCGAACTGTTAGGGAAGAAGGTGTCCTTGCTCTTTGGAGAGGAAACACTGCTAATGTTATTAGATACTTCCCCACCCAGGTCAATTTCCTCTCTCTTGTTGTTTGCTGGTCTTCTACCGTTTCTGTCTTTTCTTTGTTTCTTATTGGTGGAACTTTTTTTGTAGTGTAATTTTTAAGGGAAGTGTAGATCATAACTTTAACTATTACTCTTTGGTTTTTCTTTTTTGCGCTTTACTGGTAATGCTTGTATTCCTTCATGTATACCAGGCCTTGAACTTTGCTTTCAAGGACTACTTCAAGAGCCTTTTCAACTTCAAGAAAGACAAAGATGGGTACTGGAAGTGGTTTGCTGGTAACTTGGCATCAGGTGGTGCTGCTGGTGCTTCATCTCTTCTATTTGTCTATTCCCTAGACTTTGCCCGAACACGTTTGGCTAACGATGCAAAGGCTGCAAAAAAGGGTGGTGAGAGGCAGTTTAATGGTTTGGTCGATGTTTACAAGAAAACCATCAAATCTGATGGTGTTGCTGGGCTTTATCGTGGATTCAACATCTCATGTGTTGGAATCATAGTTTACCGTGGTCTCTATTTTGGAATGTATGATTCTCTGAAGCCTGTGGTTCTTGTTGGTGGGTTGCAGGTATGTGACAATCTCCAGTTGCAGTCTGTTTCATTTGTGTTTTTTGGGTTTGTTGATAAGCATCCCTTTCATTTCTCTGGATGAATTTTGTGTTTCATCATTATGTTTTTATCACTGGAATGGGATCATTCAGCCAGTCTGCCTTGCCTCGAAATCTGCCCTAATTAGGTTTACTTCAGAGACTGCAATTTGTCCAACTTTGGATTTGTGAATTAATGCCCAGCTCCCAATTATTTTTGTTCCGTGCATGGAATGTTGGCCAAAGTTGTACTGCAATGCTTTAAATGATGTTTATAAAGTTTCCTAGGCATGTTTTATCTTCACTTTTCTCTTGTTTGGTGTTTACAGGATAGTTTTCTTGCTAGTTTCTTGCTGGGATGGGGAATCACAATAGGTGCCGGACTGGCTTCTTATCCCATTGATACAGTACGTAGAAGGATGATGATGACCTCTGGAGAAGCTGTCAAATATAAGAGCTCTTTGGATGCATTTAATCAAATTCTCCAGAAAGAGGGTGCTAAATCACTCTTCAAGGGTGCTGGTGCAAACATTTTGCGTGCCGTTGCAGGTGCTGGTGTGCTTGCAGGTTACGACAAGTTGCAGCTCATAGTGCTCGGCAAGAAATATGGATCTGGTGGTGGTTAATATGGCACAAGTTATGGTGATGAAGATGATGATGATGAGTGTGTGCCTTCTTCAAGAGTTGAATAATTTTGGTGAACAATAGTGCCAGTATTTAGGGATTTGATATTAGAAATTATAGTTCTGAAAAACATTACTTGAATTTTGAATGTTTGTTATCTGTGCTTGAGCACCTCCAATGTGTAGTTTCTGTTTCTTTTGATGGAGAATAATTAGTATCCGTTCGGATACAGCTGCCAGATTTGGCGTTTTGGCTTTTTTTTTTTTTTTTTTTTTTTGGGGGTCGAGGAAGAGCGTTTCATGTGATTATGCACTGTAGGTCCTGTGTAGTGTTCACAACACTCACAAGTACTTAATTAAGAAAAAAAAACTTTAAAACTGAATATTTTTTACGAATTTAAAAATTATTTTACTACAGTGTTTTTCAGTTTTTAGTAAAATAAGCAGTATTCAAATATAGTATTGCCCAAAACCATATGCTTTGTTGGAGTTGTAGAGAGAGATATATATATATATATATATATATATATATATATTTTTAAGCTACTTATGTGGTTTTGGATCTCATTCTAGGAGATGATGGAGGGCTGGGACTGCTAATATTGATGGATCCCGTGGACTGTGAAGGACTTGAGTTCGGTTGTGTTATCTTAAATACCTAGGACTCATTTGGTAATGTTATTCTAGTAATGATGTTTAAGTATTGTGGAAATATGTTTGGGTGAAAAAGTATTGTGAAAGTACATGTGTTTAAACAACAAAAATTGTTGTTTAAATAATACAACCAAACCGGCCCCTAATGATTGTCCATCCCATGTAATTACAACATGATTATGAATATGAGTTAGTTCTTAGGAGTAATTTACTAGATTACTACACCTGGTGCTGGAAACAGCAAGCTAGATTTTTGTACGGTGGTTTTTAATGTTTACGAAGTTTTGTTAGAGCACTTATTACATGGGGCTCTCCAAATCATCTTTTAAAGTTAAATTCGCATGGGCTGGAGTTTGCAATTACCAAAAAGTCCCTACACCTAGTTCCAAATTGGCAAAAATGACACTGCTTGGAAAGATTTCATGGTAAACAATATTGTGTCAAGCGAGTGTTTCCAAAGAAGGCAAAGAGTGGGTTCTAACTTCTAAGTAAAATTCAAAATTATTATCAAGAGTGGACGTTATTGGGAATGACTAAATTTTCCCGAGAGTTATAAATTGAAATTCTCTAAAAAAGAAGAAGAAGACAAATATGATTTAAATTCTCTTTCTTCTAATTAAGCATTGTAGCTATTTTTTGATAGTCGAAATATTGTAGCTTTTGTACCTACTTTTCACTATTTATTTTATCTCCTTCCCCTCATTTATTAAAAAAAAAAAAAATGTTAATAGTGTTATATACTTATATTATGGTAATGTATATAAATGGAGCAGTAACTCTAATTTTACTTCTCTATTAACTGCCAAATGTGATGCTTGGAAGGGTGCTTAGACTTTGCTTTGATCATGACCTTAAAATCATACTCCTATAGTAGACTAATAAGGAGAGTTTGGAAGAGTGCTTTGACTTTCCCAATTTAATCAGAAACTAAAATAGTACTATATTATGTGAAGGGCAAAGAACAACAGCGTGGACTTTCTCTTTAAAGCACTTTCCTTTCCAGGGCAAGTAAAGTCTCTCTCTCTCTCTCTCTTGCACTCTTCAACACAAAAAAAAAAGAAAAAAAGAAAAAGAAAAAGAAAATCTGGGCTACTTGGTATATGTTGATTCAATAACATTTTGAATCTCTAATCTCTTTTATTTTTTCTCTGAGCAAAGAATGCCAGACAATTTACCTAAAGTCTCCAAATCATTGTTGACCGAAGAAGAAGAATCCATGTGGGAAACTCTACCTCCTGAAATCCTAACCCTTGTTCTCATACGCCTACCTATCAAATCCATCCAAACTTGCACCTACGTCTCCACAAAATGGATATCCCTTATCCGAGACCCTAACTTCATTTCCTCTCATCTCAACCACTCCAACACCCACACCCATCCCATCCCCCTCTTCAAGTTCTGCTCTCAGAGCTTCTTGAAAGCAAACTACAGCCTCAGAAGAAGGGACACCCATGAAAAAGAAGCATTCACGTTGGATTGGGACAACCAAGAAGTACACACTAGGTTTTCCTTGCTGATGATTTATTACTCAAATATGCTGACCAATTCATTCTCTGGAACCCTTATCTTAGAATGTCAGTCTACGCTCCTACACCCATTGTCCGCTTCCGCACAGGGTGTGATGGGCCTGTTGGTTTTGGATTTGATGACAAAACCAACGACTATAAGGTGGTGAGGCTTGTCACCCATGAGAATGCAGCCCAATATGGAGAGTCTAGACATGAGGTGGAGGTTTACTCATGGTGAATGGAGAATGCTTACTACTGCTGCTATGGCTCCCCATTGGTGCTGTGCATGGTTGTGACCCGCTGGCAACTTTTGTCAATGGCGCTTTGCATTGGGTTGCTTTTAGGAAAACTAATAACAATAAATTTCTTTGTTTTGTTATGGTGTTTGATTTGAGGGAAGAGGTGTTTCACGAGATAGGACTGCCTAAAGTTAATTTCAGATAGTAATATAGATGGGAATCGGGTTTTTGTGTGTTTATTTCGGCATATCAGAATTCCCTTGCCATGTTTTATGAGGGGTTTCCGAATCCCACTCTCAATATATGGGTGATGAAAAACTATGCAGACGCGTCTTCCTGGACCAAATTCGTAATTTCGGCTTATCAAGGTCCCATAGACTACAATCCAAGGGTTAGAGGTTTTAGGAAGAATGGTGAGGTTATATTGGAAATGAATGTAGGACAATTCGTCTCGCAAGACCTCAACACCAAAGAGAGTAAAGATCTTGGGATTAATGGAGATGGTTATCCTTTTGTTGGTTCTTATGTTAAGAGTCTAGTTTTGCTTGACAAACCCAGCCGCGCGTGCAATTTCTTACTAAGGAAAATGAAAGTGGAACACCAACAGGCAAGATGCATGGTATTTTCATGCTTTTTCATTTTCTTCTTCATTTATACTTGACATTAATTATGAGTTAGATATGAATATAAATTCTTATTCTGATTGATTACCTTAATTGAGTGGCTTTATATTTAGAATAGATAGCTTATCAATGTCATGGTCGTTGTCGGTTATATTCAATGTGCATGGCATCAATAGATTTATAGATGTACTCATATTCTAGATTAGTCAGCAAAATAAAAGATTTTAAATTTTTTTTGATGGTGTTTACTGTTTGGGTTGTAGTTGTCATAACGTTAAATGTATGTTCCATGAACTATATTGTATTGCCTCTTTGTGGTTACGGAAAATTATTGGATATTCCGGGAGTATTATAAATGCGTATTTTCCATTCTCACATGAATTGTGGATTTTACCATAAATTTAATTAGTAGGATCCACAGTTATGTGAGAAGGGGGAATACGCATTTATGATAATCCGGAATATCCAATAATTACCCTGTGGTTACACCATATTATTTATGGATGATTTGTAGTTTGGTTTTAGTGTGTTTATAGAACCCCACCTTCCCCTCTTCCCCCCACTATCTATTTGAAAAAAAAAAAATTAAGCACTTAATTGTATTTGCCATGCTTCATGCTTGCATTGGGGTGAAGATGCTTGCCAATGCTGTGTGTGCGCGTGTGCACGTCTTGTCTTTACAACATTTGGTTACTAATATTTATATAAATTTGTATAAGCACTGAATGTGAGTTATAATTCTTCTTCTGTGCAATCATACAAGATGTTTTCCACCCATTGTAGCTCACTAAGGAATATATTCCCTTATTTGGAAGGGAAAATTCTGGAAATTCATTGGTAGTTAGCATCTTTCTAGTCTTTTATTTTTTGTAATTGAAAGCATGTTGATGGAAAAATCAATCCTTGGTTCAAAGAGTGATTTGTGACTGTAGCAACGAGATCTATGATAATTATCAAAAGAAATCAAAGCGATCTATAATAATTTGTGATTGTTTCTTAGGAAGAGATAGTGGTTCAGTTTGTGGTTTTTGGATATATTTTCTTGTTATGGAAGATGCTAGTTTCCTTCACTGTTTTCCCATTTGGGAGGTTGCTTCTCTACTATATGACTTTATTAGTTTGGAGGCAGCAATAGGTTGTAGGCATGAGAAGCCTTTCCTTATAGACATCCTTCTCATCCCACGCCAACTCGGTGCAGGTGGGCTTAATCCAAAATCCTAACACAACTACCAAAAAAAATCTACCAAGAAGCGAAGCTGACAACTTTTTTTATGCAAGTCATTTTGCTGCAAATTATTTCTTTTTATAATGTACTAATTTTCTTAGGTTTTTTTTTTTTGTTTTTTTTGGGAGAAGATTTCTTAGTTTGTTCTTTACGTCAAAGTTATCTTTTTTAAGGGAAGGGTTAAATATTTCTCTTGAGCAATTTAAGAAAGAGGACATTTGTGTTATGAATGAAAAGAGTGCACCTATGACCAATTATTGTTGAGCAGGGATGGTAGCCTGCACACAAGACAAATTAAACACTAGGGATGTACTTTTTGATAAATGTTGGTTGATTGTATATTTCATTACAGTTCCATGATTCAGAGTATCATTTCCTCTTTGATCCATTTGAATTGACTAACCGCTAGGGACGCATTTATGAGAGTATGTTGAGAGATGAAACAAAGCTTGAAACTTTGTACTCATCATGGTGAACATAAAGTATATTTGATTTTTAATTAATTTCATTACTACTTATAAAAAACAAACCCCCCTTGACTTATAATTGTATTTTGTATTTGTCTGGTTGGCTTTGTCTTGTCTTTGAGTTGTTTTGTTTTGGTTGTAAAGAACCCTAGATGTCATATTGGGTGTGTCCTTTGTTGTATTCTGAATTGTGCAATATTTCTATTCTCTTATTTTCTTTTGGAGCTTGGTGTCTTCTCTTTACAATTGCCCTTGGTTTAGTAGCAAGATATCTTCTTATTATATGATTGCTGGCATGAGAACCTACTTAGATCATTTACCCTAGCCCCCATTCCCTTTGGTGCACATGTTCACACGGTAAATGCTTGGAGTATGTCTTAATTTGTATATTTCGAAAAACTAGAAATCTCTGTGTAGGGATTTTATTTTTTAGTAGTTATTAAATTGATTAATACTACTTTATCTTTTTATGGTATTAGATCATAAACACGAATGTACTTACAGTTTTTAAATTCTTGCAGGAACTTGTGTGATTATGGTTTCTAATGAGTTGTACATATGTAATAGACTTCAGCTCCGTGAAAGAAAGATTCTAAAAAGTTTTTTTTTTACGATATTTAAGATATGTTTGGTAATTGTTTTTTCCTCTTATTTTCTATTTTCAAAAACAATTTTTTATTTTGGAGACTAAAAAACTTGTTTAGCAACCTAAAATGGACAGAAAATAAAAACTGTTCTCAAAACTCAATTTGTGAAGGAAACTAAAAACATGCAAAATATTGTTTTTAGTTTCTAATTTTCAAAAGTCAATGAAAACATGCATTTAATTTAATGAATTTGTCTCATTTAATGAGTTAGCATTAGAGTTCAAATCATAGTAACAACATATTTTAGTATTTTCTGTTTTTTTCTTCAAAAAACTATCATTTTAATTTCAACTCACCAAACATGTTTTTGATTTCAAAAATACAAGAAAATTGTTTTTTCTTTATATTTCCAAAAACAAATTTTTGAAACAAAAATTGTTACCAAACATAACCTTAGTTTCTTAGTATTTTCATTAGTTTGTCATGTCAATATGGATTGTAGTTGTTATAAACTTATAACATTAAGGAGTTTATTTTGTTACATTTGGGATACACCACTCTTATGTTATTGTTTATTGATGATTCGCAGTTAAGTTTCAATATGTTTACAAAAATTATTGTGTGTGAACTAGATAACAATTATATGTATCTAATGTGTTGTAAAGGTATCTATGGAATATTCCAAAACTTGCAATTAAGTGGGAATGAATCGAATTGGTAGGAGGAAACACTTACTCTTTCCTATTCACTCAAAACATCAAACTTTCATTCCTCTCAAAATTCGGATGAATCGGAAGGAATAAAATTAAGTTTAATGAAATTTTTACTAGAACTCCCATAAAAACGGTATAAATTTAGACATTTATCTTAAAATAGGGATATAATAGTAATGTTGTTAAAAAATAATTTCGCGTGCATTTTCATTCATGGACTAGGTAACATTATTTGGATGATTTGCCACAATATAAGTAAATTATGCCCATTACTATACATTCAAGTTCTTAAGACTCGAAGTTATGGTAGCCGAAATGGTCAAGGAGGTGTGTGTGTGTGTGAGAGGAACCATCCGTGTGTGTTAAGGCTTAAGACTGTACAGGTATAATCCTATATTTTTAGAGGTGGACAATGGGAGACTAGAATCTAGAAAGCTGCTTAAATACTGGGCCTGGGCAAGAGTGATGTGCTGCACAAGTAAGGAGCCTGAACTTCTTTGGCCCTACAACTATTTAATTTATATTCTAACACTTAGTATGCTCCAATAAAAAAAAAGAAAAAAAAAGAAAAAAAGGGAAGAGGTTAGGATGCAGGTTCTGAATAATTTCACTTTCAAATTGGTTCAAAAAGTCCCTTATTCTGATGAAGCAATATCTAGAATCATAGATAATAGAAAGACTAAAAAAAAAGAAAAAAGAAAAAAAGGGAAGAGGTTAGGATGCAGGTTCTGAATAATTTCACTTTCAAATTGGTTCAAAAAGTCCCTTATTCTGATGAAGCAATATCTAGAATCATAGATAATAGAAAGACTAAGAGGCTGTTTGATAACGTTGTTCTAATAACGTTGTTTGTATTTTTTGAAAATATGTGTGGGTGAAAAAAAATGTGAAAATACGTGTAATACTGTTTAAAAACTGAAAACATGTGTTTAAACACATGTACCAAACGGCCCCTAGAATACAGTACTTAGAAAAAAGTGATACAAAAAACCTTCATAAATTGGTTATTTCAATATATTTTTCATCACAATATTTTTCAGGCGGTGTCAGCCTGACTTTCAAATATAAATATTTGAAGCTAATCCCATGTAATTTGATTATCACCTCAAGACATCTAACACAATACTTGTTTAACAGTCAATCCCTTCAATCTTAAGAGAACCTTCCTGTCTATGGGCTGCTGAACCTGTCTTTCTCTAGCTCCACTTCAAACAACTAAGAAAACTACATGGAAGGAGGTAGGTCTTTATCATGCGCATCGTCCTCCCTCCCCTTCAAGCTTCTTCGCCAATCTCCACAAAAGCATTTGTCTGCAACTAATCTCTAGAGTAATCTTAATCTTAGCAAACACCGCTGAATAGTCCCATATATATTGGTACTACTTTTTATTCATTTGTTTATTATTATTCCTATGACCTAGCAACATAGCCAAGCCATTCCTTCAAACACCAATGTAAACTACAAGAATGGCTTATGAGTTATGAGACGGATAAGATTTTGTTTGGGGCCTTCTGTATCGGTTAAGTGTCGCTGTAACGGGTCATTATAACAATTTCTTTGTGTCTTCATCGACAAAAGAATGAAAGGGTTTCAGTTAGAAATGGACTTGTCCATGATTATGCAGAAGACTTGGCATTTCAATTGAAAGGGAAAGAGCTCCTACTTAAACAAACAAGCTCATTACCATAAACTCACAATGCAAAATGGCTTCATCTCTGGTTTCTTCCTTGACCACCCGAGCCATAGTCCTCTTACTTGTGAACATATCTTTCTCATTCAACAATCTGGCAGCAAAACATAGACACCATGCCACTCATCACCACCGTTTTCATAGCCACTCCCCTACATCAAACCTAAGACTCCACCAAGCCTATATTGCCCTCCAGGCATGGAAAAAAACAATCTACTCTGACCCAAAGAACTTCACTACCAACTGGGTTGGTCCTTCTGTGTGTAGCTACACAGGCGTGTTCTGTGCACCAGCTCTTGATGACCCCGAGATAAGAGTTGTTGCTGGCATTGACCTCAACTCTGGTGACATAGCTGGGTTCCTCCCTAATGAAATAGGCCTACTCTCTGACCTTGCACTTATCCATCTAAACAGCAACCGCTTTTGTGGCATCATTCCAGAAACTTTAGCCAACCTTACACTTCTCTATGAGCTTGATCTCAGTAACAACAGATTTGTAGGTCCTTTCCCTTCTGTTGTGCTCCCTCTTCCCACTCTACGCTTTCTTGATATCCGCTTCAATGAATTTGAAGGGCCACTGCCTCCTGAGCTTTTCAACAAAGAACTTGATGCAATATTTGTTAACAACAACCGCTTCACCAAAATGATTCCACCAAATTTTGGTATAAGCACAGCCTCAGTGGTGGTGTTTGCTAACAACCGGTTCGGGGGCTGCATTCCACCGTCTATATCCAACTTTGCCAACTCTCTAGAGGAACTTGTTTTAATCAATAACAATTTGACAGGGTGTTTGCCACAAGAGCTGGGATATCTCTACAAATTGAGGGTGTTGGATGTGAGCTCTAACAGTATAGTTGGTCCTATACCATACAGCCTGGCAGGTTTAGCTCACTTGGAGCTACTAAATCTTGGGCATAATATGCTAAGTGGGATTGTATCAGAGGGAGTGTGTCTTCTGCCCAGCTTGAAAAACTTAACATTCTCATACAACTTCTTTTGTGAGGAGCAGGGAATATGCCAGAATTTGACATCAAGAAAAGGCTTAAAGTATGATGATCGTCAAAATTGTTTTCCAGAGAAACCATTGCAGAGAAGTGCGAAGGAATGCAATGCCACTCTTGAGCACCCTGTTGACTGCTTCGAGCATCCCTGTGCTGGTGCTGGAGGAGGTGGTGCTAAAACTGCTTTTGGAACTGCTTTTATTCCTGCTGCGGCACCAGCAATAGTGCCAGTGTCCTCACCTTTTATCCCTCCAAGTTACACATAAAGCAACCATATAAGGTAGTAACTTTCAGAAGCAAAATAAAATCCAAATTTGGGTGATACAATGACCTTGTAAATTACTCGTGTGCAGCTTGTAAATAGATATACCTATGATTAGAAGAAATCACATCTCCCTCAACTTGAAAAACCATGTAAATGTAAACTCTCAAAGATTTGGAAATGGCTACCAGATTTAGTCCAATACAAATAAAAATTTGACAGAAACCATGACTGCTTGGTCACAGCTATCTTCCTCAGGCAGATAGCATGTTTATTCATTAGCTTGGATAAGTTGGGCTTGATTACATGGTCCATTACATAACATAAATAATCAGGAACATCGCTTATACGATGCATGACTTGTAGCCAGTTACTTTTGTATGATCAATGTCCTATTTTACCCAGCTAGAAGTAACTGATCTGAAATCTCATGCTAGCACGCCTGTGATCCCTTGATATACAAATTCACTTTTGCTTTATAGTTTATACCCTACAAAGGGATTTTGGAGAGATGTAGATAAAGTTTTTAGCGGGTTCTAACCATCTTCTGAGTTACTTCCTTTTAATCACTGTCCTCATTCTTATATTACTTTTTGCAGTAATTATGGAACCTTCAACACATTGAACATACACCCATATGAAGTTTCAAGCAAAAAAACATTTACTTTAATTGACAGCATCAAATTGAAAGCCAATTTGGTTTTCATCAGAATAGCCGTCAGCTCTCTCACCCCACTCAGAAAACAAATAAACACAGTGGGAGCCCAAGATTGAAAAGAAAAAGGATTTACACCTGTTATAAAATTGCTAAATGTACTAAAGTATTACAATTTATATTACAAAGACAAGAATTATCAGCTACGGACTGTTACAGAATCTGTGACAGTTTTGATTATGTTGTATCTCACCTTTTCTTCTGAAGGTGAACTCAAGGTGAAAAGCAATTCTATTCCCAACCTGAATAAATAAATAAATAGAAGACATGATTACAACCAAAAGATGGGACAAAAACAATTAACACTAACAGTTCATGTCAAAAAAGACAAATTCTACAATTATGAGCAAATATATTGAAAAGCCAGGAAAGGAATGTGCATGGACGAAGAGGATGAATTCAACATGAAGCAATGCAAGTTTAAATAACAAAATTTTGATTAAAATGATTTGATTTCGATTTTGTAACAATTGGTAAATAATTTCCAAAATTCATGATGTTTAATTTTCATAAAAGCACATGAGAAAAATCGAATTAGAAATGCTATGTGTAAAAAAAAAAAGTAGTCCGCAAAAATTCACATAATAGCTGAGCAGTAACCTAAAAGTTCAAAAATACCAAATGTTTGCATGACAATGAACATCATCTATTACCAGAATTAGTGAGTTGGGTAATGTCAGTTGGTCCAATATGATATAGAAACAAAGTAAGAAGATGCTCTTATGCTGGTGGTAGCGGACGCCGGCAAGTTGGGCACTCCATCTTTATATCCATCCATCTTTGTAAACAACCAGAGTGGAAAAAATGATCACACGGTGTCACCTGTAACATATTTGAACTCAGTCCACTGTTCATAGAAAGACAACCAACAAATTACAAGAAAGAATCCCATCTGAATACCATGCAGTCATTAGATCGATGTGTAAAATCGATGGAAGTCATGCAAATGACACAATCAGTAGCATGATTTGTATCTTGATCAAACCTTCTATAGTAGCTATATTTCTCAGGCAGAATCTGCAAACCATAATACCCAAAGTGAGATTTCCATAAAGAATGCAGTCATGGAAATTTTAGAGTATAATGCACTGTGGGGATATAAGTACACCTCTCCTAACAAGTCTAGCTGCAATAATGCACACCGCAAAATAAAACACAAAAATGAGAGAATAATTATTATTTGCATAGATATTAAAAGTCTCATTGATCTGTAATCTTTCTCTGCATGAATTGAAGCCCATTAAATGAAGAGAGGATTAAGTAATTCAATGTTCCTTTTTTTTGGACAAGTATGAACTAATTCAATGTTCTTGTTGAGTTGAACTACTTAGAATCAGGCGAACAAAGCCCAAAAACATGAGAAGTCAGGACAATTCTTAATGCTTAAGAAGTACTGAATGGTAAGCACCATTTTATATGTTCACATTTTATATATTCTAATATCAAGATTCAATGGGCAAGCAAATCAATTAACAGGTAGTCAAGCTCAGGACTAGAGGTACAATAAACACAACTCCTTGGTCAACTAAATTCCTCAAAATTCTTTTACCTAGAGCAATCATCATATATTTATGATACAACAAATTGATAGTGTGTGGTTTAGAGAATATGAGTGTGCTATGCATGAATGTGCCATCAATTGTCAAAAGAACAAGGAAGAGAGTTGAATCCAACCTGGCGAGGAATGAACCAACGAGAACCAAGGTAGTGCTGGAGAAGAAGAATAGATGCTTGGAGTACAATAAATACACACAAACAAATACACCAACTCCTGTCAGGTTCAATGCGCATGAAGTTGTGAGGGCAGCCAAATATATATAATGGGATTGCTAGCCGAGTAACAGTCATGCCTAAGATGTAATGAGGATGCAAAGGTTTTCTTGAGTCACGAACAACATTGGTGATTATTTGAGGTATCCAAAAAGAGTACAAAAGGAGAAGAATAGGTCTCAGAAAATTATGGAACTCATACATGACCAGAATGCCTCCCAAAAGGATCCCATCTGCAGATATATGCAACAGTTAGATCAAATTAGCCCAACAATTTCATACAAAGAATTTGATAATAAAAATATAATGGTCAAATACATAGTCAAAGTAGAATGAGCTCGTGTATTTGAACAATGGAGCAGAGTGGAAATCATTAAGATTTGAAAGTTAATAAGTATTTATTACATCAATGGGACTAAATTACTAAAAGAGAAAATAAAAATCATATATTAATGTTGCATAAGTAGCATGAGAACTTGACAGGGGCATGGTAACTACATGTCTTAAAGACTGGCTTATTTAGCCCACAATTATTTATTTATTTTTATAAGTTTATGGTTGGGCCCAAGGGGAGGGGGGAGGGGAGATTCACCTACAATTATTAATATTAACAT
This sequence comes from Quercus robur, assembly GCF_932294415.1. NCBI lineage: Eukaryota > Viridiplantae > Streptophyta > Magnoliopsida > Fagales > Fagaceae > Quercus > Quercus robur. Next base: position 42,645,802 of record NC_065541.1, on the reverse strand, counting down.
AATGCTATTCTAATAGGCTGTCATAGCAAATATACTCTAAGACTGTGAAGAAGGTACTTTTGGAACTACCGTGCAGTTATAAAGTAATGTGACTGAACTGTATGTAACAATTTTTCATATGGTAGTAGTCATCACTGATCACACTAACAAGACATGATTCCATATGGCTACAGAAATGAGGATATTCAGTGTGCAATTTTTCTCTATGCAACATTCTAGTTCTTGACAAAGCCTGAAATCTCAAAGTTGGGTAGGCTTATTTCCAAGCTTTTGGTTGACAAGGATTCTTTGGTGTCCACTTCTTTATACTTTCAAAAATAAGCCTATTATCTAATTCAAAGGAGTTTAATAAAAATCAAAATAATGAGGATATAAAAGTAGATTGAATAATTCAAAATCACCCCAAACCACGACACCATGTACTACTCTTACTCTAATTTCACTTCTCCTTATTTTTAGCGTTTACTTGAGAGATAAACCAAATAAGATTAAAAAAAAGAGGTTCTGAGCACACTTGCGTATGAGAAGGCTAGTAAACATAAAGGGGGCGAATGTGCAAGAATATACTTAAGGTGTGCACTATTTCGGAGTGTGCATCACCTCCAATAGATCTTATAAAGAGAAGTTACACCACAACTGGAAGAGTGGCATTGAAAAGACAAACACAAAAGTTCCATAATACTTACAAAAACGACTATATAGAACTGAAAGCTCACGCCTCATTGTCTCCCAACCTTCACCATTATTCATAGGCCTACTTGCCTTCCATATTGCAAGAAGATATCTCATCTCAAAAATTGAGAAGACCACAAACTTGAAAAAGGCAGCAGTTGCAAAAGCATTGAATAAGGATTCTGTATGCAAAAAAGCAAACACACCTGGTTAATGATGATGAGTATGAGGTGATTAATAAACTAAGCCAGAATGGTCATTATACAGGATGCAGGAGCAAAAATATGCAGAAGCAGTTGCACAATTAAGGTATGTCGTATGTAAACAAAATGAATTACACTCTTGCATACAAGTTATAATAAGAAAGCCAACACAGTGTATGCATTTTACACAAAAGTGCTGAGATTTTAGCATCATAATAAATGTCGATACAAAAAGAAAGGCTAGAAAGCCATTTTCCCTGTTGTGTAGCAAGCATGCATTTAAACAGTATGTTATTGAGGTGTACAACTTGGATTTTCCAAACCCAGATCTGATGATATTATTATCAGACAAGGCCAGTCAAATTGCATTCCATATAAAAAAAATATTTAGCTCATTTGGATGACTTTCAACTGGCATATTCACCAAGTTAAACCAAAAGTACGTGAATAATTATTTTAAGAATCTAAAAATTATACCATAGTTTTCAAACAAATGGTCAATTAAATGCTAGTATACCATCACCATCGTTTATAAAAATACATGCAACTTCAGGTGTGGCTCACATATCAGGGTGCTCTATCATCAGTTAGTACAAGATTACATGCCTATTGTAAATTTAAATGATGTCATTCTAATTTAGCACTGGATGCAAATTGCAAGTGGACGGCATTATCGGAAGTACATACACAAATCTGCTGTAGGTAGGGGACAGCTATCCCATTGTGTAGGCCAGACATTGAACCCAAAACTAAAAGGAAACAAGAAGTTTTGGGGGGGGGGGGGGGGGGGGGGGAAGGCACTGTGGTCATTTTTTCCATTAGGGTCATTGTTGAGACAGATTTCTTTCCAGAGTTGGTATTTCACTTTGCAAGTGAGACAATCTAACATGTGGAGGGTACAAACAAACCAAAAATGATAAGTCAAAGGCATTTGACATTCTCCAGCTATATATATATATATATTTTATAAGAATGATATATATATACGAAAGGCTACTCTATGCATGAAAAGCATAGAGCAAACCCAAAAATTACAAAAAGGGAAAAACAGAGTAAAGACAGAAAAGAAAACCAAGCAAAAGATTAGTTACATTCTCCAGCTATATGGAATCCTTAGATAAATTATGTAACCAAAAGCTTGGGTAAAGTAATCAGATAGAAAAAGTTAGTATTTCCTACTGCAGTTCTATAATTGCAAAAGAATTCTTATTTGTACCAACACTACTACACTTTGTCAAGAAGTAAATAGCTGATTAAACGGGTCCTCTAAAAATCTTGTAACTAAGATAATTGTAATAATCTAGTCAAAAATTATAATACATATACGTAAGTTTATAAAATTGTACATAAAAGAAAAACCTCTAGCAGTCTCTTTTCAATAATATTATTTTTACCTATCAAAAAAAAAAAAAATCTAGTACGCTAGTATTGGTTATTACTACACTTACCAACAAGTATTCCAGCTGTCAGATGGAGAAGGCAAAGATAAGCATCCATGATAGCTTGTTGGCCAATCATTAAAATTGAAACTTTGGCAGCTCCCTAACAGTGGAAGCAGAACCATGATTTTTTTGTGAACTCAAAAAAGCTAAAAGAATATTGACAAAAACACATATACAGAAGCTATGACTTTTATAGTTTTATTCTCAAGTACATTTTTTAAAAGTTCTTACAGATTGAGTGTTGCCATGTTCCATCTGCCGAATTAGTAGAAGAACTTGAAGGAAAGAGACCTGATGAAAATGGTTAAGGAGTCCACGTAAAACAGGCTAATACATTCTGAATAATCTAGGCGAATAATGATAATTAAAGGATACAAAGGTGACCATCAAGGTGTAGTTCACTGCCTTGTTATAGTAGACCTCAATGTTGACAGATGTAGCATTTATCAGTAAGGGTGAGAAGCAATCCCTATCATCATCCACTGCAGGACTTTCCATTAACCCTTCTATATGATAACGATCACGATCCCCATCTACAAGAATATATGAAATAACTAAGTAAACCAAAGGGTAGCCTTTTTTTTAAAGGACCAAATGTTTCTAGAGCCAAATAAGGTCAAAGAGAAGGGGGAAACAAAAAGAAAATTTTAAAAATATATATATATATATATATATAAATATATACACTGAGAACTCAATTACCATTTTGGTTCGATGAAACGCGTGAAATTTGAGCTGCAATTTCAATATTACAATGCTTCTCCATTTGATAAATTGGTGCTGCAGGAAGCAAGAATAGATATTACTACAAGATTGAAGCAACAAGGACATAACACATTGAAGCAACATGGACTTAAGTTCAAGGTGAAGAAGACAAGAATACAATGTTTTCTTCTCCATATCTTATCCCGTGGAGATTCTTGGAACACCTGGGATGAGAAAACTCCTAGCTGTACAAAGAAGTTAGAAAGGTAGAAAGCATTCAGAACCCTTATAAACAAACTTACATCAATAGATGACAGCAGTAGTTTTGTGAGCAATGTCAATCAAACCTAATGCAAGCAATTGTCAAAGAAAAAGCTGCTAAGTTTGAGAACATGCAAAGACTAGGATTCAGAATAAAAAACTGGGGCCCACTAACATCCCTAAACAGATCTAAGATTCCGGCATCAAGCCAACCCAATATTTATATGTACCAAATTTATGTAGAGGAGATGGAGATATGGGATATGGATACAATGCAATGCAATATGAACGCAGCGATATGTCAATTCTTGAAAGTCTAGGATATGTTAACTAATTAATATATTAAGATATCTTCACCATGTATATATTTTTTTTTTTGATCAGTAAGATATGTTTTAAATTTTCACAATATATTATACAAGTTTTTAGATTAAAATACAAATAACATACATCAAAAAGAATAAATTAAGCATAAATGATTTAATTAACTTAGAAGCTATAAACCAAACAAAAAAATTATCCAGATCCAAATTTGATGTTTATTGAATGTAGAGTTTTGAATGTTCCTAACTTTCAAAGATACTAGATTTTATATTTTACATATAAAACTTTTTTCCTAAAAAAAAAAAAAAAAAAAAAAAAATCAACTTTTGCCCCCGAAAAGTATGTGATGTACTTCAACTGTCACAGCCATGGTCTACTGTGTCCCACTGTATAAAAATCATTTCAGTGAAGTTAATTTCATTACTAAAAAGTATGTATCTGATACATATCCTGCTGTGTGCTGTGTATCCAGATTGGATACAAATCAGATAAGAGTATGAACAATTTAGGTTATTTTAAAGTATCTTCTTAGTGCCAAGTCCAATCCCATCCCAATAAAGGCAGGGTGAGTAACAAAATATTCCTGATAAAAATGTCGACATATATTTCATTTCCATGCAAGTGGTATAAAAGGTCATATTTAGTGCACAAGGATTCCACTTTTGCGGGGATTATATGTAACACACGCGCTCATACAGGATTGATTCTGTGAAGCATGACCTCACTCTCCACCCCTACTTTAAGTGTAAACTAACAAAAGAAATCCCAAATCAAATTTGTGATGCCCAATCAAGACCAGGGTTAAAAATTGATGAATTCGAAACCCAGTGATTAACACACTCCACTACTATCAAATAAAAAAATTTATAAGGCAAATACAGCAAGATATGACTCAGCATATCATCGGGCAGCAAACAGTGACACCAATTTCATAATAAAGTCATTTTAAAGCAATATAGACTGTGGAAATCAAAATCTTAGATGATATGAGTGAGAAGCATTACCAAATGATATGGATTAGATAAAAGATAATCATCTTCCTGACTCAGCTCCCCCTCTTTTCCACTGCAATATGGTAACACATTAAAGTAGAGAATAGCAATTAAGATGATGAATAACATTGAATTAGGTAACTCAAATTAACCTTAGGAAAAATGAAATATGGAAGCAGATAACATGCAAATTGATATTGTTAACAAATCAGTAATGTGTTCTACAATGCAGTTATTACTTCAAACTGCCTATCATTTCATTATGTCCCAGAAACTGTCCAAAGAAGAATACAAAAAAATACATAAGAAATTCCAACAACTGACACAATGAAACTTCGGGAAAGTTTTATCACTTTTGTGTGCCATCCAACATTTTTTAAGGCATTTAGTCTTATTAGCCTTCCAACAGAAAATTGTGAATTTATGTGAAGAAAAATCAACTTAGACATTCTAATGATTTGCTTTGCTTCTCATTTTAACTGCTATTACCAAATTATGCATGTTAACTGAAAAAATCTAACGTAGAGTGATAGAGAAAGGAGAAGGGAGAAGGCATGAGAGTTTTATGTGGTTCAACCACATGGCCTACATCCACTAAACAAGAGCTCAAACAGCTGTATCATCTTCGTTAACTTAGATGATGATGCATTACAATAGAACCCATTTTTGTAATGGGAATGACATACACAAATCAATCACAATTTTGAATTGATTGTTCAGTCTACCAATTTCTTGATTTATTCCAATCCCATAATTTTCTCCAATAATCAACGATTTTATAACATGGAATGCATAGTTTTAAAAACCGGACCAGACCGGCCGGTCCGACCGGTTCAATTGGGAACCGGGAGTCAGTTAGGTCTGGTTAAAACCCAAAACCGGTCAAAAACCGGGGTTGAACTGGAAATTTTTAAAAAAACGGTTTGATGCCCGGTTCGGTTTTTAAAACCATGATGGAATGTACAACCTCTCAAGTTGTGCATGGTATCCTTGATAAAATGAGCAACTTGTAAATATTAAATCTTTCTTTTTTGAAGTACATCTTCCAAATTTGTTCGTAATTCTCTTTTGGAGTACAAGAAAGGGGCCAACAATGGTTACTACGGCCAAAATAATTAAAGGATCCATTAGGATCAAAAACTTGAAATGGGGTCACAAGAAAAAGATTTGAAATTCTTTTTTATGTGAAATAAATAATCAACTAGGATTGGAGGAAAAAAAAGAGAGGAGGATTTGAGATTTGTTTTTAAAAATAAAGGATCTACTAGGAGCGGAAAATTTTTTTTTGATTATATATATATATAATCAATATATATTGATAACAAATAAAGATTTATTGATATAAAAAAAGAGACACCCTAGTACACAGGGGTGTACAGATCAAGTACAAAAATTGAAGAAAATATTTGGTTTCTCCACACTGACAACCAGTCCAATAAGGCTCTAAAAAGAGAAACTTGAGATTAGGGAGAGAACTCTCACTATCTTCAAAGCACCTACTATTTCTTTCCCTCTAAATACACCACATCAAACAAAATTTTAGAATTTGTGGAGTAGTGTGAGTTTAGTTTGAGTATGGGTCATTGTCATGGCGAGCATGTGGATATTTTGGAGTTTAGGTCCAGTTGGTTGTTGTGACTAAGGATGTGGAAGTGATGACAAGAAGAAAACAAAAGGAAAGCAAAAGAAAATGACCCATGATTAAACTGACTTGTGTTAGCACTAGTCACTTGGATGATGATACATTATAATAGAACCTGTTTTTATAATGAGAATTACATACACAAATCAATCGCAATTCTGAATTGATTGCTTCAATCACACAATTTCCTTTAGAAATCAATTTTTTGATTTATTCCAGTCTCATGGTTTTTTTCAATAATCAATGCCTTGATTTGGTCTTCAATAATATTGAAAGTATATACTTTCCTATATTAACCTATACCTCAAACTAGTTGCTAGACATAAGTATGGCATTTTCAAACCAGGGTCAAACACAAGCAAGTGTGGTCATATGAACTTTAGACTATTTAGTACAATTTTTCACCAGCCGCAAAGAAGACCTTCACATAAGAAGAACAAAGCACCAAGAATAAACATACCACATAGAATATAAAAATGTTTATACAGAAACTAAAGATGTATGGCCATAAAATTCATGAAATTCACCTGTTAGCTACCATTCGAAGTTGTCTAAAAGGCCATATATATACACCTTCCACCCTGATTTGAGCACCCCCAACATTGTGTTCATTGTCAAACACATCATGGAAAATAATTACCCCCTGGGTTAGCACCATGAAAAGCGAAAAAAATTCATTTATATATAAATTATCGAAACAGGAAAAGTAAACATTAAAGCAATTATAGTTATTATATATTAACTATTTCAGTAAAAGAGTATTGAATATATGTTCTATGATGAGAAGATAGCGATTGTGAACTTTTCAGTTGTTGATCCTGGTGATTTGGGGTTCTGAAAGTATTCATAGATTGAATTACATGCATACCATTAAAATGACACGTATTAGAAATGATGAATAGGAAATCATTGTCCTGGCTTCAGCATCAGGAACAGATTGTGCAAGCTTAAATCAACGAAAATTTTTATAATGATGTTTAGCATATCTCGCACTTATGCATTACTTTAAAACAGCATGTTATTCATAAATGCTGACTTTAATATGAACTTCTTTACCGACAATTCCACCTACTCACCTGAACATAATGTACACCGGTTATTTTTGTTGGTGTACTAACTAATTCAATCATTGAATTGCCTGAGGATTTCCTCAAATCTGGAAACCTGGAAGAGCCATTTGTGGAATCTAGAAATTTCCAACTCCCTGCAACTCAGATGCCCAGTTTGTAGGTAATCAGATCAAGATATAAATACTCACCAATTAGGATGATTAACTTCACAATGTGTTCAAAATGATCAACTGATAATATTGCGTGCACATTAAAAACGACAAAAAAATTTAGTAAATTGTACAATAAATTTATTTCTATATATATGTACAAAACTCCACCAGAAAAAATATGTGCATAAAGCCCACATGCCAAGCAATTATTAATAGGTCTACATCTCAATACATGCGACAAATATTAGGCATCTCATTACTTCTAATATCAAGAAATATTATAAAAAATTTATTCAGGTATAGTACTGCTATATTTATTTATCAAAGTATCGGGTGTAGGGAAATAGTTACTCATATGGGTCATATGGCATTAGAGAAACGGGGAATTTTGAAGGTGTTAACTTTCCTATTGATGGGCTCAACTGCTCAAGTTTTTGCTTTTGAGATTGCTCTTACACATTGGATATCTATTGATGGCAATAGTCCATCTTCATCGTTCTTTTAGTACACAGCCTTTCTGCTTTAGTTATCTTTTTCTTTCTATTTTTCATTGAGTTTATAATACGTTTCATTAAAAAATTCAAGTGGGTTAACTAAAATATTATGGGGAGATTTTTTTTTTGATAAGTATATAATATTATGGGAACATATGAGTTTGCTTTCCTCTTTCATTTTTTATAACAGGAGATGCAACTTGAATAAAACAGGGGCGAATTGAAGAAAAAACTGAAGTCACCAATTTGATGACACGTATGGTTGATGTGAACAATCAAACCCAACAAGTGGCAGGTCAAGCTCAACAAGTGGTTTGTCAAACCCAACAACCAATGGAGGCACCTCTTCCATCATTTTTGGGTAGTATACTATACCCCAAATGCCACCACCACCACCACCTGTGATGCTGATTCCCTAGAGGGAGAAAAGAAAAAAAGAAAAAAAAAAAAAAAAGTAATGAACTTTGAGTGTGTGCCTATCAAGCTCTATATCCAATTTAATGAGTGAACCAATAAGTTGTAAATAAGTCCATTACATAATTATTGATAAATCCTAATGAGCGCATGCCATCAATTACAGCAATGGCTCAAGTTTTCTAATCGCAGTCAGATCATACCTTCAAATGTTACAGCAAATAATGCAATTAGTTGGTGAGTGCAAAAATTTAATAATGAAGAGAACTTGGCGGATAAAACCTAAGTTGACCAAGCCAACTCAATCAACAACACGTTATTTTGTTTGGGAATATTTTGGTTTCATAATAACACTAGAATCATGAGAACTGCTGTCCACCCCTCTTCTTCAATGACATTCTACTTTCATTATTAGAGCCATCAGAATCTACAAGAATTTTCCAACTTGGGTTCCTTCATCTGCTCCATAAAGCATGGTTATATACTTGTATTATCAGGTTTTTTCCCCCTATTGGGAGGGCGTGAGGGGGGTGGTTTGATGTGTACAGTTAGTTTCATTACTCTATCAAAGATGATTGAAGCATACTTCCACTCAATGACTTAGGAAGTGAGCACAAACTTTACAGGTCACAAGCTCCTAAATTTTCTAATCAAATAATGACATAAGATAGAAAAATAGTCATTATGAGGTATATGACAATAATCAGCTCAAGTTAATGTCTAAACAAGATATCAGCTGGCAAAAGATAAGAATAAACAGAAAGAACAACATAACCACTGAAAAGTGAAAAGGAATTAAAGCTCGCACACAATGAAGCCCAGTGGATATTATACACAACTCAGACTTGCCAACAATCTTCCTGATATTATACAGTTCTCTCTCAATGTCTCACCGATCAGTTTTAGCCATAAAATCAACCCTTCACAATATCCTCAACTATTGCCAAGTATATCATTTCATGTAACTCTTTAAAAAGCAGTGTTCAAACCTTTCCCCTCTATTTATACACACACATGCGCAAAATACATCTACTTTACACCTTCCATGTATCAAATGAAACATGGAAATCCTAACCATATAGTATCACTAATCATATTCCTACTATAGTTCTTGTGGGGAGGTGTTGGAGATGAATTCAAGTTTCATTTGGTTAAGTGGAGGCGTGTTTATAATCCAATTCAGAAAGGTGGTTTGGGTGTCAGAGATTTAGTTGAGTTCAATAAGGCCTTATTGGGAAAGTGGCTCTGGTGATATGCTCAAGAGAGGGAGGCATTACGGTGGAGGGGGGTGCATAATAAATATGGTAGTATGTGGGACAATTGGTGTTCTAACCGGGTTAGAGGAGTATATGGGGTGAGTCTTTGGAAGAATATAAGGGTGGGATGGGATCAATTTGCTCATTTCATTAGCTTCTAGGTAGGGTTTTGGCATGATTCTTGGTGAGGGCAACCGCTGTGTGATAGGTTTCTTTAACATCATGCTGTCTTTTTTAACATTAGGAAACCCAATTTCTCACTTAGTTTTCTTCACCATCATGCTGTCTTTCAATCTAAACTCTCTGTCCAATGGCACTCAACTAGCCGTAATAAGCAAGAGATGGAAGTCATAATGTCAATGTAAACAACAGGTTTGAAAATTCAAGCAGACAACGCAATCAAGCCATGTTTTTGATCGTAGATGAATGATTGTAAGCGTGAACATCATCAATTTGTTCATTGTCATAACTTTTTTGCGAAACTAATTCACGTTGGTAATATTATCCTAGAGGAACATGTCATCATGAACTACAAGTTTGCTTGTAGTTGAATGGTCAGCAAAAAATAAAAAACAAACCAAAGCTATACCAAGCTCCTCATATTCCAAAGAGACAATAAGGAACACATAATGATGTCATATGAAAATACATGCAATTTGTAGCAGACAACTCTTGCAAACAGCATGAGTATAATGAAGAGATGATTGATTCACAGTATATAAGTTGCAAACCTCTGTAAGTTCCTGTTATGTTCCATGCAGAAAATGGGCCCAACTCACTTTCATCTTTTCTTATAAATAGCCACTGCAAAAAAATAACAATATCAACAACATGCAAAAGCTATCACATCCATTCAGAACACTTTGGAAAAAAAAATTTAATTCAATTTAAAACAAATAGTTGACATGAAAAATTGTGAGAGTACTGAAATTCCAAATTTGAAAATGCTTTTAGGTTAACACACAACTGAATAGAAATAAAACTTTTTTCATGTGGTTAGATTTAAAAAAATAATGTGCATCACAAATGGCATTCCCTATAATAAATTAAAATATCATAAGGTCCAATATGTTGTAAAGGTTTTGATGACAATTTACTTGAGATTTTTCTCTGCTAATCCAGGTCCTGCACATTAGGACAACTTGTAAAGCTAGGAATTCCTCAGTTATAAAGCACTTGCATTGATCTCCATGAAAAATGATCATTATCAGTAATGATTCAAGATATGGATTCCCCCACTGCGCCCCCCCCCCCCCCCCCACACACACAAAAAAAAAAAAAAAAGTTATGTATTCCATTTACTAAAGTCTTGTTCTTTTGACTGTCATTCCTCATTTGCTCATTCAAAGAAATATTAACCTCCTGTTAACCAATTGAAACACAATTGAAGGGCTAAGATAAACATTTGAAGCACAAAACTGCATCAATGTAAGATTATTCTTCTTATAGCAGGCATTGGAGGGTTATAATTAGGCAGAAAAGAATTCTTTTACTTACACCACTACTAAACTCTGCTCTTCTAATTTCACTCAAACAATATGATCTAAATTCTTTATTGTGTCTATAACCCAATGACATTCCTTAATCTGCTCTGTCAATCTCACTCTACCAACATCACTCGACTCTAAGTACAAGCATAAAACAGTACAATCCATCACAGATTCACAGTTCCCTAAACCATCAAAGATGCCAAAATGCAAAACATTTATCAAGTTACAGCAAACGTAACATTACATGATCAGACCATTAGTTAACCAACTTACACTACTACATTCAAATTCACATTCTTTATCCTAAATTGCCATTAAATAAACAAGTAAATACAATACGCAAGAACAAAATTAAACACAGATTTTTGGAAACCAACCTCATCTCCCCATGAACGAGCTCTCTCCCGCAATGGTCTCAGACCCGCCACCGGCTGCGAAAGCACCAAACAAAGCCACAATCCAAATACAATCCGAAACACAAACCCCAACCCCCTCCTCTCAAACCGCCAAAAACTTGAACTTTGGCCAATACCCATATCAAAACCCAACAAAACCATCCCAAAAAATTCAACTCCAATTCTTCACTTCTTCTTCTTCTTCTTCTGCCTCAAACTGATTTTGTAAAATCCAAGAAAACAATCCAATACCCATTACAGCATAGAGCTTAAAGAAAAGACTTGGGCTTTGCTTCAAATGGAGTCAAACATAGGAACCACCAGCCGAAAATATCAGATAGAAGAAAATGAAAGCTTAACAACTAATAGACCACAACCAAAAAAATCCCACAATTTTTAGCAAGCAAGGAACCCTTCCTTAACTACCAAAACCATTACCAAAAAAATACAATATATCTTAATAATTACCAAAAACCAAACACTTAAGTACAACCTTGTAGAATACACTCAAATAATAAAACAAAACATGCTGTACGCTAATAGATTTGGGAGATGAAAACTAATAAAGCCTGGGTTAAGCTGATTGGAGTAGTTGGTTGTTCATGTGTCTCTTGGTCTCGGGTCTTTGCTGCTTTGTTTTGTTTGGTTCTGTTCATGGGTGTGCGCTAGTGTTTTTGTTTGAGAGAGAAAGAGAGAGAGAGAGAGAGAGAGAGAGAGTTCTGGGTTTTTGAGGAGAGGAGTGGAGGCCACGCGCTGGAGGGAGGTGGATGACACGCGCCAATGGGTTTGGTGGTGGAGTGGAGTCAGTCAGTTCTTGGCGTCACCAAATGGTGTGCTTGGTATTGTCCCTTTTGGGTGGTGACTGGTGACGCTTCTTTTTGCTACGTTTTTGTTTTTGTTTTTTTTTTTTTTTTTGAGAAACAAACACACATACACAAGAAAGAGGGAAAGGGGTTCTAACATAAATGCACACCACAACTCTACTCAAAAGCCATGGTAACTTTTAAGGGAGGGTGGGGCAAGTTATATTACATACAACACTTTCTCTTAAGTAATGTGGGACAATTACCCATTCTTTTTTTTTTGAGAAACAAACACTTTTTTTTTAATTAATTAATTAATATTAATGTTTTTGAGAAGAAATATTATATTTATATTTATTGTTTGTCCAACCAGATTTATAAAAGGGCAAACAATATTTGACATTTAGAATAATGTCATTTATTATTGAATTGGTACTAAACATTGAACAATTCCTACGCTAATAAAAACTATACTTTTTTTATATCATATGCTAACAACTACATGATTAGTTGGGAGTTATTATATTTATTTATTTTTTTTTTCGAGAAACTTATTTATTAATCTACTTAACATTAAACAGTCCAAGCGGGTGAAGCAATAAGTAATAAGTAACAAAACAAATAAAATTGTATGCGTAATTCCTATTAAAAAAAAAAAATTTGTATGTGTAACAATTTTCTAACATTTTTCATCAAAATGTAGAGCATCCCACTACTACATTAAAAGTTGACTTGTCGAATGTTGACAATGTGGTACACTTGGTACATGTTATTCAAGAACATTGTTGTATTTTATTTTATGTTATGATGGGTCAATTGCACATGGTTTTTTTTAATAGATTAGTATTTCATGCCATGCATATCACAATGACCTATTATCCATGTTTAGTGTATTTTTTTTTTTTTTAATAGTTATTCTCGTCTTTTCATTTTCAATTTAAGGAACTGAATTATTGCTTATTATCCTACCTCCAATACCCTTAAAACTAATTTATTGGGTAGTGTATTCCATTCAACAAGCTCTTCCCTAGTAATGAGTTCATTAACGATTTATATATTCTTTTTTTTTCTTTTTTCTTTTTTAATTTTTTTATTGTGTCGTGGTTCATGGAAAAAAATCGTACTCTTCAAATTTTTATTTTCAAAATATTAACTTTATCATTTTTTTAGTATTTCTAAGAAAAACATCCAGAGTTTATATTCTTTTTTCACTACTGTAATTATCGAACTTATCAATAAAAATAAAAAGTAAATAAGGAGGACTTAGGGGCTGTTTGGTAAGAATATTTAAATATAGTTTTTTGTTTTGCAATCCATAAAATGGTAAATCCCACACTTGAATTTATTGTTTGTCTAATATTATTAAAATATAATTTTCAAAAAATTGTATCATATCTTCCTGATTTAAAACAGGATTTTGAAAACGGTTAAGAGGGTGTTTTTAGGATACAAAAAATGTTTTTAATGATATAATTGTAAATAAATTAAAAACAATGGACACCACATACTAGTTCAAACTCTTTTATCTCTTAAATTAAGGAGTTTATCTTTATCATAAAAAGAATTCTTACACTTCAAATTTGAAACTTATCATTAAAAAAAAAATGATGAGCTCTATTCCCTTATCATTATTCACAAAAAAGAGTTGTGGGGATGTAAGCCCAAATATATATTGGGCATTGGGTCTTGTCCGAGGAGGTATAGTGGTCCGAGAATAGATCAATAATGAGGAAGAAGTAAGACTTTGAACTTCACGAGCAAGTTATGACTATAAAGACTGGGAGGGGTAGGCTAGGAGGAGTATCTCCTCAGCTAAACGAAGAAGGGGTCAAAAAGTGTGTTCTGTCATTTAGAATGACGTTTCAAGAAGTTCTATTAATAAAGATATGCACTACGAACGTACAGGACAAATGGGAGCCAAGAAATATCTAAGAAAAAGCTGCTACCACGATATTGAATGCTCTGCAGTTAACTCTTTGGCCGCATTTATGTGGAAAAGACCCCTAAATAGTGCTGTCTTGGTCGCCCCAACTCACAGAAGGCTTGTAAGGGTGTCCGATGGGACAAACACTCAAGTAGTGGCTTGGACGATCGACAAGCGGAGTGCCAAGATCATTCAAAGGAAGATATATAATGTAAGAGACCCCTGAGGAAAAGGAGATCGAAAATAAAAAAGAGAAACACTATAGTAATCAATAACTAAATTTGTAATCAAACTTGCGAATTAATATATAAAAACTGATCTTCTTGGACTGTGCCGAGAACAGTTTTCTTTAGATTAAACTAGTCTATTTACATTTTATTGTCATTTGAATCTACTTTATTTGTTGAACGATTCATTAAAGCCCAATTTTTCAACTCACTCTCTACAAATTCATTGTATTGGGCCTTTTGGGCTTAAGTTCATTTATCCTTTAGGCTAGAGACTCAAATCTGGTCCTTACAAGAATAATTTATAGATTCTACACATTACTTTTTGTAATTTAAAAAAAAAAAAAAAAATCTTAAAAATAGAAATGGTCTCCCAAACAATTATTTTTGTTTTTAGTATTTTGTAAATTATTCTTAAAAGTGGGAGCCAAACACGTAAATTATAAAAATTATTATCTGAAAACTAGTTTCAAGTTTAATTTTTTGAAAATTGTTTTTATACTGTTTTGAAAACAAAAACAAAAATCCTCCTAACAATTAGGTCTATGTTACACGTATTATAAATTTTATTTACAAAAACTTTTATGTTAATTTTTAAATAAAATTATAATTAAGAAACTTATTTACTATTATATTATTAATATGGCACAACCAACATATATTTAAAATCCATTATTTTTACTTTTTGAGATGCAAAATCAATAATTATGCTTGTTTGTATTTAGATTTCACTAATATCTACTTTTAAATCTGATTAACTTTATCCATTCTGATTTTGAAAACTTCTTTTTAAAAACATCTATAACAAATTTTGTCAGTAAAATTACGTAAAAGATCCAAGCATCTGGAAAATAATTTAGTCTTTTTATAAAATCTATAGTTTTTATATTATTTTTTCGAAGATAATTATGATTATTTTTGTGGTTATCCTTTTGTTATCCTATTTCATTATCGTCTAAGTCTTTTGTTATCCTATTTCATTATCTTCTAAGTGTTTTGGATGAAGTTCTATTTGATCTATAAGTTTTCATATGAATTTTATATTATATTTTTTTATATATATTATTATAGAATTATCAAGAGATATAATTTACGATTTAATTTTCTATTCTTCTTTCATTTTTTTTCTTAAGTTTTTTATATTTATATCGATCTTTTTAGTAAGTATTTATAATTAAAAAATATTTAAAAATAGAAGGAATACTATTGACAATATAAAATTATAATAAAATAAAATTTAAAGTATAATATATTTAAATCTAATTTATGATAGTCACTATTGTAACTTCACTTAATAATAGAATAAAACAATAGTGTAAAATTAACCAAATAAAGACAGATTTAATACATAACTTGATGAATCAATTAATACTAACCAAACTAAGATTAGTTTTATACAAAAAAATAAAATTAAATATCCCGCTTCAAGCCTCTTTTTAAAAGATAAAATTTTATTATTTTTAAAAAAGAGTTTTAATTTTTGGGTATGGCAATGCATGATGAATGAAATTTCCAATTTTGATCATTTAGGTGCATAGAGAAATAAAAAGTAGATTGTTTGGTATGTAGTCAAATGGGGGGTTGCATGACTAAAGTTAACAATCTATTGTGTGAAAGACCTGTTTACAAAAATTAATACATTTAGTTGCTATGGGAAACTGATCATGAAGGATGATTCAACAAGCTTACTGGAATTTCTTCTTTTGTAGAAAAGAAAAAATTAAGATTTTCAACTAGGTCGATTTTTTATTGACACATAGTTTTGTGGCTTTATTGGGGTGGAAAAGAGACCAAACAACCCATTTATGATATTTTTTTTAATTATTTATTTTTATTTTTTGTTACCATGAAAGGAATTACAAAACAAAAGATGCCTACTCTAATTATTTATTTTTTTTTTCTTTTCTGGAAAGGAACCTACTCTAATTCTTGAAGGTACATATTGTCCTAAGTCAAAGAAAATTATTTACAACAAATCTATCTAAGACTATGCCATCTTCTTTGAACTTGAGTAAAATCTTCCAAAATGATTGAATTTTGCTAGTTTGGTGACCTGCTTCCCTTTAGACTATCCTGCAAAAGTATGGATTTTGGTAACAGCCTCTCCTTTTTGCCAGAGGATCAGCCTTTAAACACAACCGTTCCTTGCCTACACTTTCCAAAATGCTAGCCCTCCTCTCTTTCTCTTCTTGTTTATGTGCCCTTGTTAGAATATTTGCATGTGAGTAATGTAGTTGATTAACTAGTGAAATCTCACATTGGATGCTAATGAGAAAAAATAATGGTTAATTTAACATAGTTAAGCTTATATACTTATTGGATTTAAGTCTTTGTCGGTTTAAGTGTGTCTTCATATGTTATATTAATTATTAACCATTTAGGGAACCCTGCTACCAGAATTAGGATATGCCAATATGGATCTTCTGTTCTGTGATAGTCTTCCTACTGCATTTTTGTTGTTCCATGATTGTATCCTTCCATGGCAATGGCCTAAGTGGCCTAAACTGGCATTCTAATTTTTAAACTAAAATTTTGGGACTTTTTTCTAATAAGTACTATTTAGCATTTTTCTAAGATTTTTCATTAGGGGCGGCGTTAGCTTTGGTCCAGGGAAATATATATATATAAAATTTTTTTTGACCCCTAAAATAAAAAGTTGAACACCCTGACTTTAAATCATTTTTAAGTTCAACTGAAATAAGCTTGAATATGATTATTTTAACAATCTATTCTTGCAAATAAAGTTACAATTAATTTATACATTTGACTGAATCTGTGAGTATAGTGGCTGAATTTGAATGTGTTTTTTAATTTTTTATTTGTTAAGTGGAGATTGGGGCATGGATCTGTTAGTAGTTAACACTAAAAGACAATTAAACAAAGGGTGATTCTTAAAAAAATTAGATAAGGAACATGGGATAGGGGAATGATTGGGTGAAGACAAAAACAAATATTAAAAAAACAATTTTTTTTAATACAATCACAAAGACTAATATAGTTGTCAAAATTGAGTTGAATTGTTAAATAAAAGAATTGTACAGAGTAAAGACATAAACTAATTGATAAAAATATTCTAAGTAAAAATAATTAAAGTTCACTAAACAACAGTAATGAATTTTTTTAAAATCTGAGATAGAAATCTTACTTTAGTTTAATCTAAGTGGGACAAAATTGGCTTCTACCATTTTGGGCAAAATAAATAGCATTTTACCCCCTTTCCCAAACTAATTAGGGAAATGCATCTTTTTTGAAAATCGACTTTCTCAAAATCGAGTTAAGTCCTGTAATGACGTTTTTAAGAACCTATAGTGACGTTTTTAAGGACCTATAGTGGCGTTTTTGAACTCAAGATCCATGAAATCGAGTTATATGTAAAAAATTGCATGTAACTCGATTTAATGGAAATCGAGTTACAAAACGTCACTATAGGCTTCTTAAAACGTCACTATAGGCTTCTTAAAACGCCACTATAGGGCTCTAGGATTTTTATTTTTTTATTTTTAAACTCGATTTTAAAAAAGTCAAGTTTCAAAAGATGGGTATTTCCCTAATTAGTTTAGGAAAGGGGGTAGAATGCTATTTATTTTGCCCGAAAAGGGCAGAGGCCAATTTTATCCAATCTAAGTGTATATATATGAAATTCCCCCCCTAGAGACTTGACTTAAACCCGACCCTTGTCTCTTGATCCCATCAAAACTTGTACTTATGAAGTGATCATCATGCCAAGGGTGCATGTTGGTATTGTATTTAGAAACAATAGATTTTTTTCTAAGATTTATTCTTAGCAACCATAATTATATTAAGAAACAATATACGAAATGAACTTATAATTTATCTCTTTTTTTCTTTCGAGTACCATGGACAAATTTGTAATAGGAAAATCACATAGACTGTAAGATTTATCTACTACTCAAGATTTATTATTTTATTAATCCCCAAGAAAAAATTTGCCTGCTATTGTATTTCATCAAAATGTAGAGCATCCCCACTACTACCTTAAAAGTTGACTTGTCGAAGGTTGACAAAATGTTCTTCAGCTGTACAAGTTATTCAATGATATTTTTTTTATTAAATTTTATGTTATGGGTTAATTGAAAATAAATATATCATGCCTATGCACATCACAATGACCTGTTTCATCAATATCTAGCGTCTTTTTTTTTTTTTTTTTTTTTTTTTTATAGTTATTCTGGTCTTTTCCTTTTCAATTTACTTAAGGAACTGAATTATTATTGCTTATTTTCCTACACCTAATACCTTTAAAACTAATTTATTGGGTAGTCCACTCCATTGTACAAGCTCTTCCAAGTAAAGATTTCACTTTCCTCTCCAAAAAAAAAAAAAAAAAAGTAATGATTTCACTAATAATATATTCAACTATATCCAATCATAATATTTTCCTTTCTTTTTTTATCCAGTTCATGGAAAAAGGCATATACTCTTCAAATTTTCAATTTCAAAATATTTAGTAAATAAGGAAGACGTCAAGAGTTTTGTAATTTAATTGATACTTTTTAGTATTTTCAATTGAGACATTCAAAGTTCAAATCTTACTCCCACCATTGTAACTATTGAATTTATTAAATGAACAAAATAATAAGGAAGACCTATGTTACGCATATTGCAAATTTTATTACAAAAACTTTACCAAAAAATAATAATAATTAAGAAACTAGTTTATTAATATTATAAATAAGTACTTATTTATAATATTATTGATATGGCACAAACAACATAATTTTTTGTATGAAAAACATAAGTTGTTATGTTAGTTGTAACCCTTATGTATTAGGGTAAGTTCAATACATTTTCATTTTAATCCTTTATGTTTTATTTCGTTTTCATATTAGCCTTAATGTTCATTTCTTTTAGTACGTACTTTGACTCTCAACAATATATTTTTTTGCTTACAACAATGATGTTCATACATTCCATATTACTTTAGAATTAGTATTTCATAAATAGTTAGGTCCTTTTGTAGTGGTACTCTGATTATATAATATACTTTGTAGTGGTACTTTGATTATATAATATATTTTAAGTCTATTTAAAAAACTCTATATATTATTTTCGTGTTTGTGTGTTTTAATAAGTATTACTGTTTCCTTAAAATAAAAAACTTGAAGGCATTTATTGATCAAAATATTAATTGAAATGGTTACGAGATAGCCAATATGAAAATGGAATTAAACATGAAATGTTAAATTGAAAATTTTGAAGCGCAAATGGCCAAAATGAAAACAACCACATATTTAAGGGGCCAAAAGTATACTTTATATATATATATATATATATATATATATATATATTCCAAACTGGTTTTGAGAAAAATTACTTCAACTTATTATGTGGTCTATGATCCAATTGTCAATGTGTACTTTTAGTTACATGATCTATTTACTAAATTATGTGACTTGTTTAAAAATATATATGCATGCATGCTTTTATAAATCGTTACGTAATAAGTTGAAGGAGATTTCTTTGAATCGATTTGAAGTAAATCATTGTCTTATTTTGATCCCCCAACCTAGGTATGTCATTGATTTTGTAATAAAATGGATAATCACCTTTGGGATTTAACTTTTTCCTATAAGAAATCCAAATCAAATAATTTCTATTACGTTAATTCTTAGTCATTCATTGTTACTCTAAGCTTGTGTTTGAATACTTGAATTTAGATTTGAATTTTAAAGTGGTGGATTGAAATGTCTTAATTCTAAATCTATAAATATTGAAGTATATATGTCTCGTGGATTTCTAAAATTTTATGGCTTTAGAAATTATTTCAAATTCTAAAATTCTAAAGTTTAAAATCTTTGTTGGATTTTCCAAATTAAATAATTTCTATTACGTTAATTCTTAGTCATTCACTGTTACTTTAAGGTTGCATTTAAATACTTGAATTTAGATTTGGATTTGAATTTTAAAGTGGTTTGAAATGTCTTAATTCCAAATCTATAAATTTTGAAGTATATGTTATGAATTTCTAAAATTCTATGGGTTTAGAAATTATTTCAAATTCAAAAATTCTAAAGTTTAAAATCTATGGTGAATTTGTCAAATCCAAATCCTTGGCCATTTTTAAACTATTAAAACAAGGTATTTGAATCTTAATTACTCAAATTCAAATTCATATACCCAAATCCTGCTATCCAAATACATCATAAGTGATCCAACCATCTTTCTTGGAGAAGGTTGCATACTTGCCTTTCATTCAGGTACGTCATAGATATCACCCTTAAGATATTAAAATTAAAAATAAAAATGTCAAGGTCATGCGTGACAAATCCCCTTTTTCTTTCTTAGTTTCAATTTTTAATGAAAAGGTAGTGTATTTTTATTGAGAAATCGAAAAGGTAGTGTTTTGTATTTCATTTAGGAACCGAAAGTGGGCTTACATCAGGTTGCAATTGCATTAATACCTCCTCTATGACATGGGCCATCTCCTCCAACTCCAACTACATACTGACATAAATTCATTCTCATTTTTCCAATAAGCGTGTGTAATAGTGTGTATGACAAATACCCTTTACCCATTTGCCTAAATTGTGTGCTTACCTCTCTCGTTGGACATGGAAAAAACTCCTGCCACGGAAGCTGAGGACCTTGAGATTGGTCTCTTCCATTCTCTTTACAGTTTACATACAGTCTAATTATGTACACTTTTTAAATTTGTTTTTTCAACAGTCCTAACATATGGTGCTAAGTTTTCTTTATGGCTGCAGAAAACCAATATTATGGACTTCCTTTGTTCCAAGCCACATCTGAATTCAGCTGCAGCGTGGTGTCAGAAGATGTTAAGATAGATGTAGTGCCAACACAAACCAGAATGGAGAGAAGACTGATCAGGATCGAACAATTAACCAAAAGATTCACTTCAAATCCAAATTCCAGCAGTCTGTTGGCGACAAGTAGTAGTAGTTCATCGAAGTCGACCAAAGAGCAGTCCTTGGATCACACTAATTCGGAAGAAGAGAATATAATTGGCGCACATAGATTCATGGATCTTGATTTTTACAAGGCTGTCATAAAAGATGATGTTGACGGTTTCATTGATACCCTTGAACGAGTTTCAACAGAGAAGGAACTATCTCTACGTGCTATTTTTGACCAAGTAAGCCCCTCTGGGAACTCATTGCTCCATATAGCCGCTAGCTTTGATAATTGTGACACAGTGAGGCTGATAGCTAAACACTCCCCATGGCTTCTTTCCAAGAAAAATTTCAAAGGCGATACGCCACTCCATATTGCTGCCAGAGCCGGATACCTAAACACTGTCATGAAGTTATTGGTTCTCAATTCATCTGAGCCTGAGGCTGAGAGTGAAAGCACAACTTTTTTATTGTGTTTGAGGGCTCAAAATGAGGAGGGAAACACTGCCTTGCACGAAGCTCTGATAAATGGGCATGAAATGCTGGCCTTTTCTCTAATATACATGCTCATGCAAGAACCTGAACCGCTGTATTATTTAAATAACAAGGAAGGGAAGTCACCATTGTATCTGGCAACTGAGGCTTGTTTCTATGGTTGTGTCAGTACTATGTTGGACCAAATAATTAAGTATGACAACCAATATGGAAAGCTACAAGGAAAGTCACCTGTTCAAGCTGCCATTATGAAGCAGAATACAGGTAAAATTATTGCTGCTATTAACTTTCAACATGGTTTAATTTCTATTTCTGTTGCTGATAAAGGCCTATTTAATTAATGGAGCTATGGAATAGATCAGTATAAACACCCTTGCCAATGCAGTTCTTTGACATCAACGGTCAAATTTTCCCATCTCTAACTATCTATGCATAAGAAATAATATATATATATATATATATATATATATATATATATAAAAGTCACCTCATTGGTAATAGCAAAATATCTCCAACCTATCCTTAAGATTGTAAATGATCAAGTTGTTTATAAACAACTTGTATTTAGTTCGATAAAAAGTTCGTTCATGTTTATTTATTTATAAACAAGTCAAATTTGAACCTCAGTTTTATGCTTATTTAATAAAAAAGAAAAAAAATAAAAATAAAAATCATGAACATGCTCATGAACATTAGGGTCTAATACAAAACAAATTAAGTCGAGACTTCTTTATGAGCTTGGAAATAAGCTTGATATGAGTGTGACAATTAAACTCATATGTTACTAAGAGAAAGTAATTAACAGGAAACTGAGATTACTCATCCAAACTAAATAAGTTTGATATGGGCTTAATAACGTTACCTGTGTTGGATTAAAAGCTCAAAACCTTAATATTGAGCTCGAGTTCAGCTTGATTAATAAATCAAGCCAAGTCGAATTCAAGCTTTTATATTTTTTGACTAACTCGAGCTCGAAAATCATTTATGGGACTTGGTTCAAGATGTCTGAGTTTGTGTCAAGCTTGAACATGTTACATTTATTATCGAACCAAACTTGAACACTCACTATTTGACAAAACTCAGCTCATTTATAGTCTTACCCTGTTTTATCCTAAACTTGCTCCCCTCCCACCATATGGGAGTTTTCTTCGATGAGACCAAATCATTTAGAATAATTTTAATTTTGGATAAATTTTTCAGTAAACATAGTTAGTTATTATAAATTTATTTGTAGGAATAGATTATTATTGTTATTATTATTAACTAAATTATTTATGACGTAACCAAACCATAAAATTGGGATCATTTCCTTTTCTAATTTTCTATCTACTGGTCCAATTTTGAAAAGAAAAATTCACACTAAGAAGTTTTTTAAATGGCAGATATTTTAGATTTGATACTCAAGAAGAAGCCAGATTGGATTCATTTACGGGATGAAGAGGGAAGGACACCTCTCCATTGGGCAGCATCTATTGGATACCTTGAAGGTGTTCGTCTCTTGCTTGGTAGAAATGCTTCCATTGCCACTGAAAGGGATAAAAATGGTCTCTTCCCAATTCACATAGCCTCCGCCAAGGGTCATGTTCATCTCATTCAAGAGTTGCTTCAGTATTGGCCCAATTCAAGAGAGTTGCTCAACCATAATGGTCAAAATATTCTACACGTTGCAGCTACAACTGGAGAACTTAATGTAGTGAACTACATCCTTAAAACTCCTGGACTTGAGTCGCTTATAAACGATACGGATAATGATGGAAATACACCCTTGCATTTGGCCACCATGCATTGGCATCCCAAACTTGTTAGTGCTTTTACGTGGGACAAGAAGGTGGACCTAACATTGATTAACAGTGAAGGATTAACAGCTCTTGATATTGCTGAATGCTCTATTGGAAACACGTTGACCTTTCGACAGGTATATGATTAGTTAGGATTAATTTTCTCTTCATCAAAACGTTTAGTGACCAAATCAATCATTAAAAGAAGAAAAAAAATTATTGCGACCTTTTTCAATAAAGATTTCACCACATGCATGAAACATTTACAAAAAGAATTCATTTACAGGATATGGTCAGTCTTTTAACAAAAGATATATATATATATATATATATGGATTGATTTCAATATTAGTGTTGTTTACATTAATAAAAGCCTCGAACATGATTTGAATAATTAATAACATGGCTTAAAATTGATTAATTTGCATAATCTAGGTTTAAACTAATAAACAAACTATTCTACGTTGTTGCATCAGCGACTGACAATGATTCCATTAAGAGCTGCCGGTGTGCCAAGAAATCCTAGTGCCAATGCTCGAAGACAATGTTTTATTAGATTGGAGGAACAGAAGACGGACATCTGTAAAGACAAAGTCAACACACTTCTGTTGGTGTCCACCGTTGTTGCCACAGTGACCTTTGCTGCTGGATTTTCAATTCCTGGTGGCTATAACTCCTCTGGCGAAGATTCTGGCACAGCCACTTTGATAACACACAACTTATTTCACGTTTTCATTTTTTGTGACACTATAGCAATGTATAGCTCCGTTGTTGTTGCTGTCACTCTGATTTGGGCTCAATTAGGGGACGTCCATTTAGTGCTTATCGCGCTTAAAACAGCATCACCACTTCTTGGAGTTGCACTTGCCACAATGTCTTTGGCTTTCTTGGCTGCAGTATACCTTGTTGTGAGCACACTCAATTGGCTTGCCAATGTTATTATGATCATGGGTTTGGTCTTCTTGGTGGCTCTTATAGCACTCTACTTCTTACTTTGGTTCCCGATGTCATCGAGTTGCCTTATATTGCGTTACGTATCTTACTATCCTTTTTGTCTTCTGGTACTGGTGGCTGGAAGTGGTGAATTGGTAGTGTGATATGCTTAATGCTTGAGTGGCTGCACTCTGTTGTCTACATCTTTTCCTGTAATGCTTGTATCGTGTACTCTTTGCTATCATTATATATGACTTTGAGATGTATTACGACAGTATTTTGTTTTTGTTTTGAGTTATGATGGAGATATCAACCTATCATATATCATATGTATACTATATTTGGGTTTAGAAGCCTCCATCAAATTGCAGCAATATTTTAGATAAAAACAATTGGCTTATTTGTTCTTATCTTCATCTTCTACGATTTCTAAGTTGATAAAAATTATAATTTGATTACAACTCTAATTCTTCATCTTATTATTAATTCATTTTTTACAAGAAGTTTCTTAATACACTATAAAAAGAATTACTACTACGTTCAGGTTTATTATTGTTTTTTTAGATGACCATGTGCAAGTATATCCACATATTCACAAAAAGTATATTTAGATTAGATAACAAGATATATATTATAATACAGTTTAGAGTTTAATGAAACTCTATTATAGAGCTTAATGTTAAAATCATATACACTACATAAATTGGATTTAAAAGTTGTAGTTATACCAAGTACATAGCTGCACCAAATTGCAATAGTGTTTTAGATAGAGTTGGGCTTAGAAGCCATAATTGCACAAAGTTGTTGACCAAATTATTACAGTAGTGTTTTAGATAGACACAAAATCACAATTGTTTTTATCAACTTTTTCTATATATCTCTATCAATTTTTTAAATAAATACAAAACTTGGTTGTTGATATCTTTTATTTTTTCCTTCACATTTTTTGCTAACATTGCACATATATAAGACTTCCTCCTCTCAATTTTTCTTTGTAACTTTGAGTTTATGTGTTGTTTTATATATATATATATATATATATATATATATATATATATATATATATTTTTTTTTTTTTTTTTCTTTTTTTTTCGATGCTTCAATTATAATTGTTCCTCATTTACGTCATTTTTTATTTGGCCTTTATTATATTTGGGTTGGTTTAATCTTCCTGGGTAGTTAAGCAGTCTGTTTTAATCTTTCAATCTCTTTTTTCTTTATGTGAAAAACGGTATTGCTTTATATCTTTTTTTGGGGTAATAGGATTTGAACCCATGTTCCTAAGGCTGCACTTGTTCTAGATAGATTTGCTAGAGATGTACACGTATTGCTAGAAAATGAACTTATATAATAAAGTTTTATCTAAATTAATTTATTGCTAAACTTATCCTTAGTCAAGAGCTTTGTAGCTTAATATTTTAATAAAATATTAATTTAATAAGATGCAACTTGAGGGAAAAAAAAGTGTGCCTTGTGTGGGATTTACATTTAGAAAATTTTTATAATAGACTTTTAGTTTGAATAGAATTTAAATTTGTTTTAAATTATTATTAAATCAGGCAACTTGAGGGAAAAAAACATGGGTTGTATGGGATTTAAATTTATAAAATTTTGATAATATGCTTTTAGTTTGAATAAAATTTAAATTTGTTTTAAATTATTGTTAAATTTTATCCCTTAGTTAAAATGTGAGTTGTTTTTATTTATTTATTATATATATGTATATAATTAATTTACTAATTAGTGAGAGTAACCACTTAACCCAACCACAATTTCTAAACCCAACTAAAAAAAACAAAAAAGTGGGTTGTGTAGGATTTAAGTTTAGAAATTTTTGATAAATAGACTTTTAGTCTAAATAAAATTTAAATTTGTTTTAAATTATTGTTAAATCTTATCCCTTAGCTCTCGTTTGAGAGGAGAGAATGGAATGAAATAGAAATGAATAAAAAGAATAACTTTAGAATATTCTTTCCTTCCCTTACTTAGGAGCTTTAATAGAGGGAATGGAAAGTCCATTCCATTGTTTGAGAATTTAAGTGGGAGGAAATGAAATGGATAGGAGGAAACACTCATTCTTTTCTATTTCCTTAAAACCTTAAATTTTCATTCTCTCCGAAATTGGGAGGAATGTGAGGGAATAAAATTAGATTTAATGATTTTTTTTATTAAAACTTCCAAAATACCCCCTATATATTCAATCCTTTATTTTAAAATAGGGGTCTAATAGTAATATTGTCATAAAATAAATCTATTCCATTCCCTCTATGTTACTCCCAAACAAGATTACTTACATTTCATTCATTTTTATTCATTCTCATTCCTTTATTTTAAAACATTCAATCAAGGATATTTAATTCCATTTCATTCCTTTCCCTTGCTTAAACACATTCCATTCCATTTCTTTTCATTCCCTTATGATCATTCCATTTCATTCCCTTATGAACTTCCAAACGAATAAGCAAAACGTGGGTTTTTATTTTATTTTATATAAAATTAATTTACTAGTTAGTGAAAGTAGCCACTTGGCCCAATTACGGCTTCTAAACCCAACTTTTATTATACTTGAGGAAAAAACAAAAACAAAAACAAAATCATGGGTTGTATGGGATTTAGGTTTAGAAAATTTTGACAATAATAAAATTTTAGTTTGACTATAATTTAAAAAATTTAAATTATTGTTAAATCTTATCCCCTAGTAAAAATGTGGGGGTTTTTTTTTTTTTTTTTTCCCTTTTATAAAATTAATTTATTAATTAGTGAGAGTAGTCACTTGGCGCAACCATAGTTTCTAAGCCCAAGTTTTATTATATAGTATATGATATTAAGATAAATTAAAGAGAAATTTTAGGGTACACACTTTTTTTTGTAGTTGCTAAGATTAGGCTACACACTTTAAACAAGTAAATTAGTAACTTTTTTTATTAGGTTAAGATAATTATACATTATTTATTATTATTATAAAACAATGTCAAAAATCGTATATAAGAATGAAAATATCTTATTCATAATATAAACATATTTACCATTATATATATATATATATATATATAAATATATATATAAATATAAAGTAACAACTTATTAAAAGAGTGCAATAAATATGTTTTTTTAGAATGCATAAGATGATTAAGTATCTTTTTTTGTATTTTATTTTTTGCCAATATCATGAAACAAAGTGTGTAAGGTATGCTCTAAACTCACATGGATTTGAATTTGTCATTATTTTTGCAAATTTAGTATATGTTAGGTGACTGTTTATTGATAATAGTGGGCATGAATGCCTAAAAGTGTCGTACGTTTGATTCTATATTTAGAATAAGTTTTGATTAATTTACAATATATATTTAATACTTAATTAAGTTATATATGATTCTTAATTAAATTGTGCATGGGTATAATACTAGTTTCAAATAATTGAGTGATGTTAAATATGCTATAGTTTTTGCTATATAAAGCTTAGAGACTTAAATTTACTATCGCAATTTAAAAATTAAAAAAAAAAATCACAATACATACCTATAAGGGATGTCTCCACCAAATGAATCCTGGGCTGAGGAGGGCCCATTCGCAGCAATTTATACGATCTGGGTTCGGCCTAAGTCCTCCTATCAAAGACCAGAGGACTAAAGGAAGTCGCAGAGTAACTTGGCCTCCCCGCTGAGGTAGGTCGAGAACCTTCTGTCGAGGAGGAAGATGTTTCCTAGAATGCTCACTGAGAACCTAAAAGAGACAACACAACACCCAAAGTAATAGTCACCTTCATATTAATTAGGTCTTCCTATCTAATGTCAATCGCATTAAATGATGAATGACCAGCCTGAACAATGGAAACTCTCCAAAAGTCTTCTTTCATGATCAAAAGGTAGTAGGAATTGGGGAGCTGTTTGATGGGACAAGCATTCTCTGACATCAAGCAAGAAAATGCATGGTTGGAGAGGGAGGAGCTAAGGGGGTAAAAGGGGACCTTCCCATGAGGGAAGGGGATCATGCTTTTTGGAGAAGAAAAGATAGAGAGAAAAGGAGAAAGTATTGTAGTAATACAGAGATCATTGTGTACCTTGGCGAAAGCTATTTTTATTCAAATATAGCCAGATAGCTCATCTTGATCCCTAACTATGTGTGTTCAGTCTTCCCACAATGGATTACCTCCTTGTGTCTTACAAATTAGTTGTATCGGTTTTTTTTTTTTTTTTTTGGAGAATAAGTTGTGTCGGTTAATTACATTGAGATTATCCATTTCTTAGTGTTTTTTACCCCCACAATACTTGTATTATAATATATATATATATATATATATATATATATATATGTATATAAAACCTAAATTAAGCCACTTGAAGCAATATATATAGTATGTAATGTGAAAATTGTAATATATTAAAATAAAAAAATTATTATATATTCTTAATTAACTAAATATTAATTTTTAAAAAATCTTATGGATTTTTTTTTTTTTTTTTGCCATTACAATTTTAGTTGGAGTAGAATTTTAAATATCTTGAAACTTAGACAGATTTTTATATAAATTAAATCATCATAAAAATTAAGAAATAAAAAGATATATATAATTTTAGATGGAGTAAAATTTTTAATTTCTTGAAGCTTAAGTAATAGAGTTTTTTATTTTTTATTTTAATTATCATAAGAAATAGAGTTTTAACTTTAAGCTAAATTAAACTATCACGAGATGATTAAGAAGATAAATTAAATCAATAATTATGAGGGTGTAAAAATTTGTCATAGGGAGAAGATAATCACTAGGCGCAATCATGATTTCTAAGACCCCAAATTTTATTATATAAAATATAATAAGAATATGATATATATATATATATATATATATATATGTGTGTGTGTGTGTGTGTATTGAAAGCCATAAATTGTGCTAAACTATATTAGTTTAAATCTATTATAATGTATACAATTATTTTTTAATAAATAATTAAGCACTAAACAAATTTTGATAAACTAAAATTTGATATTTTATATAAAAAAAGAGAAAATTTTAAGTAAGTTGGTTAAATGTTAAATTCTTTTATAAAAAGTATGCAATTTGACTTCTTCTTTTTTTAATCCAACTTTATATATTTAATTTCGAAATTGTGCCCGAGTCTTGATCAAAGCTTCCATAAACCCACCTTTTGAAATCGCGCAATATCTATTTCACATATCAATTATCTATACACACAAATGCCACATAGCAAAATAAATTATGGGAAATAGATATAAATAAAATTAGGTAATTTTTAGGTAGTCCTGGAGCAGTATTTCAGGCTTTCAAATAAGGGGTGGACCTTATACGTAGGACTCACCATGGGGTCCACCTCCTATGTGAGAGCCTATAGTACCACTCCGGGACTATTTAAGTTTTTCCCGGTGGAATTGGTAGGGAATAAGTGCATGCCAAATTGATGTGTGTGTACTTTGTGTGCATTAGTCATTATGGCGATGTCATTTTGCATTACATCAAGCTTAATTCAAACCCCCTCTTCTTACGAAAATGGAAGACTCAGTGAAGAAAGAGGGCCCTACATGTGTTGACCACCCTGACTTGATAATAATCACAAGAATTTAGATTCAACAAAATAAAAGTAATACTACATTCACAATATTTTCACAATAATTTCACAACAAATTCTAAGTGATAAGCTGTTACAAATTCTAATTAGACTTAATATTGATATTTCTTTTTAACCCACCAATAATAAATTGTCGTATAAGATTTGTTGTAAAAATATTGTAAATGTAGCATCACTCCAAAAAAATATTTTGACCCCTCAAAAATAATCTTTAACCCCTTAAACAAAAAAGGGCTTAAATAATAACAATAAAAATTAGCTCAAATAACAACAAAAATAATCCAAACAAATACATGATTAGACCAAACAACAAGTGAACAAATTATTCAACAAAGAGAATATTCAAAAAAAAAAAAAAAAAGTGCCTAATTATTCAAATTTGCAATTCGTTCAATCCATTACATAAAAATAATTTTTAATTTCATTTTTCCTTCAAATTGTACTAAGAGAAATATTGTAGTCATAAGTTCTTCTTGGCAATGCTGATAATTATGCTCTTTTTGGCTTTCCAGTTGCAATAATTTTGATCTTCTTAACAATTTGGCTCGCAATTATAGCAAATATCATTTCTCTCTCTCTCTCTCTCTCTCTCTCTCTCTCACACACACACACTCATTTTTCTTCTCTCTATTATCATTTCAACTCTCTCACAGTTTATGTAAGAAATAGAGACTTTACAGCGGAATATAAACAGAACCAGCCTCCATGCAGACCAGCTATTCAAGCACGTTCTGAATTCCAGTTTGTACAACCCACATGCAAAAACGTTTCTCTAACGATGTTGCACACTACTAGAGTGATGCAAATATAATCCACAACTTAAGAGCCTCACAACACTCTTTAAACACTAAGAAATGCAGAATTCGTTCTCTATTCAATGAGTACCACTCTTGGTGTTTATATACACACCACTTCATTAATATTGAGTGGGATCATGGGTTTAGTGGGGTAGAGTAACGGTTCAAACCATTACTTCATAACCCCTGAATTTTACAATTATCCTAAGGTATATAGAGGGACATGCCCACTTTGGATGTCCTTCCATAGTCTTTTCAATTTCTAACATCTCCTACTCATCCACTGTGGGCATGGCACTATTATCCATCTCTCAAAGTGTTTCTCAGTGTGTTCATACTGGCAAATAGGTTGTGTGACCATCGAGCACACTTGCAAAAATATTTGGGAGCACTATACTAAATCTTATACTGAGACCAGCATAGCATCATCCTTTAAGTGTCTTGTTATGCCCTAGACATATGTTAACACATCAAATCAAGCATCTCTAACCCCTCTTGAGTTTAATACTCAGACTTATGCTTGATCCATCATAACTATCTAGATGTACTCACGATTATTTCACTACCAAAAACACTATAACCTGTCGACAATTAGTACAGATATAAGGATGTGTTACAAAATAGTCTTCCCTTTGCACTCATTTCCTTTAACTTTGGTCCAATTGCTTTCCCAGCAATGTCCCTTTAGACTAAATCCATCATGGCCATAGGTAACATGCCAAAGTAGTAGACATCAAAACCTCAGCTTCATGACATAGTCAAAAGTAACAAAGGCATAAGTAAGATCTTAATGAAAGATCCATGGGACTCACACGGTGAAAAAGCAGGGATTTATTTTCTCACCTCCACTTTTGGTCAAGCAAGCACATGTAGTATGAAATACAAGCTACGGTGGAGTTCTCTTAAGTAAGAGCATATATCTTAACTCAATACATCATACAAATCTTAGTCTAGTCGCTACTCAAGTGCCTAACTCGAGTCCTTTATTAGCTTGCCACCTCAGGCATCAAATTAAGGTCTTGCATCTGGCTAACAACAGGCTACATAGATCATGGGCTATCCATGTACGGTCTAATTAAGATAAATATATCATAGACCTCATCTTAATTCCAACTAAGGACATCTATTTGTGTCAACCATCTATATATGCTACATAAGCATTAAATGACACAATATCTCATCTCTGCTCGCTACTCAAGCGCTAGAGGTGATTGCTCATATGAGTGAGCCGACCTAAGCCTGCCGACATACCTTTCATACCACAGAACTCATCATATGGTATATGCATGTGTAAACATACATATTATTAACTGAATAACATCATATACATTAAAACAAATATCCCAAAAGAGTACAATAATTGGTAACTAAAAACAACATATCATCATATTCGATGTAGCCCTATACTCCTAACATGAGTTCGAAAGACATCCCTCCCAATAGGCTTTATTAGAGGATTGGCAATCATGCGGCTTGTAGAAATGTGTTTTAGAACCACTTCATTGTGAGTAATCATGTCTCGAATGTAGTGATATCATATATCAATGTGTTTGATTTTTCCATGATACTTAGAGTCCATAGCATGGCAGCACAAGCAAGTGCTGCCATGCTATCACAATGTACCATAATGGGATCAGAGGCATCCTTGACGACCTCAAGATTCTGAAAGAAACTCCTCAACCAAACTATTTCTTGAACAGCTACTGAACATGCTACATACTCAACTTCCATAGTTGATAATGCTATATAGGGTTGTTTCTTGCTATTCCAAGTGATGGCGACATTATTTAGCAAGAAAGCATATCCAGATGTAGATTTGTGTCCATCTAGGTCACTACCCAATTAACATCACTATAACTAATCATACGTAAATTTGAACCCTAATAACAAAGGACGTAGTCTGCTGTCCCTTTAAGATACCTTAATATCCTTTTGATAGCTTGCCAATGATCAAGTCCTGGATTAGACTAAAATCTGCTAACTAATCCAACAAAATAACATATATCAGGCCAAGTACACATCATTGCATGCATTAAGCTTTCAACTACATTAGCGAACACGAGCCATCTTTTCTTTTTCATCTTGAGTCTTAGGACACATATCCAAGCTTAAGCTCTCATTTTTGGTGACTAGAGTATCTATGGGTTTGCAATTATGCATATGGAAACACCTAAGAACTTTCTTAATGTAGGTTTGTTGTGATAAACCAAAATGTTTCTTTGAGCGACCCTTGGGGATTTTAACTCCTAGAATATAATTTGCCTCACCCATATCCTTCATCTCAAAGTTAGAGGACAACCACCCTTTTGTGGTGATAATCATCTCCATGTCATTACCTGCCAATAATATGTCATCAACATACAATGACAAAATAATGAAATTTCCCTTGGATCATCTTATGTAGACATAATGATCTTTTTCGATCATCATAAACCCATTCGATAGAACGGTTCGATGAATCACAGATACCACTATCTAGATGATTGCTTTAAACCATATATGAATCGCTTGAATTTGCACTTTGTGCTCTTGACCTTTGGTCACAAAGCCAATAGGTTGATCCATATAAATTTCCTCATCTAGTTCTCCATTGAGAAAAGTTGTCTTAACGCCCATTTGGTATAATTCCAATTCAAGTTTGCAACAATGGCCAAAATGAGTTGAATAGAGGCAAAACTTACAACTGGAGAAAAAGTTTCCTCGTAGTCAACACCCTCCTTTTGAGTGTATCATTTTGCCACTTATCGAGCTTTATACCTTTCTATTGACCCATCCGCCTTGCGTTTGCTTTTAAGAATCCATTTGTTCCTAATTGCTTTTCGCCCTGATGGTAGGTTTACCAGATCCCAAACCTGATTAGTCTTCATAGACTTCATTTCGTCATTCATTGGTTTCATCCACTCATCACTAACAAAAGATGAGAGAGCCTCTTGCACAAGTCTTGGCTCATCATCATCCTGTGAAGCAATCATGAAAGCTTCCCCTTCAATCTCGAAACAACAATGAGGAACATTACCACGATTGCTTCTACGTGGCTGAGGTTGTTGTGGATCATCTTGTAGTGGTGTGCTCCCATTGTCTCTAGGATTTTTCGGAATTTCTTCCTTGTCCTCTACTAGTCTACTTGGGGTGCCTTCCTCTTGATCCATCATTTTGATAAAGAGTCAAGTTCTTTTCAACCTCACATTTGTTAGGGAATTCACTTTCAATAAAATCAACATCACATGACTCCAATTCAGTCACACTTCTATCAGGTTGTTCACCTATCAACATATAGCCTTTTGGAATGCTCAGAATATCTTATAAAGATACACTTCTTTCTTCTAGGCCGTAACTTCCCATATTTATGAGAAGTATTGTGAACATAACTTGTTGAACCCTATGGCCACAAGGTATTCAAGTCAAGTTTCTTGCCGGCCCATAGTTCATAAGGTGTGGAAGATACTAATTTAGAGGGCACTCGGATAAGTTTATAGGTTGCAGTAAAAAATGCATCCCCCCAATACAAAATCAGTAGATTTACTTGCGCCATCATTGACCTAACCATCTCTAGTAGTGTTCGATTTCTCCTTTCTGCCACACCATTTTGTTGCGGTGTATAAGGAATCGTTAACTGCCTTGTAATTCCCTTTTCATCACAAAGCTCCTTATATTGCTCAAATAGATATTCACGCCCACAATTAGTTTTGAAAGCCTTAATGCTCTTGTTTAATTGATTCTCAACCAATCTTATGTATCATCTAAAGCAATCTAAAGCCTCAAACTTATGAGAAATCAAATAGACATAATCGTAACATGTATAGTCATTTATAAATGTGATGAAGTAGAAACCTCCATGCCTTGCCCTCACATTCATTGGACCACATATATCAAAGTGGATTAGTTGCAATGGAAAAGATGCCCTTGTAGCTTTTCCAAACAGCTTTCTTTTTTACTTTCCCACTAAACAATGTTCACAAGTAGATAAAATGACCTTAGCGAGATTGCCTATAAGGCCTTCTCTAGCTAACCTAGTCATCCTCTCTTGCCCTTTATGGCCAAGCCTAGTATGCCATAAATTTGAATTATCTGAAGTAAAAAAAAAAAAAAAATGAACTATCATTATTATAATATTCAATATCCAAAAAAAAAAAAAAAAAAAAACATTTGAAATAAAACCATGGCCATAATAAACTGTTCCCAAATGCAATAAAACATAATTATTCTAAAAAATAAACCAAAAACTAAGTCTTAACAAAGTAACTACGGAAAGTAAGTTCCTCTAAATCTCTGAAGCATACAATATGTCGTGGAGTAATAGAGTGTGACCACCTCGTAACTCTAACTTGTAGGTACCAATTCCAAGTACCTCCACACTAGCTCCGTTTGCCACCTTGATGTCTCTACACTCAACAGGAATCCGATGGTACTCCACAAATCCTACTCTATCTCTCACTACATGTTCTGTTGCTACTGAGTCTACAGTCCACATAGGAGCAGAATTAGCAACAAGGACATGACTAGTTACAAAAACATGGTGAGATGTAGGAATAGGTGTTTCCAGTTGATTTGAACTCTTGAATCATGGAGGACATCGCCCTAAGATGCTGCTTCATTGTATGTTCAGAACGCATCTTATATGAATCAAATTTCATTGTTAAGCTAGTCAGTCTAATGCCTGATGTCCCTCCATATCTTAGCTTAAGAGCTTTCCACATGTCTTGTGTAGTTGTATACTACTCAAATTCACCAATCAGATCATTGTGCATGCTGCTCAACATTGTAAAGCGCACACACAGATTTTTCTTGCACCAACTTTCATAGGCAGCAAAATCACGTTAGTGTTTCTCAATGCTTCCCTCATTTCAATACAAAATTTCACAAATGGGACATTACACATGCATTTAAAAAATTTTGATGTTCGATCTAAAATAAACTTACATAACCAACACACATCGCAAAATCAAAAAATTCGCTAAACTTCTTAATCATCTCTTGCGCCACTAGTGTTTATTACTAAGCTTGATTTTAACCTATCTATGCAAAATTATGTATGGGAGTTGATGCAACTCAACCATACTCCCACTATTCCATATTTCAATTCTAAACATATTTACAAAAAAAAAAAATGTTTTGAAAATAATTTACCAATATCATCAATTAACTAGTAAGCCAAACATGCTATCACAGTTTAAACTCATGAGCACAAATCATATAGGCATGTCATTATTTCATTAAGAAATATTTATTGTTTTGTTACATTAAATATAATATTTAACGTTGTGTAAATATTTTTTTTAATACCATATTTCACTAAGAAATAATAACGGAATTAAATAATTTAAAAAAATTAAAATAATTCCATATCATTGAAGCATATATCTTTTCCGTTTCATGAGAAATAAAAGCTAGGCTTGTATAGTACGTTTCACCTAAAGAACTCATTTATCAGTAGGCTTAATATGTATAAAATAGAAAAATCTCACAGGAGACAAGGATCCTAAATGTGGCACATGGACCCACTGTACAGTGCATGCTAATAGTAGTAGAGTAAATACAAACAATATTTAGGAAATAAACTATTGGGGGACCCCATTTTTGTTTTTTATTTGCTATCACTCTAGCCCTTTTGGTGAGTGAAAGACATGTGATGTGCCTATGAGAGTGGTGTTTGCTAAAAGATTAAAACAGGTTGTCTTCAACCTTCTTCCTTTTGACTTCTTTTAGCAAAAACGAGTTTTAGACTGAAACTTTAAAGGTTTATATCTTTTTCATTTCAAATATGTTTTTGATGTACCATATTCCGATTTAAAGCTTATAACATATAGATTCATAATATGTAATCATATTTTGAAAATATAAATCATATAAGAGCAGTTTCGTCTTTAAAGTTTCAGTGTTCTAATTTTTGTCGAACTATTTCTCATGGCACACTTATAGATTTGCCATGAAACTTAAAGCAGATATTAATACATGTAATATAAAAAAAAAAATATTAATTTCAAGGCACAAAATGCTCAGAATCAAAATTTTCCATAGAAGATCATGTGAGGTGCATAAAATTTCATAGCATATTACAAAAGCATAAAACGCATTCGAAACTAATCATATATGCCTATGACATCAAGAACAACCTATAAACGCTCTAATCCAATGTAAGAAATAGAGACTTTGTAGTGGAATATAAACAATCGGTTTTTTTATATACCTTTCTTGGCCTAAACCGAAGATTCACACAGGAGTTTTGAGATTGTTCTACATTGTTTAGAATTAGCCTTCACGTAGACTAGTTATTCAAGCACGTTCTAAATTCCAGTTTGAATAACCCATGTGCAAAAACGTTTCTCCGACAGTATTGCACACTACCAGAGTGATGCAAATATAACCCACAGCCTAAAAGTCTCACAACACTATTTAAACACTATGAAAAATGCAAAATTCATTCACTGTTCAATGGGTACCACTCTTGGTGTTTATACAAACACCACTTCATTAATATTGAATGGGATAATGGGCTTAGTGGGGTAGAGTAACGGTTCAAACCATTACTCCATAACTCTTGAATGTTACAATTATCCTGAGGTATACAGAGGGATATGCCCACTTTGGATGTCCTTCCATATTCTTTTCAGTTTCTAATAGTTTATTACTCTCATCTCAACATTTTCAATTCCTACTTTGTCTTTTTTTTTTTTTTTGCTCTTTGCTAGTGGAAAGAAATTGTAATACTTCATGTATTTGCATTTTTTTTGTGCATTGATATATTTAACGCTTTATTAAATTTTGAATAATTTAAGTTTCTTAATGATCACCCTAAAAGAAATTCCTAAAGCCGCCATTGGAAGAAAGGGATGGGGATGGTGACTTCACTTGCGATGTTATTCCTAGTAGAGGACGCCTGGAAGGCTATGAAGCGGTTATAGGAAAAGCTTGTGAAGAAGCATAGCAAGCTCGACCATAGTAGAATTATGTGAAATAATGCACACATAATGCGATGTTGTCAATGATGAAACCTTAAACTTCTCGAATATTTGTCAGTGTGTACATTTTCTGAAAAATGTGTACATTGATTGTATAGAATTGTATGCATTATTTCACAATTTGTGTACATTGAATACACAAAATTATGTAGAATTATGTGCATTCTTTAAAAAACTGTGTGCATTGAATGTATATAATTGTGTACAATATTTGAAATTTTGTGTACTTTGAATGTACAAAATTATGTACATTGAATATATATAATTGTATACATTCTTAGAAAAATGTTTACATCGATTGTACAGAATTGTGTGCATTATTTCACAATTTGTGTTGTTGAATACACAAAATTGTGTACATTCTTTGAAAAATTTAACATTGTATAGAATTGTGTACGTTATTTGAAAATTTGTGTATGTTGAATACAAATTTGTGTACATTCTTCTAAAAACTACGTATGTAGAATATAAATAATTGTGTACATTATTTGAATTTTTTTTAATTTTTATGTTAAATGTACATAAACGAGTACAATATTTGAAAATTTGTGTACTTTGAATTTATATAATTAGGTACATTATTTGAGAAATTGTATATATTGAATATACAAAATTGTGTGCATTCTTTGAAAAATTGCGTATATTGAATATACATAATTAATGTGTACATTCTTTGAAAAATTATGTACATTGAATGTATAGAAATAAATACATTCCTTGAAAAAAATGCATGTGTTGAATGTACATAATTATGTATATTCTTTAAAAAATTGTTGTATATTGAATATATAGAATTGTGTATTTTTTTTTTAAATTTGTGTACGTTAAATGTACAAAATTTTCTACATACATTAAATATACAAAATTGTATTCATTATTTGAAAAATTTTGTATGTTGAATATGCAAAATTGTGAACAATATTTTTTTTATAAAAAATATATGTTAAATATACAGAATTGTAAACAATCCTTGAAAAATTGTGTATGTTGAATATAAAAAATTTACTTTTTTTGAACAAATTTTGTACCTAGGTATATTTTGAAAGGCATAAAATTGTGCCTTTTTTTTAAGAGAGTTTCAATCCATGGCTAACTGGAACCATGCATAAAATTGTGCTAAGCTATATTAGTTTAAACCTATTATAATATATATATATATATATATATATATATATCTGACTTTTGGTTGACCTTTCCATAATTTTCTATATTAGCATTTTTTATTTATATTTTTTAATTTGATTTAATTCAAAAAAAGAAGAAGAAAGACTCATGTAAAAAAAAAAAAAAAAAAACTTTAGGATTAAGAAAAAGAGAGAGAGAGAGACTCTTGTTAGGACTCTCTATTATATATATATAAAGCAATGCGGCTTTGCCTTAGATGAGAGATCTCTTGGTAGTGCGACGAGTTTTTGTTTTTGGTTTGTGTGTGTTGCAAATACGTTTGGTAGTCTTCTCTTTGATTTATGCTCTATGGAAATTTGTATTTGGTTTTGGTTTGTTAATTTGAGTCACAGATAAATATGTCTTTGAAGGTATTGATTAGCAATGTAAATTTCTTTTTGTTTTAGGTGCAACCCTTAATCTTTGAATTTGTGAGGGAGAGCTATTTTGGTTTGGGTACTTTCTAGGTTTGGTTTTTTTTTTTTTTTTTTTTTTTTTTTTTTTTTTTTTTGTATGTACAGCCTCTTGCATTGATTTTGGTTTTTGGAGTGCCTTCAAAACAAAAGGTATGTAACGTTTTCTTATCAGGTTTAAAATTAACATATATGAGAGATATTTTGGTCAATTATAAAAAGTTTGAGGAAACATAAAAGGAAAAAGAACTAAAGAACGCACAATCTGATAAAAAAAAAAAATAGTGACTGTATTAGGCAAAGGCTTTTGGTGATTGCTGTATTTATTTTTGGAATTCTTTATGTTCATATGTGTGTATGTGTTGGGTTTAATAGAATTGGAATTACCTTTGAAACTTTGGTTTTGATTTAATAATGAAAGAAGAAGTATGTTCCAATATTTGAAATCTTTTGTATATGTGTTGTTGTAGTTTAAACTTGGTATTTGAATTGTTAAATTGTTAATTCACAGTTTCATCGTTCATCTATTAATCATGAATAATAATATTGTTATTTGCAACCATCATGATATGGTATCAATGATGTGATCATTTCGAATGCTTTCCTTTAGAGTTTAGATAGAGTCTATTTTATGATTAAAAAAAAAATTACAATTAAAAGACTTTTGAAATTAATTTAAAAAAAAAAAAAAATTATTGGATAGGTTGGATCTTAAATTACTTCTATTAAACTCCATCCTTTATGGCATCATTAAAAAGAAAACTCATATAGATATGTATTAGGATATTATTTGGAACTATCATATTGGACTAACATATTACACATGGTACGAAACTAATTGTAACATCCTATGTTATAAAATAAAAATTGGGCCTATGGTTATCTTCACTTTTAGGTAAAATAAAAACTCTATTAACTAAGTTTTAAGAAATTTAAAATTCTATTTCAAAAAATTTCCATAACATTAGATTTTATTTTAATTATTTTAATCATCTATCATAATAATTTTATATTGTAAAATAATAAAATTTATACATTACATACAATCATTATTTAAGTTACCTTCTAAATAATGGAGGATATGATAATACAATTTGTAGATCTATTATCAAGATAACATAAATTAGATTGGTGGTGGACATTAGATTTAATTGCAGTTGAGTATTGTGTGAAGTTATCACCATAGAATAATAATAAAAAGAATTTTTCTAAATCATTATATTGAATAATAAATTACTTTTTTTTACTCAAAAAATTACTTATTTTCATTCATTTTCAAGTTATATATTTTTTATAAGTCAAGTTATAGGCCTTTAAGCAAAATAAATATTTTTAATTTTTATTTAACTATCTCGTGTATCGTGTGTGTTAGTTACTGGTGTACAATATTTTTTAATAATAAAATAATTAAGCACTAAAAAAAAATTGATAAGTTTTTTTTGATATTTTATAAACAAAAAATACAAATTTTAATTAAACTAGTTAAATATAAAATTCTTTTATACAAATTATGTAATTTGACTTTTTTTTTTTTTTTGGTGGTAAAATCCAGCTTTATATATGTAATTCCGAAACTGTGCCTGAGTCCTGAGCAATCATACCCACCTTTACTGTGACATTGTTTTGCGCTACATCAAGCTTCAATTCACACAAAAAAGCTAGCGAAAATGGAAGAGTTTGCGAAGAAAGGGACGGGGACAGTGACTTCACTAGCGGAGATGTTCCCAGCAGAGGATGCCCAGAAGGCCGTGAAGCGCGTGCAGGAAAAGCTCGCGGAGATACAAAACGAACTCAACCGCGTACGAGGTTTCATCTCCGACAACTCTAATCTCATCAACCTCGTCCAGAAACTCCCCGAACAACTCCACCACAACATCATCGTAAACACACTCCTTTTACCTTTTCTTCTATTTTTTTTCACCAATGGTTAATATTTTTGAAACTTTGTCCGTATTTATGTATTTGCATAGGTTCCGTTTGGAAAAGCTGCGTTTTTTCCGGGGCGTTTGATACACACGAATGAAATTATGGTGCTTTTAGGAGAAGGGTACTATGCAGAGAGAACATCGAAACAGACTGTGGAGATTTTGAAAAGGAGAGGGAAGGTTTTGGAGTCCCAAGTTGAGTCCCTTAAGGCAATCATGCGGGACCTTAAAGCCGAGACTTCCTTTTTCGATTCTACGGCTTCCGAAGCTGCGGTACGCCTCTCTGTCTCTCTCACTGTTTATAAGTTATTGGAAATATGAATGATTTTTATGAGGCATGAAAATTGAATTCATTTTGAGTAGTCAGTGAGTGTGTAGTGTGAGCTATTGTTGTTTTAGTGGATTGAGTTAGTTTACAAGATAGGACCTCGCAATGTTTTTTAAGATTTTATAAGTTTAGAGTGCTCAAAATGTGTATTGATTTTGCTTATCATGATGCAAATTGTGAAAGTGTAAGTTGCCGTCAAGGATATATAATAATGTGGATGTTAGACATATGGGGATAGTGAATGCAATTGTTTTCAAATTCAGCATATATTAAGATACAGATAGCAAAAAAGTCAATTTTTTTAGACCGATAAAGCCCTGGCTTATGTGCTTTCTTGATATCCAAGGCAATCACTAGGTTCAAGTCCTTTCAATCAACCAAAAAAGTTGTAGGAAGACTGAAGTTGGGTAACTTGGGTTGTTCCTTAGAGAGTGTGTTTTAACTTCCAATATATTCAACTTCCCTAAATGGAAGTTTTGTAGGGTAATTTAAAGGTATGAAAGGGCTGAGACAGGGAGACCCCCTGTCTCCATATCTCTTTTTTATCACAATGGAAATATACTATAGGTTGTTGCAAAGAGCTTCTGTGGAGAGCAAGGAGTTCAAGTTTCATCCAAGATGTCCATATATCCACCCTACTCACTTGTTTTTTGCCGATGATCTTATGATTTTTTTGAAACTATCAGTCAGGACTTATCTGGGTTGTCTGCTAACTCTAGTATGAGTGAAGTGTTCTTTGCTGGAACTGCTGAGTTTATTACAGATCAGACCTTGTCTATTCTTAGCTTCAAGGAAGGAAGGCTTCTGGGTAGATATTTTAGGTTGCCACAGATTTCTGGGTGGTTGAACGCTAGAGACTGTCAGCCTTTGGTGGAGAGAATTACTGCCATAATTTAATCTTTGACATCTTAGAAGCTATCATTTGTAGGGAGTTTTGGGACCTAAAAGGATTTATGATTGGAATAGGACTGCTGTTTTAATACATGTATGAAATTTGTTTGCCCAAATTGGATACATTATCTGCTGAGGGGTAGGAGCTTATGGTCAATTAAATTACAGCAGGGGAGTTCATGGGGTCGGAGAATGATGATGAAGCTAAGGGATCATACTTGACC
The DNA here is from genome assembly GCF_932294415.1 of Quercus robur. NCBI lineage: Eukaryota > Viridiplantae > Streptophyta > Magnoliopsida > Fagales > Fagaceae > Quercus > Quercus robur. The sequence goes on along the minus strand of NC_065541.1, from coordinate 42,602,975 downwards.
CTTGATAAAACATGGAGTAGGAAAGCGAGAAAATATTTTTCTGTGGGGGGACAATTGGCATCCAGATGTGGTGTTGCTGCTGAAATATGGTCGTAGAGTAGTTTGTGATGCTGGGAGTTCATTGTGGCAAGGGTTTCTGATGTCTGGAAAGATGGTCAATGGAATTTGACACCTTCAAGGTCTGGAGACCTGTTTGCCATTCTAGCTGGCCTGTTTCAAGTCAGATTGCAGTAAGAAGGTTCTGTCAGGTGTTTACTTTCACTTTCAGAACAGTTTACTTGCAACTCCACTTGGAATGCAATTAGGGACAAGCAGCAGGAAGTGGATTGGTACAAGTTGGAGTGGTTTCTGCTACAATTCCAAACATTACTCAATATATTATGTTTAACAATTAACGAAGACTCTCCACTCATGAGAGATTAGTGAAGTGAGATTATAAGAATGATATAACATGAGTATACTGTAGAGGTTCCTTGGAGAGTAGAGACCCCTTGTTTTTTAAGTGTCCTTCCACCAAAAGAATTGGCAGCAGATTCTCAATCTATGTCTGGTAGGCAAGCAGATTTGTTCATGGTCCAATATCAGGTTTCCAATATCTGAGGGGCAGTAGCATAATAGTCCAGCAAAATTATGTTGCATCACATTTGATGGAGATGATAAGGTGATAGACGACAATGGATGGAAGTACCAACTTGATAGAAATGCTAAAGTTTAAGTACTAAAATGATAAAAGACTTTGGGGACAAGAATGACAATTCACCAAAACTTAAAAGGTTGGAATTTGGTTTTTGGCCTCTTTTATGACACTTTGTGATTGAATGTTAATAAATAAATTATGCCTTGTCTCTGACAATATAGAGACTTAAGCTGTTATGTTTGCTTCCTTTAAAGAACGTTTTCTATCATTTCCTGATGTGATATTTGTATTTATAATCTTTTATTTGGCTCTACATACACATTTACCTGTTTGTATTCTCATTCATACTTACAACAGGAAGGTCTTCTAGAGATAACAGAAGATTATATGGAGGAAAATTCTACTGAAAGGGAATCTGAATCAGGCAGGTTCTTGCCTCTTGTTGTCTTCTGTCAGTAGCTTGGTTCTGAAACTTGAAATGTAGTTGAGTTATAATTATAGAAGTACTGGATGGTTTAATTACAATTTTGGTAATTTCAAATTTATTGTTTTTTTTTCTCGTTTCTGGGTGTGTGTGTGTGTGTGTGTGTGTGTGTCTGGCAATCAATTTGTATCAATATTCATCAAAGCACTAATATTAGTTTGTATGAGTAGAAGAGGTGGCATATGCTACTAAGGGAAACAGAACTAAGCCATTTCTCCTTCTCATATGAGTAAAAATAATTATATTTAACAATTAACAAACTTCTTTTCTAGAAAATTGCTGAATGTCACAGTTAATCTTTTCCAGGCCCTCCAGAGATCTTAGTTGCCATTTGCCAACGATTATAAATGCATGTAATATTGTATATGCTCTAGAATTTAGCTTTCTCATTGAATTTATATTAGTTACATCAGCTAGTATAGAATTGAGCCAGTCCATAATTTTCTGGCCCAACCCTGTTTATAATTTTATTGGAATGATTACCATCCTGATGCCTATCAGTGCTTAAGACATGAATGTTATTTTCAGGTCCACCAAAGGAAGATGCTCCTAGCTCTTCTGAAGCAGACAAAGCAAAAGTTTCAGTTGAAGATGAAGAATATGCTCGCATTATGTCAAGGTTGGATGAACTTGAGAAAGAAGAACTTGAAGCTGAATGTGGCAATGAGACTGTTGAAGAAAATGAACAAGTTGCAGTTGATGATGAAGAATATGCTCGTTTGATGTCCAGGTTGGATGAACTTGAAGAAGAAGAACTTGAAGCTGAAGATGAGAAAATTAAAGATGATTTTAATAAGTTATCAGATCAGAAATCTCTTGATACCAATCTCAGACATTCAGAGGTAATGCTTTGGATTACATTGTAAGATTTTGGCTAGAAATATTGAAAAATGATTTCCAATAAAATTGGATTTTGTAATAAACAATTAGTTGCAATCACTTTTCAAATAGGGGTATCAGTCAAGAGAACTGTTGGAGCAGACAAAAGATAAAAAGTCTGCCTCTGAAGAGTTTCTAAGTAAGTGTGATCCTCAAAAAGATTTGACCGATCAACTAAATGTGAGTAGCATCTTCATACTCTTCTTTCTTGGTGTTATTGTTTATTAACTTATATCGGCTACTGAAATTATATTTTTTTGAGTCACTGATTTTTTAACAATTAATGCAGTGTATGGGTTTGGCAGTGCAATCTGTACCCGAAGGTTAGTCTTTAACCATTTCTTTTGTATGGTTTCTTTTCTTTTCTTAAATATTATATTAGCTTCTAGATCTTTGATACACTACTAATCATCCCTTACAACTTCAGCCCGGTTTTATATGCCAGAGACCGATGATCCACCTTCCCTACCCACCCCCACCCCCACCCCCTTTTGTTCTTATGGTATCATAATTTGACAGGAGAGTTCTGACTAATTGTGATAACAAGTCTCTATTATACCCTTCATAGTCATAACACACTGTACAGTGTCAAGTAAAATTTATGAGCTGGTCACTTTGGCCAATTGCTGTAATTTCATATTCTCAATTTCTGCTGAGATTGATTTTTGTATCATATCTATTCAGATGAAAAATCACATGGTAAAAGTTTGCTACACAATGTGATAAAATCCAGTCCTCCTGAGAAGGCCTTGATGCTCCCTGAAGTGAAGGAGAATGTTCAATCAGCGCCTTTATCAAGAAGTGAGGTATCTATAGCTTGTTTCTAAACTCTGCTGCACTCTTGCTGCTTCCTTCTCTGGTGTTGTTGCCTTATTTGATTATCTTTCCAAACAACATGCAAGTAAAGATTATATTTGGAGAATGTAAAACATGTGGATTGCCGTCGTAGGAGACTTAGGGTCTGTTTGGGATCAGTTTATTTAGCTGAAACTGAAATTTTTTTGCTGAAAGCGTAAAAAATAAGGTTAAAAGCTAATTGAGTAGTTCAATGAGACCCATGAATAGTACAAAAAAATGCAATGGGATCCATAAATAGTACAAAAAAAAAGCTAAAAAATCAAATAAGCTGAAGCTTGTAGCTCATCCCAAACGGGCTCTTAATGGTAGAATGAGGAGGTTTAAGTAGCAGTTAGTTTAAAAAGAGAGTTATACAAGCCTACCTAGATGTAAAGACAATGCCACTTATGAAAATTATCAAGTGGTGAATAGGGAAGCAAAAAGGTCTGTTTAAGAGGCTAAATTTAAGGGGATGAAGGAGGGAGAAAAGAATATTTATAAACTTGCTAGGACAAGAGAAATGAAAACAAGAGAGGTACCAAACAGATTACAAGACAAGAGAAATGAAAAAAAAAAAAAAAAAAAATTATAAAGTTGCTAAAATTTCTGAATGTTGCTTTAAACTCTAATTTTTTTTTTTTTTTTTAGTGAAAGTTATTTATCACAAAAGCTGTAAACTAATGCTCTACAGCTAAAGCTTAACTTTTTCTGTCAATAACAAATGGACACATACTTTTACCGGATGAAACTAGACATGGAGTCTATGTCAAGTTGGAATCATGGAGGGTGGCTTTAGAATCTAAAGGCTTTAGGTTAAGTAGGTCTAAAACACAGTTGAAATCATGGAGGGAGGCTTTAGAATCTAAAGGCTTTAGGTTAAGAAGGTCTAAAACACAGTAATGGAATGTAAGTTTAGTAACAGGAGAAATAAAGATAGAGCTGAATAACTTGATGGTTAAGAGAGATCAAAGAGTGAGCGCTTTTGATATCTTGGATCAATAATTCTTAAGGATGGTAAAATGGAAGAGAAATTATAAGAGAAGAGTTAGGTGGTTAAAGTGGAGAAGCACATTAGGAGTATTGTGTGATTGTAGAATATCTATAATGTTAAAGGGAAAGTTTTCCAAGATTGTTATAAGGCCAGCTATGTTATATAGTACTTTGAATGGTGAGTTCTTAAGAAATAGCAGTTCATAAAATGAGCGAAACTGAAATGAGAATATTAAAATGTATAAGTGGAAATACCAGGTAAGATATGATACAAAATCCAGGTTTCTTTTTTGTTACGAATGACAATTATTTTTAGCTTGATATTCACTACTAAGAAACCTGATTGAAAATTAATATCTTTTGGAATTAATGTTAGTTTGTATGGATAAACCTGAAAAAAGTATACATTATTATGTAAAATATTTTAATGAATTCCTATTGGATACACTCAAGCCAATAGATGTGGAATGATGTCAATTTTAGTACATAAATACTAATTTTTAATAATTATTCTTAAAAGGAACCAGTTGCAGTTCTTTTGGTTTCTTTGTTTTTATGTGTTTTTTTTTTTTTTTAATTAAAAAAAAAATTCTTCCCATGTTGCAGCTGTGAAAAAGAAATAAAACTGGTGCTAGAATTTGAGTTTTGAAACCATAATTATGGATTTTTGCTCTGTAATTTTAGTCACTTCTTTTTGGAGAAAAGCTTCTTTTTCCAATCTCAAATACCACAACTAGTTGGGCAGTGGCATTTGTGAAAGTCATGAGATGTACTGATTGTTTACAATTCTTATCGAAATCATTTAAGCAGTCTTTGTTTTACAGGTTCCAGCCCAGTCTTCAAAACCAGGATTCGATGCTCAGAAGGTATGTCTCTTGTCAATTGGGTGAAATGAACATTAGCTACCAACTATGTCATCCTTTACCAATTATTAAGTAGTATATATTGTTCACAGGCTTTTACAGGCTCCATTATAGAGCACACTCACAATACACACATTAATTCCAGTCAAGAATCTGCAACTTCATCACAGGTATACTTGTTATTTGCAGTAGATTTTATGTACCGTGGGGCTTAGTAACTTGTCCATTGATGTCAAATTTGATGGTTTGGGTTCTGCAGTCTCCCAGTTCCCAACCTTCAAAGCCAGTTTCCAGGTTCAAGATGCAGAGAAGATAGCTGCCAGTATTGTCAGAATATCAGTAAACACTGTTGGTAGATTAGGTAATTTATGAATCTGTTGGAGGCAGGTACAAAAATTCTCTAAATACGTGCTGTGACTGCTGTCTCCACCAGCATCTTGTATATGCTGAGGTCAAACATTGCCTTCCAATTCCCCTGAAGTAGAGGGAACCATCACTTTATCCTTCAGTTCTTTCAGTGGAAACAAAAGGAAGAAGAAAAGAAGTATGAGCCTATCTGTCGGCAGTAGGGAAGAGATTATTAATCCTCCACCCCATATGATGAATACTCCTCTTCCTCTTGTATACCTTTTTTCTTTTTTCAAGTTGAAGGGAGTTTAATAGCGGGAGTTTATGATAATTACCTTCGCTCTGAATCTTTTCCTGCATTTAGGTTAGCTCTCTACTTGTCACACACTGAAAGGGATAAATTCCTTGTTTCTATGGAGGGCTAAAATTTTTGTTTTAAAACCATCGGAACAACTTACCAAGAAAAAAAAAAGCCTCGTTAAAAATATTGATTGATGAGGTTTTAATGTCAATATGTACTATCGGTTTGAAGTTTTGATTGAAGAGATTATATTGCCAATATGTACATGAGTGCATGATATTACCCTATCTGACACATGTATTTGTTATAATGAGAAACTAAGAAAAGGCATGCTTGCAATAACATCTGCCATTAGGTGAATCAGGGTACGCATAACAGGCCATTTAGGCATGCATTGTTTAATAGTTGTTTAGATGTTTTATAGTTGTTCCCAAATCAAGCAACATGGTCTCCTAAGCTTCAAGCCTTCAACTGAGTAGCTGCATTCCTCTCCTTCAGTCAGTCTTTTCAAAAGCATAAAATCACTTTTGACAGAGGAGATAAGGTAAATTGCATGTACAACATCGTTTAAGGGGTGTGTGCCTGTGCAAGTCTATATTATGTGTCACTAGATTTTTGGTAATCAAAGATGATACATGATATTATTTCTCCTTCTTAATTCCAATTTTTCCCCTCTCCTAATATGTAAGCCAGGAATACGAGAATCATTTAGGCATTTAAAGAAGCTTAAGATCCGCCAAAATACCCAAACTAACCCCAAAAATGATCTAGACTACCCTCAACATAATGGAATCGGTATGTAGTGTGGCTAATCTCCTCAGGCTTCACCAAATGGTAACCATCTCGCAGCTTTTATAGCCTATAAACCCCTTGACACTTTTAAGACCGCAGACAAGGTGTAGTAATTCTTTCGGCAAAGTGGTTAGCTTGGCATGAATATGCTTTCCACTAAAGGCTCACCAAACTCTGGTACAATAAGTGAAGCAAGCTATGGCGTGCTTTCAGGATTTTAACTGAGCTAGAGGATTTTGCATTCACTCGCAATTGCAATCCATTCCACTTTTAAACTCACTGGTTCATGAGCAACTACCCCTCATGTGTCATGCATCTTAGTGCAATCAAATGGATCGATGTGTAAAGAGCAATCCTAAAATCACAACTTGCACAATTTTTGCCACAACTTATCACATGGCAAGTTGTGAGTAATGGAAACATGAACTCACATGGACCCATCACTTTTTCTTCACAACTCATAACTCGTCATGTGGCGAGTTGTAACAAAAGTTGTACAATAAGTTGTGTTCTTAACATTTCTCTTATGTGTCATGCATCTTAGTGCAATCAAATGGATTGATGTGTAAAGAACAATCCTAAAATCACAACTTGCACAATTTTTGCCACAACTTGTCACAAGGCAAGTTGTGAGTAATGGAAACATGAACTCACAATCACATAGACCCATCACTTTTTCTTCATAACTCATAACTCGCCATGTGGCGAGTTGTCACAAAAGTTGTGCAATAAGTTGTGTCCTTAACATTTCTCATGTGTAAAATCTTTTTTACACAAAATTGACGCTACTGACAAGTCAGCTTAAATGTAACTGCTTTCATGATGTTAATTTCCTGATGGATTGCTCTCTATGCTTGCAACCAACACTGGACAACTTCACTGCTTAGATGTGACACGAATTAAATAAGACAACTATTTTAATTTAAGTAAAAAGTTGTTGAGATAGTAGAAGCTTTGATACCAATTCATTGCGACTGTAGTTAATTATGGTATATTTATGTGAAATAATAATAGAAAAATCAAACGTAACATGAAAGACAAAGATTTACATGATTCACCCTTGTTATGTCCAGTAGAGGCACCGAGAAGAAAATTTTACTAAAAATAAAGAATCTACAAAGGTAGCACAAAGAACTCACAAAACACAAATCTCAAGTACACCTGAAAAATAATCACTTGCAGCTAACACAAATTCTCTAAACAAAGCGTGCAAAACCCAAAAGAAGTGTAAAAACTAAATACTGATCAAACTCGGCAAGAAGGAATTGACTTCACTGGAGTATCCCATGTGCACTAGGTGCAGTTTATTCAAGCCAACAATAAACAAAAGTAATCAGGATTATGGACAGCCAGTTTGCTCTGGCCACTGTTGCAAAGGAACGCTGGTATGAAATAATTGAACAGTGTCTCTACTCCGTAATGTACAAAAGTCAGAGTCTGGATAAATCAGTATTGTCAAGTTCAACGCAATTTTCAGAAAAGTTGAATAACTGGAAAACAGCTAAATGAGTGTAGTTACTAATCTATCTGAGGTATTACATTCAAATATTACAAGCATGGAATGCTATACAAAAATTAAAAAAAAGAAAAGAAAAAGAAAATAGATCTTTATGATACAACAATGTACATTAAACAGTTACAGCTATTTGTTATACATCTGATGGGGAAAAAAATTGTTTCTGCACTAGGAAGTGCTTCAACCATTAGGTAACTTCTCCTTCCTCTTTTTGTAGTCTCGAAGCACTTTCTCCCTCTCCAAAGGAGTTGCAGAAAGTAACCACTTGCTAAATTCAAATTCTCCCATACCTGCGAACCGAGCAATGAGACTGTATTGGCTTCTCTTCTGGTCTTTGATTGAAGGAACATTTTCTTTCTCACTTACGCCATCTGGTTTGCTCCTCCTTGCTGCAGGGATATGGCTATCATTCTGAGGGATGCTTATATCCAACTTCCCTTGAATCCCAGGTCCAGCATTGACAATGTCTTCATTACGATGAGCATATACAATGCCTAAACACAAAAACATTGATTGATTTAATAAGTATGTGAAATCCTTTTAAAAAACCCTACCTACTGGCTATTGTAATCCCTATCAATGCAAAATCCTTAGGTCAATGGCCTATAGATCCAATATTTTCCACTAGTATCCCAAGTTCCCAACTATCTGGGATAGGCTAGAGTTTTTCTAAACAATAACCAACACTTAGATCTATCTCAACCCCATTGCCACTAAGGGAAAATTCAAATAAAAGGCTAAAATCTTTCTGAAGTTCGAAGCCAATAATTCTATTTGTACAGCAATGGCCCAAGGTCTTTTTGACTTGCCTCTTCTCATAGTAGCACCTGCACAACTGCACAAGCAGTTCTCATCTTAACAGGTGCCATCTGTATTTTTCATGTATTCAATGAGGCAAAAAATACTGCAGAGCAGGTAATGTCTGCCTATAGGGATCCTAAAAGGTGAGAAACAAGATGTCATCAACACAACTAACTTCCTACATCTATTGTTTATAATGTTCACTAGTGCTTCTTGTTTAAATAGATGGACAATGAATATCTTCCTCAAAATGCTGGGGAGGAGAGAAGGGGGGGGGGGGGGGTATAAAAAGGGAATGTGAATGCAGAGTAATAGTAACAGAAGAAATTGAATTATAAAGAACAAGATAAGCCTACCCATGTCTTCAAGCACTGGTTTACTTCTTTTAACCCTCTCAGAGTCACTAGGCACTCTGGTTTCAGACTCAGATGAAAATGTAACGCCCACTTCCTTGGATGAAACAAAATTGTTTCCAAGTTCAGTTAATCCCTTTTTCATACTAAGATGATCCCCATGTTTGTGTCCCTGATTTTCATGTAATTTGATGATTTCGCTGGTAAAGAGCTTATCAGATAGATCACGAAATAAATTGCAGATTCCAAAAAGCTCGCCTTGAAATTCTTTGCAATCCTGATATGGAGCTAATAAAGTGAAACACAAGAAATCTAATATTTGAAAACAAACATAAAAATCAAGAACACCGCCACCCACAAAAAGTGAATGTACCTGAACACCTTCAAAGTACCGTTTTTCTAATTTTCCAGAAACGGCTATATTTGATAGCTGCTGTTTATACACTTGACGGGAATAAACAAGTTCCTCAAGGGAACCAGCTGCAAGAAGGCGAAAAACCACAACATGCCGCTTCTGTCCAAATCGAAAGGACCTGTCCTGGGCCTGTAAGTCTTGGGCGGGATTCCAGTTTGGATCGAATATTACAACGCGATTTGCACTGACAAGATTTAATCCAAGCCCACCAGCTCGGGTTGATATGAGAAACACCTGAAACAAGAATTTAGAGCCCATTAGCAATTTGGATCACAAACTGAACATTTAATTTTGAGTTTGAAAATTTACTAGCTTGCTTGGACTTGAATTGAAGTCATCAACTAGAGACTGGCGCAAGTTGGTTGGGGTGGAACCATCAAGCCTTGAGAAGCAGTATCCTTTGCGTATAAGAAATTTTTCCAGTATGTCCAGCATCCTAAGAAAGTAGATCAATTTCATGAGCAGGTAACGTCACACCCAACAAAAGAAGGCAAATGGAGAGAATTCATTGACAAAGAACATTAGTCATCTCAAATGTCAAATATATAACCATCAGAAATAATAAAAAAGCCAAACACAAAAAAATCCTCAAAAATATTTTTCCTAAAGAACATATTTGCTTATCTTCACATCTATAGAGCAAAAGATCTGTAAACCAAAATGGCTCCTACCCTGTGAGTCGAGAAGAATGAGAGATTGGACAGGAACCCAACATTTTTACAACTTCATTAAATATGAATCGCCAACTACCCTATAGTAGTTTTTCTAGCGTTCACCTTCCTCATCCATTTTTTGCTTCCCTTTACATTCTAAAAGCCCTTTAGCTACAAGTAGCCTCATCAATAATTGAAGGTAACGGAAGATACTTAGCTCCTGGCCCTTGCATTCTCAGAACATATAGTAAATTAGCAGCTTTTACACAGAGGTGAACATCAAATGACTGCAGCTTAGGACTCTCTCTCTCTCTCTCTCTCTCTCATGCCTAATTCTCATGGAACTAGCACAACTTTTTGTTTCTTGCTAACACTCACAGAAGAATCTTTCCTTTTCTAGCTGTTTTTGATCTTTACAAAGTGAACAATTTGACCCCAATAAAGCTTGATGAGAAAGCAAACCACGTTGTCAGGATGGGAAGACCAGGAAAGGTAAACGGTGGACCAATTAGTAGCGGCCTAGCTCTGCACCTATGTGCCTATGACTTTGTTTCTTAGAAATTCATTAATGTGGAGTTGAGGTTTAAGAATTTCATAATTTTCCAAACTTGATAAACATTGTTGATTAAATATAAGGAATGGCCGTAATGGTTAATTTGTTATCCAAATTAGTCAATGAGCTACTCTACTTTATTCTTATTTAAAATTCTTTTATACTGAGTTTAGAATGACCAGACAGAAAACAGAAAAACCAGATAATAGAATGATATATTGAAACTGGAAAACCATGTTGTCAGACCTTAGCAGAGCGAATATTATTAAAATACCTTACAAATAGAAAATAAAAGAACCTTGAACTAAGGGCCCTACATTGTAAAATAATGGCACATTACCTGACAGAGTAACTGAACAAAAGAACTTTATCGCCATGCGAAACCCATGAAAGCATTAGCTTTTCCAGTGCTCGCATTTTGCCACAATGTTTGACATCACTTAGGCCCATGAAACTCTCACTTTGGGTGTTCCCTCCCGCCAAATCAATATCAGGGCCAAAGACAGCGGAGGCAAACTCTGCATCTTTTCTTTGTTTATCTGGATCATCCTTATGGTTAGGCTTAATCAGCTCCAGGTGATTGCTTATCTGTTTCCAAAAGGTAAATATGCACAAAGCCAAACATAATTTTTTGAAATAAATATAATGATATGAAACAGGATCTAGAAGATAGGAAAGAAGAAACAAGATCACAATAGTATATATAATTATTTGAAACAGCTGGGAACACCATTTAGTTCAAGCATTGAAATAACCATCCTAAATCGAACTGTTGGCTGAAGCATCTCTGCATTATGATAAAAAGGGTAATCTGGGTATCAATTGGCTAAGCAATTGGGTTACATTTTTTTATTTTTTATTTTTATAAAAGTAATGAGGTTGCCCTTTATAAGCAAGGGAGAGTTATATGAAAAGTTCTACTTATAATAAGAAGGTAAAAATCACAATTCACTGCCTCAACATAACTTATTAAATGTTGACTATGAACATCATTTTCAGAGGATTGAAGTTTTGGAGCTTCCTCGTAAGGCAGCCTTCAAGCACTGATGCACATGTTAATGGAAGCATATGTACTAAAATGCAAGGCACTTGAGCAACACAAGCTTGGTGTCTCAAGATTTTCTATTAAAAATTTATATGCCTCTTATGTAAACCAAACATACCAGGATCTTATCATCAATAAGAGAGAAAAACGAAAACAAGTTTCACATCCTCTTCTTTTTCAGTACAGTTTAACTTTATTTTGATTCACACTTTAGATTGATTATAGCTTAACAGAAGCCTAAAAAGTTCTTGATGACTTAGGATCAATACAAATAAATCAATTGTGATGACTGTTGAATAAGACTGGATGAATTTCAAAGTCTCAAAATGCAATTGTAATTATTTTGTAAACTCTCAATGGTCCACAAGTTTTCTTTAATTTTCATGGTAGGTAATACCATTCTACTATGTTTAAATTCCATTTTTTTAATTACAATTTTCATTTCATCTATTGTAGATTAATCTTAAAAAGATTTTGAAAATTTTAAAGCACTTATACTTCAATCTCAAAGTCAAGCTTCAGCTAATGTGAAGACACACACAACAAGCTTCAGCCTTGTTGCCCAAGTGGTACCCGGTTCCTCAAGTGACTGCTAGCTTGGGGGTTTGATCCCCTGAATAAACAATTACCCAGCAAAAAAAAAATTGCTCTAGCTCTCACTTCTGGATTTGTTAAAAATAATATAAATACAAAGGTTTGCCTGGTCTAGGAAACTGCAGCAACAAGTCCTTCAGAAAATATAATAAAAAATAAAGTTGCGATAGACTCCTTATATTATGACTTAATGCCTCTTTATTTTTCAGCAATGATTGTAATAATAAGAAAACAGTGCAACAATTTTCAAGAGCTTGCTAACCTGTTGCAACTTAACAAGGCAGGGAAGGACAAGGCAAAAGGGGCATGAATCACAACCATCAGGATTGTCCCTGTGAAGATAAGGCCAAATTACTCCATTTGGTACAGTCCTTTTGCAACATTCAACTTGAGTAAGAGGGCTTCCGCAGCTACATGGCAGGTCCTTATTTATAAGGCACTGGATGTCTGGTAGTTGTAACATTCTACTATAAATCCGTTTTTGCAATTCACTCATGGCACAGAACACAACATTATCTTCCTTTCCCATCATAAGATGGCCAATAGTCTCCTCCTTTGTCCTTCTCAACATATATTTCTGAAGAACTGCCACTAGGTGCTGTTTTCGCTTGTCAGCAACCCGAACAAATCTCTCAGGAGCAGTTGACCTCTGACCATGCTTGAGGGGTTCATCATAAAACTCCCGGAAATGTTCCCTTGTTCCCAAGGATCCTGGTGCGACCCAGTCAAAGAGATTAAATAATTCCATTATTTTATTCTGCATTACAGTTCCTGTCAGACCAAAACGTTTTGGGGTTTTAATTTCTAAACATGCTCCATAAAGCTTTGACTTTTCATTCTTAAGCCGGTGTGCCTCATCAACAATTACAATCTCCCACTTAACCTCAGACAAGATGCTGCCATAAATTCTGTATGTGTCAAAACTGGTAATAAGTATCTCAACTGCGTGTGCTTCTAACTTGTCGTATATTAGATCGCGGTTTGCACCATGGTAAATAGAAACACTAAAGGTTGCCCACTTAGAGAACTCATCCTCCCAATTATGGATAACAGAAGTGGGGCAAATTATTAGTACGGGGCCCTTTTTGCCTACCTGATCCATTATTGTTGAATCAACACCTTCTCTGTCTTTACCATATACAGCAGCCAGGAAGGCAATTGTTTGAATGGTCTTGCCAAGTCCCCTGTTCAAATTTAAAATAGGGAGAAGAACTTGATTACCCACAAGAAAGTTTAATGCAGTAATCAGAAGCAGCAAAGCCACATACATATGCCCATGTTCACATACAAGCAGAGATGCACGCATACACCCCTACCATCTAACATATCCAAAATTTACAGTGCACACAATATCAGAAGGATCATTACATAGTGCTGATCCCACTGAAGTGTGGTCCTGGGAGGTATGGCTTGGATAATGTCATACCCTTCAGCATTTTTGCCATAAAGTTGCCACTCTCAAAGCTTGAACCTGCACACATAGTTGGTAAAAAATATGCATACTATGCCATGTATTAAACGTATATATGTAGTTTTTGGGGAAAAAAAAATTCTCTTGTTTATTGTAGGAAACAAAAATACTCCAAAAATACATGTGTTCTATAATTAAAAGTATAAAAACACATCTGTGAAACATGGATATGGACACATCACTTCTTCAAAAATTAGGAAATGACACTATGAGGATTTGACATTTTATTAATTGATCAATTAATATCTTAAGGTATATTTTATTTATTTTTAGGCATATTTTATGTTTATTTTCAAAAATAGATAACAACTATCAAAATATTTAAAAACATATCTTAAATTAAAGGAATCTTTTAAATAGTTTTTATTCCTCTTAACACACTAAGGACCCGAATGCAGGAGTGTCCCCAGCATCTGTGTCCAACATGTGTCTGACATGGATATGCCAAGGATTTTGGAATGTTCATGCTTCTCAGTAACATGTATTAAATATCTCCCGCATTATACATGTACAAAAATACTTCATCTTGACTGAAATTTTATACTTTTATCAGCAATATAATTATTTTCCTTGCTAAGGTGTGTCATTATATATGAAAACAAAATTATCAGTCATTTTTTTAGTTCCATGTTTTACTATTTATATTAAACATCAAAACTTTCATATTTGTATTATAATCTTGAATTTTTTTGATCGATTGAGATTTTTCTATAATTTGAATTATTAAATCTTATTAAAATATATAATAAGATCTAATTATTGTGGGTTGGGCAGTACCCAACAGCATTTTCTTCTTTAATTTCAGGGAAACCCATTTTCTGAAATGACTCATCCAGAAACAAAACATGAACTATATGAGCAACTCAAAAAATCCTGTGTACTTACATGTCATCTCCAAGAATGCCTCCATGGTTGTTCTTGTATAAACTATATAAAAACTTCACGCCTACTCTCTGATGTTCAAGCAACCTACAGTTGATAGCCGCGGGAACCTGAAAAGCATTGATTCCTATGAACAGAATTCCAAAAACATCTAGAGCTTCACCATGGAAAAATTTTTTTGACACTGTAGGGTCTTCGTTGTTATAATGAACAAGATATCTGCTAAGAAGAGCAATTTACACTAATGGTGAAAATTTCATGGAGATGACTATCATTAGTTTGTGCTTTCCCCACAGTAGAGAATTTTTTTTCACTCATTTTTCAGTTCCCCTCCATCCAAACTGGCCATAATTGATGAGAAGTGGGCAGGAAAGAGAAAAGAAAAGAAAACTAAAAACTAAAAACTAAAAAACCTTTAACAACCACTGTAACATTAGCCTATTATAAAATTTCAACTTTCCAGTTCTTCTCATATATCTTTTGGGAATATAAAATGTATAAGTTCAGTGTTCTCTCTAACATGATTCAGTATCCAAAACAGTCTGGTAGACCCATACTCACTAATTAATGCTTTCCCTGTGGAGTAATATTATGATACATATCATGTGACAATTTGGCTGCCACATTAGTTTGCAAAATTAATTATGTAAAACTCTTTGTATGTTTAGTATTTCCCAAAATCATATATGAAATATCTACTATTTATGGAAAGCACTCCTATGATCCATTTAAACAAACGAGAAGCGCTACATCCACAACATTTTCACAATAAATCATAGGTGGTTAGTTATTATTGGTTTAAATTTGAACTTAACACTGAGATTACTTTTTTTGCCCTAATAATAACAACCAATAATAACCTGCCACTTAAGATTTGTTGTGAAAATGTTATGAACATATCATTTCTCTAAACAAAATCAATATTTCAATATGCATTTAAGCACATATCCAATTGAATTTGAAAACTGAGAGTTAAACCCTCTCTCTCTCTCTCTCTCTCTCTCTCTCACAGTTCACAATTCACTATCCAAAGGGAAATTCATGAATAGCCAAATTAATCAATCTTTCCCAATTCGTTTCTCTCTAATCCCAAGGAATTATACAGAACAAGCAAATAGCAAGTATTGAAAATATTTCAAAAGAAAACTATGCACAAAGCAAGACCAAAAATTTAAATCCAGCAAATTCATTTACACAATATATACACAAATCACAAATGGGTTCTTAAAGACAGAAACTTGCTAAGCAAAAAATCACCTGTACAACTGGAATTTCACCCTGTGAGGACAGAACCAATGGCTCAAAGGGTCCTGTATGCTCAAACTGAAACTGACCCAATTTGGTGGGTCTCCCAAATCTATCTGGTTCTTCTGCCTCTTCCTTTTCTTCTTCATCACTATGACCTTGAGGTTGTTGGTTAGGTAAGCAATGTGGTTTTTGGGGTTGGGGCAGATCCTCTGGGTCTTGGAGGCGCAGAAGCTGTTGAGAGAGAGTGGACTTTGGGGGTTTTCTAGGGATTATGGGGTCAAAGCTTTGGGTTATGGATGTGGAATTCAACGACGAAGATGGGTTTTTGGTGCAGGGCTTGAGGGTTTCTTTGAAGATGTGCAGTGACATATGGAAAAAGGTGAGGAATTTCTGGTAACAGTTTTCAAAGAAAAGTGTTTTTTGGGACTTGTGATTTTGTGTTGTGGGGACTGGGGAGATTGTATTTTTGTTGTTCCCGAAAACAAAAAACAGACTTAACCGCCCAAGGGCAAGAGGGTTTGATTTTTGAGTTTTGTCGAGTTCTGATTCAGCCACCTCTGGTGATGGGGGAAGGGTTCACCAAGCCCTCTCGTGAGGCCACCTGGCATGACTGAAATATATGACAGTATTTTTTTTTTTAAGGCGAAAATACCATTTTGATCTTTTTATTTTGGGTTCACAATCAATTTAGTCTCTACATTTTGGTAATAATTAATTTAGTTCATATTATTTTCAATCTATAGTCAATTTGGTCATTACCGTTAACATACTAACGAAAAATGTCTATATGACAAACGGATTATATAATTGGCACATTAAAGCTTATGTGGCCAATAAAATATTAATAAAAAAAATTTTAATTAACATTTAAAAATGCCATGTATGCATTTGAATGATAAAAAACTCCACGTCAATAAAAACCCAAAAAAACACCAAAATTGTTTTTAAAAAATTCATCAAACACTTTAAAAAATAAAAAACATAAAGTTAAAATTAACCCAACATCTAGGCCTGTTTAGTAGGACATTTCAAACAATCATTTTCAGTTTTTAAACAACATTACACATATTTCCATACACTTTTTTACTTACACGTATTTCAAAAAACTACAAACAACATTACTAAAACTTCTCTACTAAACAGGCTCCTAGTTTATCAAATTTAGGGTTTATTTGAAATCTGCTTATTTTGCTAAAACTGAAAACTTTTTACTAAAAGTACTGTAGATAAAGGTAAAAGTTAGATGAAATAGTATAGTGAGACTTATAAATAGTACCAAAAAGTGCAATGAGGCTTATAAATAATAGTAAAAATAAGTTAAATAGTAAAATAAAATAAGTTAATCAGTAGCTAAACGCACACTTTTAGCGTGCGTAGCTTTGTGGGTAAATCCCAAATCCCAGCACTGTCGAAAACCACTCCACCACGAGTCAACCGAGCTACAAGTAAACCCATTAACCACAGTTCTTGACCCGGCCAGCAATGCCTAGATCAGTCAACTTAAGATCCAAACAGTTGTGTCGCTGCCATCCACGTCGTAGCCAACCTCATCTGTCGTGGCCGAGATCGCCGATCTGCCATGGACGACTCCAACTCCATCTCCTCCACCTAGATCTGGGTTATCCTTTCCCTTTCACCTATTGCAATTTTCCAAATTTGCTGAGAATTCTAAGATGAATATTTAAGGAATCAGGGCAGTAAGATGTGGGTTATTGCAAATGTTGGTTTTTTTTTTTTTTTTTTAATTTTTTTAATTTGGGTTTTGGCTATACAAGTTTGAATATGTATTTAGTTGAATCATATTTTTGTGAAAGAGAAATTTTTGGTTTAACTTATGATGTTGATTTTATTTTTGGAATAATTTGTATAGACATTCTGTATTGAGATAGCAAATGTTGATGAAAGGGTTCAAGATTACAAATCTTGCTCTTCCTATTTGATTTTTTTTTAATATATATTTCGTGTTCTTCTTGTTTGAAGATTAAAGATTAAGTTGATTCATTTTAATTTTAAGGTTTTTTTTTTTTGGCCTTATAACTCTGATGATTTTTTTATTATTTAATTTTTGTGTTTTTTTTTTTTTCTCTAACGTGGAATTTTTGATTGTTCAAATGTTTACATGGTATTTTTAAATGTTAATTTAAAACTTTTCTATTAATATTTTATTGGCCATGTTAGCTTTAATATACCAACTATGCAATCCATTTTCTACGTAGATATTTTTCGTTAGTAAGTTAACGGTAGGGACCAAATTGACTGCAAATTGGAAATAATAAGAACCAATTTGATTGTTATCAAAATGTGGGATCCAAATTGATTGTACTCTCAAAATGTAAGGACCAAAATAGTGTTTTTACCATTTAAAAAAAAAATGGATGACAAGATTGGTAAGATCAACATTTTATAATTTCTTTTGTCTAATTACAATTTTAGTCTATAAATATGATTCAATTTCGTTTCTAAATTCAATTTCGTTTCTAAATTAACATGTTGAGTAAGACTTGGATTTAATGCTCTTGTGCACTAAACCTAACATAATGCAATCATGTGACAAGTGTTAAATATGTCTTGGTTAGTTTGGTTTCAATGCAAAAGAGCGCTAGTTTCAACTCTCGAGTCATGTCTTTAACTCATCAATTTAATTCATAAAGTTTTTGAAAATAATTTCACATACCAGGTGTATTTTTCAAGCATCACTGGGAAAAAAAAAGGGTATAAACATGCAACTTAACATAGTGGACTTTGAGGGAGAAAAAAAGAAGACGAGAGGGAGATAATGTGTATATAAACTATAAAGAGAAAAGGAAATTGTCACACATGACTTTTAGATAGATTTTTGGGTAATATACTATTTACATTCCTAAACTTTACTAAATTTTTTTTTATAAAAAAAAAACGTTCTTTTTTTCATCCCTAAATTTTAGGGATAAAATAAACTTTTTGTAAAGTTTAAGAGTATAAGTAAAACATTTTCAATAATTTAGGTATGAAAGATGAACTTTTCAATAGTTTAGGAACGAAAAATGAATTTTTTAAGATTTAGGGACGAAAAACAAATTTTTGGTGAAGTTTAGAGACCAAAATAATATTTTACCCTAGATTTTTTATTTTTTTGAGAAACATAAATTTTCTATTTTAATAACTTAAAAGTGTAATTTGTGTTGGGACAAATTAGTGCCCGATTGCACCAATTAACTAATTTTAAGCCAAGTTTAATTTATTATCTAATTATGCTCAAGGTTTAACGCTATGTCAAAACATACACACCATATCACAATAATCAAAGTAGAAGAAAATAACATAAGCAATAATGCAATACGGTGATGGAAAGAAAACCCGAATCAAGAAAAATTCTCTGACAACTTAACCACCAACCCTACAAGCAAAATAAATCCATTATAAAGAATGGAAGTTTTATAGCAGTTTTAACCCTAAATCTATCAAGGGTTAGTTTGGTTTAGCTTTATGTTTCTATGCATTTTAAAATTTTGGAGGAAAATACACTTTACCACCCTAAATTATATTCCAAATTACAAATTGCATCATAAACTTTTAGAATGCATGGTTAACACCCTAAATTATAACCTATGTTACACTTTACACCCTTCTGTCAATTCTATCATTATCTTGGAAGTAATAAACAATTAGTGAAATCATTCGTACATGAGAAATTAATTTGGACAATTTAATAATCAAAGCTCCACATATTTTAAGCTCTTGGGTAGTTAATTGGTTAATCCTCCTTGAGGTAAAAGACTTTGTGAGTAAGATTTGGCTTCGTCTTTGGTTTTGCACCACACATCGCTTAACCTAATATATATATATATATATATATTTTTTTTTTTTTAAAAAGGGTGGAATTACACTTTTCGTCAAACTATCACCCTAATTACACTTCAACCCTAAACTATGGAAACACAAGATCAACCCCTCAACTTCAAAAGTAGGTTACACTTAATCCCTTACCATCTATGTTGTTGTTAACTGTGGGAGGACTTTCGTCTCAACCCCCAATCATGTATTGTTCGCTTTGGGATGGGCAAGGATCGACCTACGTCCCACCTGCACGAATTTGCTCAATCCCACATCGAGGAGAGACGCCTCCCACCCTTGCCTTATAAGCCTTTGGCCTAAGGAAGGGTGAGACATAGGTCGATCATTGTCCATCCCAAAGCAAACAATACTTGATTGAGGGCCGAGACGAAAGTTCTCCCACAGTTAACAACAACATAATTTGGTATTAAAAAACAATTTAGTTTTGTATTTTGTCTAGAAGGGTAAATTGGTATTTTAATGTTAAGTACATTAGATTTAGTGGCAGTGCTACATGCAAGATGCAAGTATGAACACCTAGACTTGCAACTATAACCCATTTTGTCTACCTTACAAAAAGTTTTTGAATATTTTAACTTGAAGATCTTCAAGAATTTAGGTTCAGCAAAAATAAAATAATACTATATCCACAACAATTTTATATCAACAAGTTATAGGTTTACAAAAGTTCCCAATACATACCACCTTGAGTTGGTTATAGCCTTTTCGTTTTGTCCGCCACCCCCACGTGATTTTAATGAGTTATAAGTTAGAAAACTTTTCAAACCTTAGTCTTATCCCCCACCTATCCATCAGGCCACTTGACCATGTCTTAACCATACTTTATTTTATTTTTCAAGGAAAGCATTCAATATCCTTTTTTTATTAAGTTTTTTTTTAACATGAACAATGCAATTTTTTATTTTTAATTAAAAAATAGAAACAATGCATTTAATCTGCAGTGTATATATATATATATATATATATATATATATTATCTTTCTTCTTCTAAAAAAATATCTATAGCATTTGTTTATATATATTTTCTTCTATAGTATTTGGTAATTTATTTGGTTAGCCTTATACTCGTAAAATAAATATAAATAAATATAAGTTATGTCAAAAGATTTTTTTTTTTGAGCAAAATATGTCAAAAGATATTAAATATATCATGTAATTAATAATTAATTAATTTTCATATCCCAAATGTGTCCTATTCTAGTTTTTCATTCATTCACCTTCATGCAAGTGTGTCTGACCCAATTTCTCCTTCATTGCATTTAAGCCCAATAAATCATCACTCATATAAATAAATAAAGAGTCTCTTTCCTTATTAATGTGGAATTCCAAATTTGATATTATATTAACTCCTCATCTACCACATTAACTCACTTATCTTTACATTAAATTTGCCAACTTATTATGCATTAAAATATTAAATTCAATATTTAATTAATATTAAAATGCTACAAGAAACACCAAAATAAACAAAAGGGGAGACATTGAAATTTGAAATAAAATTATAACTTTGAGGGTTAATAATGTATTTTGATAGATAAGGGGATTAAGTATAATTAGGGTGAAATATTTTGTAACTTTTGTTGGAAAAGTATAATTTTTGCCCTAATATATCATTTGGCACTAAGATTAATGAGCCATTCATCCCAATTTCCACGTCAAAGTTTAGAGATTCTTTTACTTACTTGAACTGTGAGGATGTTTGGCTATTGCTGATCTTTCATCAGCTACATACTTTGAGATATGGCTGCTGAATAATTGTGAGAACAACGAGTGGGCTAAAGAATATAGAAATTATAATATGGTTAAAAAAAAATGGTGCGTGTAAATTATGTGATAGGTTTATTGAAAATGGTGCGAGAAGAGTTCCATAACTTAAGAACAAAACTAAAAGAGTAACTGCTCTAAATTTCTTGGGAGGAATTCTATAAATTAATATTCAAGACAAGGCCCTTGGGAGGGAGGAGCTCTCATTCTTCAGAAAAATTATCTATGATGTATCATAGCACAAGAATTTAAGAGTACATTTAATTTATGATCGTGGTGGGCCTTTTTTGAGATTGTGGCCTGAGCTGCCTCCTATCACACTGCAGCCCAAAGGTTCTGGGTAGGAGAGTCAGGACTAGTCCAATTGCAACTCACCTTGAACCGGCTTGTGTGCAAACTAAAACCCATTTGTTGAAACTTTGGTCATATGCCTATGACAGATGAAACTGTTATAAAAGAATTACGGCAGATAAATATAATATAGCACAATAAAGGATAAGTGCTTACTGTTAGTTAAAACAAGTAAAGAATTCCAAATATGATAAAAAAAAAAAAGAATTACCGCAATAGAAACACACTACGAATAAAATGGTAAGGATAAAAGAGAAATAACACTGAAACTTAATCAATAAAATCAAAGGAGAAATGGTTAGTCTGCCCTGCTTAGTTGCATTACGGAACCAAGACCAAAGAGGGAACTACTTCCTCAATGTGGATAACCTCACAGGAAGGTCCTGCCGTAGAAATTATCCATTTTGAAAAAATGGGCCTAAATGACTTATGCTCCGAGAAATCCTTAATCCTTAATAGAAGGTAGACTTTTAGAGAGAGAGAAGGGATTAGCCTATTGGTGCATGCCTGCCATCATACTCTTACCTACTCTCTGTTTTTCTTTCTCCCTATTTCGTTACTTTGCTTTTTCCCACTCTTTTCTTTTTTAGTTGTTGCTCGTGTGATGTTGTTTTCCCGATGTTGTTGTGATGTGATTGTTGTAATGTTGTGACTTTCTCGTTATGATTGTTGCTGTGATGATGATCCTCTTGTACACAGTGGAGGCTCCTTATATACCGCCTACCATGACTGGTTTTTTACCATTTCACCCTTTAACCACTTTTGTCTGGGTGTGGGTGTCCTTCCAGACCATCCATTGGTTTGTCAACTGCCACCACCACTTATTTGTGCTGGCCGTGCCACATCCCATTACTAGACAAAGAATCCTATTTTGTTTGCTTGTTTACCGTGGCATGTCCATCCGGAACAAGGTGGACATTCTCTCTCATTATCCCTCATGGCATGCACCTAGTGATTCCAACTCATCTTTCCCTCTTTTGGTGGTATGTCATTCCAGCAAGATATTTCCCCCAAAAGAGTTTGAACAGGAACCCCAGAATAAGCTCCCCCTTCTCTCTACCACCATACCACACCCTCTTTTACTTCTGGCTCATGGCCCACCATTCCTGTATTGGTTGGGTACAGGTTGGTGGTGTCTGAGCCTTGTGCATACTCCATTTCCGTGTGTGTTGAAAGCTTGTCTGTTGCTTATGCGTTTGCCACGACCTGGAGGCTTGTTTGTGTGTTCTACTGCTCATTCTTGACCTATTGTGGCGTGAACTGGTTTTTTGATCCTTCATTCTTTATGGCTTGCTTCCTTCAAGGGCTGGGCCTTGCTTGATTGTGGGTTTTTCTCTACTTAATCCACTCTTTTCTCCTTCTGTAAACTTGCTAGCATTCTTGCCATGCCACTTTGTTATTTCTACTGTGGTGTTATTTGATTTGTGCTTGCTGGGCCTCTTTTGGGCCTCCTGTATGCTTTTCTTTTACTTAATTACAGTGACCCAGTATTGTCATTGGGCTTATATTCATTCGGGTCTTCTTGACCCATTCCATTACTTACGGGCTTCCTTGGCCCATTTCTTTCTCCTTAGGCATCCTCAACCCATTTTCTTTCCTTGGGCATTCTTGGCCCATTCCAATTCTGCATTCCCATGGGTTTTTGCTAACTCTTTTGGGTTTTCCCGGCCCAATAATCATATCTTTTACCTTTGGGGTTCATGGGCTTCCATCAACCCTTTACTCACTTACTTCATCACTTTGGGTATGCTTTGGCCCATTTTTGCTTTCATACTGCCCATGGGTTTACTACTTCTTTCTCTGGGCTCCTTTAAGTCAGCTTGCTTCCTTTGAGGTCCATTTATTATTTTCTAGGCATATGATCCATTATTCCTGCCATTTGGGCTTAATGGTTTTTCTCTTAATTTACTAACTCTTTTCTGCCCATATTGTTGGCCTTCTTCCTGCTATTGGGTTTTTTTACCAAAATGAGCATCAATAATGATATTGTTTATTAGAAGCAACTAGTGTTAGTTTTAGAGTGAGGACATTTATGGATTTATATAATATTGATAATTCCTATTAAATATAAGTAAAATCTTATCTTTATTATGGGCTCCAGTTAATTCAACTAGAGAAGTCTCTTGTTTGAATAAGAGATCTTGAGTTTAAATCCCCTTCTACACTAAAACTGATGGTATATTTGTCCGATGATAATAAAAAATAATAATCATAAAGTGGATGACATAAGTTGAAATTTTATTATATCTATAAAAAAAAAGTAGTTGTCTTTATTGTTTGAGATTTTTACTTATTCTTATTATTTAACTTTGAGATTTTGAGTGAAGTTGTGGTGTGCCTTTGTGTTAGAATCTCTTTTCCTCTCTCTTGTGTGTGCGTTTGTTTCTCCAAATAAAAAAGTTTGATTATTTAGTTTCAGGTTCAAGATAACTTATAGGTAGGGACGGAGCCAGAAGTTTAAGTTGGGGGGCGAAGTTTAAATTAAAAAAAGGCACATAACAACACTAGACATGTAGCATAACACTACAATTAACAAACTTTATTAAATATTAACAACAAACCATTAAAATTTCAAATCATCTCAACTAAAAAAAAAAAAAAAAAACACTAAAAGTCAAGCACCACCATTAATTATTTGTTGCTCCTTTATTCATTGATATTGTTGCTACTTTATTCATACGGGCATATGTTATAAAAAAACAAAATCACCCATTCAGCATATGGGTAGTTCATAAAAAAAATAAAAAAATAAAAAACACCCAATGGGTCTAAACTCCAAACAGTACAAGAGTTAAAGTATTGACGGTGATTTTTCATTTAGCAACAAAACAGAAAAAAATTAAGAGAGTTCTCCATCTTCCATTAAAAAAGAGAGAAGAGAGTAAAACAGAGCACAAGCTATAGAACAGAGCACAACCTTCAGCTCTAGCTGTTATGAATGAAAGGTTTAATTTGTTTTCAAAAAAGAAAAAGAAAAAGAGAGAAGAGAGTAAGAGAGAGAGAGACTGAGAGAAAAGAGGTTTTGCCGCTGCTCAGCTAAGATGAGAGAGGGAAATACCGTGCTGGTGCTTTCTTGGTCTCTTTTAGAAGCAGATTTGCTACCAACGTGCCATGCCATGCTACTGCATTTTTGGTCTCAGTCTTCATTCCCTTTGCCTCACATCTCAATACTAGTGTCTCTCTCTGGGTTAGGGTTTTTTTTTTTTTTTTTAGGGCAATTTGATGGAATGATTTGATGTCAGATTGGTTTTGTTTCAAATTTTTTAAGGACTGGGCTAATGTCTTTGGTAAATTGTCTGATTATACTCAATTTTCTTTATCCTTTCCATTTTGGTGATTTTGTTATAGTCCTAATTTTTGGGGTTTACCCATTTGTTTTTCTTGTGATTTTAGATTTGTAAATTTTAGTGGGCTTTTTCTTTTTGTTTAAAATATTTTGCTTAGGGGGGCAAGTGTAATTGTTTTGGGCAAAATTGCTCAAATCTGTAATATATATATATATATATATATACTCCTTGATTTTTTTCCAAATTTTGTGGGGGGGGGGGGGGGGGGGGGGGGGGGGGGGGGGCATGGCCCCCCTAAGTCAAAGAATGGCTTCGTCCCTGCTTATAGGTAATGATATTCTTTGTAGTGTACTATGTCTCTAATTTGAACTATACCACACCCTCTTGTACTATCTATGTATCTAAAAAAATGAATTTAAGTCTTCTTAAACAAAAAATATAAAACAAAAATAGTATTTCAAATTCATTGTTGAGCACTATGTACACATAACCACCATAATTTAATGCGTAATGTATAAAATTTTTGTTGATGTTCACATTTAAAATGTGAAATAGGTGATATATAAGAAGTAAACTAACGAGTGTGAAAAAATCAATACCCTAAACTTGATGTTTTATGCGTGGAAAATTAAGCAATTTTTGAATTAATTAATAATGGCTCAAAAAAAGTGTTAGTGCTATTAGCAAACCAAATTTAAACAACCTACTACTTGGCTAAAATCATTTGTAAATCACTAAATTGTACTCTTATCCTCGTTCCAGAAATAACAAAAAAGTACAATTTATTTTTTGGACTCTCTAATTCATCCGAGGTAATAGTCATAAGTCTCACCCCAAACCACCTAATAATAAATTTTTAAGGTCAAATTAAATTATCATCTACCAAATAATTACAATTGATACATGTCACCACATTAATTTCATATTCAATTCAGCATCAACAGACGACGGAATTTAATGTAATAATTAAAGTTATTTTAGCCGTTATTAAGCAACCAAAAGAAAAAAAAATTACATGTTCTATTTAATTTGAACGATTTCTGCAACCATAAAATAATGAAAAATAAAAATGAAAATGAACTTATTTTTCGTAAAAGGAAAATATACTTTTTTTTTTCAGTTTGAGAGTACTGCAAGTAGCAACCGGAATCTTATTGAAAGCAATTAATTTAAATTTTCATTTTGGTCGGTGGCCAATGAAAGATTTCCAACCTATAAAGCTCATGAAATACCACAATCACAGCCTTAAACCCTTATCTTATTCTGTCGCATAAAACAAAATTAGCAGAACAAAACCTCAAATTCCAAAGCCTTTCATGACCGTTAAGTCTCTCACATGGCGCGACGTGTGAAAAAAAAGTAAAAAACCCTTCAGTCCCTCACTGTCATTAGCTGAAATGAAACGCCTACCAAAATTTATTACACGTACCCAAATGCCAGCAAAGATTGCCATAATATTTTTCACCACCGCTGTGAATTTTGCATGCTCTACAACGGTCATTTTCTCACCAATCCCTCTATATATTCCTCACTGGCCAGGCTCACATTTCTCATCACTCTCTCTATCTAAGACTTCCTAGCAAACATAGTTGTCTGACATACACTTTGGAGTACTACTACTTCTACTATTCTTGTTTGTGCAATGGGGTCTCTCTCATTTCTTGGCTTTCTATTTGGGGTATTAGTTATGGGGTCTCTTAGCTCATCCCATGCTCACAAATTCTTGGTTGGTGGAAAAGATGGTTGGGGATCAAACCCTTCTGAGAATTACAATCACTGGGCTGGAAGAAATAGATTTCAAGTCAATGATACTCTCCGTAAGATATAAGCCTCTCTCTCTCTCTCTCTCTCTCTCTATTTATGATACACACAATCAACGTTTTTTGTTTGTTTCTGACGATGATTTTTAAGTTGTTTGAGTTCTGGGTATATTAAATGTTTCTTCATATTAATTGGTGCAGTTTTCAAATACAAGAAAGGATCAGATTCAGTGTTGGTGGTAACAAAGGACCAGTACAATTCATGCAACACCACAAGTCCCAAACAGTCCTTGACAGACGGAGAGTCAGTCTTCAAGTTCGATCGTTCAGGTCCATTTTACTTCATCAGTGGAACTGGTGATCACTGCAAAAAGGGACAGAAGCTCATCATAATTGTCTTGGCCGTGCGAAACAAAACTCGCCACGCTCCCCCGCCATCTACTGCTCCGGTGCCCAAGCCACCCGTGTCACCATCCCCGACTGCTGAAACCCCGGCATCACCTCCTACAACGCAGCCTCCAGTAGCCAAGAGCCCGAAAGGAGAGTCACCTCAGCCTGCAGCCGTGAGCCCATCGGATATGGAACCTCCGGCTCCAGCTCCAGCTAAATCAAGTGCACCAGGTTTTACTGGTTCAGTTGGGTTGGCTTTGGGTATTAGTATTGGAGTGAGTGTGGTTTTAGGCAGCTTTGTTGGGATGGTTTAGAATTTAGAGCCTTGGTGAGGGATCGGGGATGGTATAAGACCAGATTGTTGTTTGCCAGTATAATGGAAATAGGGGTTGAAATTTTACAAATTCTTTGTTTGGAAATTTAATGTGTTATATAAATTTCAATGTTCTTTTTACCAAATGTCATTATTTTTTAGCATTTAGAAACAATGTCTATTTTTTAAAATTATTAAAATCAAAGCGCGCGCGTTTGATTCTTTTTACGTTTTCTTTCTCCATTGATGAATTCTCTTCCTGCTTATCACATATCATGAACAGCACGGTAATTGCCAGATTGGCATAAGGCTTCTTTGAAATCACGTTATAGAGTTTGTCCGTTTGAGTATTTCGTAATTTCTAGTAGTTTATTTGTACATATCAAAATATATAATCGTTGGTAGATTTTATCCTAAATGTGGCCTAACAAATTAAAAGCTAACTCATTTAAAAAAAAAAGTTAAAACTTAGTTTATTCTCAAAAACGTTGAGACAAAAAGCAAAAACCAAAAAGCATTACCAAACGCATTCTTAGCTCTTTCTCAAAAAAAAAAAAAAAAAAAAAAAAAAAAAAAAAAAAAAAAAAAAAAGCATTCTTAGCACATTTGAGAATTTTTAAAAAAAGTATTATTTTTTTGCTTTTTGCCTTAGGTTTTTTTTTTTTTTTTTTTTGGGTGTAAATAATAAAATTTTATTTTTTTAGCTTTTTAAAACATATTTAAAATATAAAAATTTACCCAAAAATATCTTTTTATAGGCAGATAAATTACTATAGATAAACAATTCCTAAATAGATGTAATATTTGCAAAAAACAATTAAAGACAAAAAGCAAAAAAGCTTTTCCCATACACTCCTAGAGTCTTTAGAGTTAGACCCTCATCATTTCTTTCTACAAAAGTAAGAGAGAGAGAAGGAAAAAGAGGCCTCAAATTTTAAAGTTGTATTTATTTATATACATCATTTATAGATGTCATGATTCTTCGTATAAGAGCATTCACATATGAAAATGCAATAAAAAAAAAAAAAAAGAAAGAAAAAAAGAGGCATTTTGCATCGCCAAATTAAAAAGCCACATTATTTATTTTTTAGCATTATTCACATCCGAAAATACATGCATTTTGGCATCACCAAAAAATATTTTATTTATTTTACATTTTCACTTTAAACACATACCCTACATCACATTTTTTATTTTACCATTCATCCCTTTAAAATATTCTATTAAACTCACAGTAACAACACAATGGCAACTAAACCTAAAACCAATAGTAGCCAATGCTACCATTGCTACCCAAATGCACATTGACGACTCACCTTAGCCATGACAATCACCAAAACCACAACGAGAAGAACAACATGATCTGACAGCAGTGATCCACAACAACATACATCCCACTCTTAGAGAGTACAAACATATCAAACTAAAAGATTAGGTGAAAATGGCCAAATACCACCATTTTCAAAAATTTGTAGCAAAAAAGTACTGTTTCAGAACTTATTAGGGAAATACCACTTTTTATGGTACTCGAGTTTAAGAAACTCAAGTTACTAGAAGTTTTGCCACCGTGGCACTAATGAGGTGGAAATTAGGCAATTAAAAAAAATTATATGGTACTCGAGTGGGAACTAATGAGGTGGAAATTAGGCAATTAAAAAAAATTATATCGTACTCG
The DNA here is from genome assembly GCF_932294415.1 of Quercus robur. NCBI lineage: Eukaryota > Viridiplantae > Streptophyta > Magnoliopsida > Fagales > Fagaceae > Quercus > Quercus robur. Next base: position 42,573,939 of record NC_065541.1, on the reverse strand, counting down.
AGTTTGGTAAACTCGAGTACCATGCAACACAATACTGGAGTATACCAGGCTCGAGTACCATTTTATAATACAATGCTTTTTTTTTTTTTTTTTTTTTTTTTTTTTTTTTTTTTTTTTTTTTTTTTTTTCTACGGTACTCGAGTTCACCAAGCTTGAGTACCTTGTAAATTTTTTTTTTTTTTTTTTTGGAGATTATCGACATAAACATAAACATAAAATGCTGTTTATTTTATTTGTACAGTACTCAAGTACACCAAGCTCGAGTACCTTGTAACTTTTTTTTTTTTTGGATTATCAACAAATAAACATAAACATAAAAATAAGTAGCTTTTTTACATTTTTATTTATTTAAATAGAAGCATTGTAAAATATAGAGATTTTTTTTAGTCCTTTGAACCCACTCATTTTTTTTTTTTTTTTTTGGGAATTACACTTTACCTACCTATGATTTGTCTCAAATTTAACTTACCCATCTGTGGTTTCATTTTTGACACTTAACCCACTTGTGTTTCACTCCATTACTATTCTGTAACCCACCTCCCTATCAAAATTTTAAAACTTATATACATTCACCAATAGTCTTGCCATAGAATCTCTCTTGCACCCCACATTTTTGTTTATTTTTTTTTTTTTAGTTACAACTTACGCATATGCAAGTAACAATAATATGCAAGTATTATAAAAGATTTAATTCCTAGAGTTAAAATCATCTCCTTCATTAATAAATAAGGAGTTATAAAAAAAAATTAGAACGGTTTTTATTGATAATCTTAATTACAGATATTATATATAAGGACAAATATACAAAATTATGCATGTTATATTATAATAATCATTCACACTTTAAGGGTATCATTTGATTAATTTATTTCAATTTAAATTTTGAACAAATCCTTCTATATATATATATATATAATCATTCTATTACATTCCTTCCAAAATGGCAAAATGATAGATAGTTTGATAGCCATCCAAACGTATCACAAAACAAATATCTTTTTTTATTTTTATGAAAAACAAAAATCTTTTAAATATCATAGGACATTTCACTTTTGTTATGTTTTTAGTTGATACCACTTCTATTTCTTGCAAAGTGACATTGTCTCCAAGTTCTTGTTCCACGTGTAATAGACAGTTTATTTAATTCAGTGTTAACCATAGCTATGTATCTTGTTAGACTTTGTTTCATAAAATTGCTAAAGAAACATGACTTTTTCTATACCTCTTGTTTCAAATTTAATTGACTTTCCTCTACTAATGGTTACATTCTAATGTCAACTCGTACTTTTGATTGGAAGATTACTGCATAAATTAAGCCTATGTGAGTGGACTCTGATTGGACTAGATATTGTGTATTGTTCTCCATTCAGCAATCAGCTAGAAAATCTTTAGGTTTCTAAAGCATGGAAGAAATAGGCAGTAGAAATCTAAAAGAGACATTTAGCACTTGTGTTGCATTAAATTTTGTAGAAATACAATGTAGCTTAGTATGAAAATAATACACATGAAAAATACTTAAAAAAAATTATGAGAATGGCATAATAATGTAATTAAAAATGTGCAATTCCTAGTGTTTGTACAATGCAGTTGTGCAATACTAATGATTAGGTACCCAGGCCATGAATATGAAAGAAGTGGCAGCACAATCTGCAAGCTGGCCAGCTTTAAAAGACTACAATGGGAGGTGTATGCATCCCTATAAAAGTAAATTTGTTACTTACAAAGCTTGAAGGTAGGCAAATAGATGGACACAATCATTTAGCTACTTGATGCTCTAGAAAGGTACACTGTATGGCTAAAAGTAGATTTTATCAATGCAAAAAAAAAAACAGATTCAATTATTGTGAAATTAAACATGAAAAAGCATTCAAATTTGGCTTTTAAATTTAGAAAACATGATTTCATTAGGTATTTTATGAGAAAACAGGGAACAATTTTTTAAATAGTGAACAAAAAATAATTTACGCAGAAAAGAGAGTGAACAATTTTTTAAATAATGCTGAACAGAAAATAATTTTATGCAGAATGCTAGAAATAGTTTATGCAGAAAACAGTGAACAATTTTTAAGAGAAAACAGTGAACAATTTTACTTAATGCAAAAAACAGATTTTATGAATGCAGTAAGCAGATTCGACTATACAGTAAACATGATGTCCAGAGAGCAAATTTTATTAATGTAGAAATAGATTTTATCAATGCAGAAAAATAAATTTGATTATTGTGAAATTTAAACATGAAAAAGCATTCAGATTTGGCTTTTAAAATTAGAAAACATGATTTCACTAGGTATTTTATGAGAAAACAGGGAACAATTTTTTAAATAGTGAACATAAAATAATTTATGCAGAAAAGAGAGTGAACAATTTTGTAAATAATGCTGAACAGAAAATAATTTTATGCAAAATGCTAGAAATAGTTTATGCAGAAAACAGTGAACAATTTTTATGAGAAAGCAGTGAACAATTTTACTTAATGCAAAAAACAATTTTTATGAATGTAGTAAGCAGATTCAAATATACAGTAAACATGATGTGTAGAGAGCAAATTTTATTAGTGTAGAAACAGATTTTATCAATGCAGAAAAACAAATTCATTCATTGTGAAATTTAAACATGAAAAAGCATTCAGATTTGGCTTTTAAAATTATAAAACACGATTTCAATAGGTGTTTTATGAGAAAATAGGGAACAATTTTTTAAATAGTGAACAGAAAATAATTTATGCAGAAAAGAGAGTGAACAATTTTGTAAATAATGCTGAACAGAAAATAATTTTATGCAAAATGCTAGAAATAGTTTATGCAGAAAACAATGAACAATTTTTATGAGAAAACAGTGAACAGTTTTACTTAATGCAAAAAATAGATTTTATGAACGCAGTAAGCAGATTCGAATATACAGTAAATATGATGTGCAGAGAGCAAATTTTATTAATGTAGAAATAGATTTTATCAATGCAGAAAAACAAATTCGTTCATTTTGAAATTTAAACATGAAAAAGCATTCAGATTTGGCTTTTAAAATTAGAAAACAAGATTTCACTAGGTGTTTTATGAGAAAACAGGGAACAATTTTTTAAATAGTGAACAAAAAATAATTTACGCAAAAAAGAGAGTGAATAATTTTTTAAAGAATGTTGAACAGTAAATAATTTTATGCAGAATACAGAAATAGTTTATGCAGAAAACAGAGAAAGATTTTTATGAGAAAACAGTGAATAGTTTTACTTAATGCAAAAAACAGATTTTATGAATGCAGTAAGCAAATTCGAACATACAGTGAACATGATGGGCAGAGTGCAAATTTTACTAATGTAGAAACAGATTTTATCAATGCAGAAAAATAGATTCGATTATTGTGAAATTCAAACATGAAAAAGCATTCAGATTTGGCGTTTCGATTTAGAAAACACGATTTCACTAGGTGTTTTATGAGAAAATAGTGAACAATTTTTTAAATAGTGAACAGAAAATAATTTACGCAGAAAAGAGAGTGAACAATTTTTTTAAATAATGTTAAATAAAAAATAATTTTATGCAAAATGCTAGAAATAGTTTATGCAGAAAACAGGGAACAATTTTTATGAGAAAACAGTGAATAGTTTTACTTAATGTAGAAATTAAATTCATATTTTGAAATTAAAATCTCTATATTTTACAATGCTTCTATTTAAATAAATAAAAATGTAAAAAAGCTACATATTTTTATGTTTGTTTGTCGATAATCCAAAAAAAAAAAAAAAGTTTACAAGGTACTCGAGCTTGGTGAGCTCAAGTACCGTAGAAAAAAAAAAAAAAAAAACAGCATTTTATTATAAAATGGTACTCAAGTCTGGTATACTCGAGTATTGTGTTGCATGGTACTCGAGTTTGGTAAGCTCGAGTACCACATAATTTTTTTTAATTGCCTAATTTCCACCTCAGCAGTGCCACGATGGCAAAACTTCTAGGAACTCGAGTTTCTTAAACTTGAGTACCATAAAAAGTGGTATTTCCCTAATAAGTTCCGAAACAATGCTTTTTTGCTACAAATTTCTGAAATGGTGGTATATGGCCATTTTGGCCTAAAGATCAACTTAAAACCATTGTTGCTCAATAGTGAGCTAGTTACAAGAGAGCATATGCTCAGCACATGCAACACATCATTCAAAGTAAGTTCCTTACCTGAAGTCATCTTCTCTTTCCTTCAAGCTTAGAGGCTGAAGAGTTACCCACCAATATTCACTTAAAACCTACCCAAATTTACTCAAAGCACAAACTACAATAGACTCGTACAATAGTAAAATAGTTTCCACTAATATAAACTTAATTATGTGATGCAATTGTTGTTGCTAATATCTTAATTATCGCAACTTCCCCGCATGAAAAAAAGTCTCTCATCATATGAATGACTATTCATAATTTCAACGCTAATATTAATTTGTTTTGTGTATATCAAAGATGGCACAGGTTGTCATTAATATAAGAATCATAAATATTATATTTCTTTTGACAACATATTAGCCTTGACAATATTGGTTATTGTTGCTAATACTAAACAAAAATATTAATATTTATATTTATTTTGGCTACATATCAACGATGGCATTGTTTTGTTTTATTTTCCTTTGGAGTATTATTGAGGGTTTTTACAAAAAATTGTCTATATAACAAATATATGTATTACAAAATTCCAAAATTTTAGACAATGATCTACTTAATTTGCCAACCATGTAAGTTGTAGCACTAATTGATAATACATGAATAAGATGTGAATATGAATATGAATTTATTTAAATTATTTATTATCATTACAAAGCTATGTGTAATATACAATAAAAATGTATAACAATAAAAATAAACATATAATGAAACATATGTATTGGGGATGAAGACTTACTAGTGGTCTGTTCTAGATAATTAGAGGCTTAGCGCATATTACAGATTTTGGTTTAGTCGTCCTTTGGACACTTAAAGACTTGGAAAATTGTTCAAGGAATCTGCATTTGCTTGGAATTGAAGGGCTAAGAATATTCAAAGTCCAATCAAGTATGGAAAAGATAGCAAATGAATTATGAATAGGAAATAATGACAAATTTAAGAATTACTAAGAAATCGAACACAACAGATGGGCCAGACTCATCTCTCCTCTCTTTGGCCAAAAGTCCAAGTAATGAGAAGAGATATTTGTATTGAAATATTAGTAGAATTATAATCAATAAAAAATTCTAATTGATACCAATAAAAGAAAATTCCCAACATACAAAGTCTTTTAACAACTTTAAGTCTTTAAACCCATTTGGGTTTATTGGATGTCATTCAAGCTATTCAATATTTTACTAAAAATTGAAATCATTTCAATTTATCTATAATCATTTAAGTTATAATTTTACTATACTAAAAAAATGAAGGAGGAATCTTCATGCTTAAAATAACTAATCAAAATTCATATAAAATGGGTTTAGATGTCGAAAGTTGGGACATTGAGTTTAATAGCTTTGAAATTTAAAGAATATTATTCATTTTCTCTTTGTGTAGCTCTTACTGGATTTTTCAAATGGATATTGGACCAGCAATTCCACGGACTTAGTACACTTAGAGGCTACTGTTAATTTAACATATTTGTGTCATTCTATCGGTTAGGTTCATAATTTTTTTTTAACTCTTGGTTTTAAGTAACATTTATATTTCCAATTTTAATTAATAGTGTTCAAATTATTGGATAATTTTATAATTGTTTTGTGTCATTTTGCTTTGGATTGTTATTAAGGTTTTTGATGAAATATTGTTCATTTGACAAATTTTCATATGTCGAAATTCTAGACTTTTAAGCAATGATGCATGTGATTTGTTATCATTTAAATCCTATTAGTGTAATGATGTAGTGTAATATACAACACAATATGTATAATCATAAAGATAAACACATAATGAAACAAATGTTTATTGAGTGCAAAGACGTGTTGATGGTCCGTTCTAGATAATTAGAGGATTAGCGCCTATTAGAGGTTTTGGGTGAGTGAACCTTTAGCCACTTGAAGACAGAACACTCATATTATAAGGGTTTAAAAAACTCAAACTCTAGTAAAAAAAGGTAGATAAGAGAAATGGCCTGTCGATATTGTATTTTTTTGGGTCTTGTTTAATGTGTTAAGAATTTCGATTTAAACCCTAAAAGGGTGAAAATCACGTTTTCAAAAACCAAAAATCCGGAACTATATATAAAAAAATCATATTTATCCTGATTGGATGATGGAACAAACCATTTTAACCATCCAAGATTTCAAAATCTCAAACTTACCATTTCTAGCTAAGTTTGACCAACCATGACTAACCATAATCGGGATTGGTAAAAAAGGTATACTTTTTGATTCGATCGTTGTAAACACCTCATTTTGAATCCCTTAGGACTCGAGGCTCCCAATCCCCAATTATGACATCACTTGAAGGTATAGGGTTGATTTAGGGTCTAATCTTGTGAATATTTAGCTTGAAGGATGTTTTGGTGAAAAAAAACCTGCAGGAAACCCTAAGTATGTGTGCGCATATTTCATGCATGCATATACAGAAAACATGCATACGCATACCCCATGTATGTGCATGCATGTAGGGTTCCCAAAACACCTGCATGGAAAGTTTTGATGAAAAATTGTGTAGAGTGAACCCCACATTTGCTGGGAGCTACCCTACACCCTTCTATGATCACTATAAAAAGGCCCAAAAGGTCTTTTTCCAAAAACACGCCGAATTCACTAAAAAATAGTGAATTAAAGAGGGAGTTTTTATTCTAAAACATCATAAAGTTAAAGTTTTACTTGGTTGAGACCTATTTTTGTCTTGACCTTCAAGTTTTAAGTTTACCAACCTTCTTGGTTTTGTCTCTCTCATTTTTGTTGTTTTGTTTGTTTTATTGCTTTATTATTTCCTTTGATATTTCTATTGTTAGTTTAGGTTGTTTAGTTTTCGTATTTGAAGCATAATAGGTTGCTTTTAGTTGTTGTTTTTTGTGCTGTTTTTGGATCTGAGTTTCTAGGCGTGTATGTGTGCGTATGCTTCATGCATGCATACGCATATTCATGCCCAAAAACCTATAATTAGGGTTCTTGATGTTTTATTTGTTTTTGTCTTGTTTTTCCTAACCACCTTTTTGCTTCCTTTTTCTCTCACTCTCTCTCACATTTTTTTTTTTAAAATCTATATTTTAGCTAAATTTTAAAAAGTTTTTCTTAACTACTTTCTGCCTCCTCCACATTAAAAAATAGCCTTTTTTTTTTTGGTTGATAAACTCTCTCTCTCTCTCTCTCTAGGGAAAAAAATTGTAGTAAATAAAGACATGGAGGTTTAACTTAATCCATTACCAAGTAGTTATCTAAAATTTTATCCAAAAAATAAAATGCAGTTATCCAAATTTAAAATTCCACCAAAACCCATTATGAAACACTAAAAATCCAAATTCAAAACTCAAAAATCTATCTCCAAACCCACTACTACAGTTATACATACCTTTTTTTCCCTTTATTTTTCATTCTACATGTCTCTCCATCTCTATCATCTTATCTTTCTTTTTCAAATTCTAAAAAATAAATCCAATCTTGCACATCTATTCTCGTATTCCCACTAATTTCAAAGGAATAAAATCACTCAAAACTCAATTAGGAAGGTATGAACATAACATTTGTTTTTAATAAATTTCATTATATTGCTTTCTCTTTCTCTAATTTCTCCATTAAAAAAAAAAAAAAGCCTCATATGTGAAGTGCGTGTGATCACAACATTACAACTTACCCTTATTTTAAACTGAAGGATTGAATGTATTAGAGAAATTTTAGGAGTTTTAGTTAATATTTCATTAAATTTGAAACAATCATTCCCACACCTAATTTCAGAAGTTGTTAACTTATATAATTGTGAGTGGTCATTGTAAAATAGTGGGTTGCATAAGGTAGAAAATATCTACTACTCATAGAGTCACAATCACACAGGTTAGCAAGTTGTGATATTGGGTGTATGATTGGTTATGTCTCTAGAATTACCAAATCACAATTACCATGACACCATACCACCAATTATCAAATTATTATCATTACTATTATCATCAGTATAAAAAATATCATAATATTTTAATTTCTTAAGTTTTAAGTTTTTAACTGTACCCAACTGAAAAATGTAGAATTTTAATCTCATCAATTTAATTCATACCATTATGACATGTTTTAACAAGCTCACAAATTCTATGTTGAAATAATTTTAATGATAATCAAGAAATTAAGAAAATAGGAAAAGCAAAAACCCTTCACTACCCCCCCCGGAAGTATTAGTAAATGACGTAAATACTCTTGGGTAAATGAATAGTAGTGTGATACTGACGAGTGAGTGAAAAGTGAAAACTCCTTGAGATCTCTGAAACCTTCCTTGACATTACCTTCATTTCCCTTGGAAAAATCAAATTCTCTCTCTCTCTCTCTCTCTCTCTTCAATTCCAACTACAATCACTGGAGGTAGCACCGACCACATCTCTCACCGCTTGACACGTCACACCCCAAAACCCACGTTACCCTACTTTAGGGCTTAACTTCTCCATCATCATCATCAACTACTGGATTCCTCACACTTGGTACATTCTCTCTTCTACCCCCATACACTCAAGTTTGAATTTTCACCCTTGAATTACTCATTTAATTACAATCGAACCATTGCTATATAACAACGTTGTTACTTTCTATTGAGCTTGTATTGGCAATCTTTGTTTGTATTTGGGCAAAATTTGCTAAATAGCATTTTTTTAAAGAAAAATATTAGATAAATAGCATGCGGTTGAAAGTATCTAGCAAGTTGGATTGTTTTTGAAACTCGAGTTTGTGAAACTTTAGTTCCATCTCAAAATCGAGTTTCCCAAACTCAATTTACTCTTGGATTAATCTGACATGGATTAAAAAAAAAAAAAAACATAGAGGTACTTGAGTTTACGAAACTCGAGTTTCTCTGATTTTTTTTTCCCTGTTTGGAACTCGAGTTCCTTGCAAGTAATTTTTATTTATTTATTAATGGAACTCGAGGTTACTACACTTGAGTTCCATGTGGTTTTTTTTTTAATTTTTAATTTTAATTTTTTATAATTTTTTAAAATCCACATAAGATGAATCCAAGAGTAAATCAAGTTTGGGAAACTCGATTTTGGGTTGGAACTCGAGTATCACAAACTCGAGTTCCAAAAACAGTCCAACTTACTAAATTGTTTCATCCGCATACTATTTTACTAATATTTTTCCAAAAATATGCTGTTTAGCAAATTTTGCCTTGTATTTGTGTACTATTTTCAGGAATAGTTTGAATGTGAGAAATTTGGATTTTCTTGGTGGCATTGTTGACATTGTTGTGGGTTCAAAATCACTGGGTGTGTTTGTAAATTGTAACTCACCAATCAGAATTACATATAAAAGCAACCATTTTTTTAGTGTAAGAGGAGAAATGGGGTTCTTTAAAAAAGCGGTCTTTTATAATCTTTGCCATTGTTGATTTTTTGATCAAAGATGCTATATTTGCTTAGGACTTAAAATTTGAAAAGCATATAGAGGCAATGGTGAAATCATTATATAAAAGATTGGGATTGTTTTTCATAGTGATTGATTCTCTTGCACCAATCATTATGTAGGGATTTTTGCTGTGTAATGTCATTATGAAATGCCTATCAAAATAAAAATTTCTAATTGATTGTAAGGCGAACCTAGCTCTGTGATCACGGGAAGTTTCAAAACACTTGAACGTATTAATTGGAAGCTTGAGATAAAAAGGATACGAGATAGCCGTTGAAGTATAAGATTGAGATAGAAAAGATACCAAAAATCATCTATAAGATGGTTTGGCTATATTTAGTGGAAAAGTTGTGCTTACATGAAAAGATGATCTGCTTTGGGGAGAAGGCATTACAAAGATAAGATGAAAGCTCACAAACATGGGTCAAAGTTGTGTGAGAAGACACACTAGTATATGATTTAATAGAGGATAATTCACTTAAAAAAAGAACTGATGTAGTTGAGCCCAATTACTAAGGTTTTAAGGTATTGTAGATTGAGCTTTGATGTTTCTAAAATTGTTGTGTGGCTTTGTGTCTCATATGGAGCAAAATTAATCAAGGCACAATTACGGGCAAGGAAAACCTCTGATAGATAATTGAAATCTTATGATGTTAGCTAGTGTTAAATTCAGTATGTAAACCCCCTCTCACTCTCTCTCTCCTTCTGGTGCTCTAAAGTTATATTTTTATATGTTTGCATCTAGGTTCTAGCTTTGAACTTATGATGGAAGTTCAAGATCACAATGAGCATAATGAAGAAAAAAAGATGCTTCCACCACCTGTTGGAACCTTTCAGACGCGTGAAGAACTTCTCAAACATGTTCATGACTTTGCCCAGACACAGGGTTATATGGTATCCATTAAGGATTCTTCAAAGGATAGGTATGTAACCATTGCTTGTGATAAAGGTGGTGTTTATCGTAAAAGGCTTGAGAATGGTGAAAGCATGCGTCAAAGAAAGACTGCTTCTCGGCTTACCAATTGTCCGTTCGAAGTTGTGGGCAAAAAGGATGATGACTTGTGGATGCTAACCATTAAGAATGGAGAACACAATCATGAACCTTCAAAAGATGTCTCTGATCACCCCTCCTCCGTCGTTTTAGTCGTTTTACTGAAGAGAAGGTGTTATTAATAAGAGAAATGACTGCAGCAGGTAAAAGGCCACGTCAGATTCTCAAAGCTTTAAGGCAACAAAATCCATGTCTTGTATCGGATTCAAGGAATGTTTACAATGTCAAAGCTAAGATCCGTCGAGAGAGTGAATCAGGTGAGGAATATCCAAGGTATTTTTTCATGATTCTTTCACTCTTCTATCCTTTTCTGTTCCAAATTCAACTTTATCTTGTTGGCTTGACACTTCTGTTTCGATGTGCATAAATCACTCTCAGGCTAAGTGGCAAATCTAACTGTTTTATAGGAGTCTACAGGGAAAGAAGGGGAAGGCAGTAAGGGGTACTGCATAAGTGCATTTAAGCTTAGGAATAGCGATGGGATGGTCAATGATATGGTTGATAATGTGATTTACTGTATATATCTACACAACAATACCTATCAAAAAATCTACACAACAATGTAATGTATAAGTTTTGACTTTTTGTCATTTTTTCAAATCATCATTTTAATTTAATTTTTAAAGTTACAAAAAATACTAAAACCATGTTAGTGTTAACTAATTAGAAATTTAGAATTCACTTTCCTTTGGATAAAACAAATTATGATAAAATTAGGTTTCATCTTCTTTAAACTAATTCTATTTAAATTGGGCTTTTTTTTTTCTTTTTCTTTTTTTGTTTTCAAAAATTTATCTAATTTAACTTATTTATAATAATTATTAATTAAATATGTATAATATATAGGAGTAAATATATTTTATTGAATTTTCTCATATGTTGCACAGATTAGGACTAGTTGTAAATATATTTTGGGTTGTATAGGGATTTGGACTTACAAGCCCAAAAGGCGGAGAAAAAAAGATCCACAGGTTTCACTTGCTAAAGTTTGACAGTGAAAAGAATGCAACAGGTCTATAAAAGAAGGTAAATTTCATGAGGCCGGATTTCGCGCAGTTTGTTTCAAAGTTCATGGGCCAAGGCCATGAGGCGAGGGACATAAACAAAAGTGTCACGGTTTAGATGGGTCGCCAGAGTTCATCCAGGGCCCAACTAATCGCCATTAATAATATCACCGATCATTTGCGTAATTCTGACTAGAAGAAATAATGGGCCACTTTTAATGTGACTTTTTTGAACACCCCAAAAAAGAATTGGGCCCACAAACACCCCTCTCTGCCTTCAAAAGAAAAAGATAAAAAAGAAATATCTCTGATGGATTGGTGGGCCTCTCCTTGTGTAAAAAGCTTCTACACCTTCACCTTCAAAACATCCTTATCTTCTTTATTTTTCTTTTTCCATTTTAGAGTACTCTAAAAACTAAAAATTATTGTTACTTATTAGAGATAATACAAAAATATTATTATTAGTTAGATTTTTTTTCCCTTTAATTTTTAATTTTGGAAAAGTCAATTTGAATTAAACAATAAAGATTATTTTGCAAGGATAAAACTTAGTATATCAGGTTTCACAATTAAATTTAAACAGTGTTTTCTTTTAATCAGAAAACTTAAATGTCTGCACACTTCTTTTTTTTTGGATTTAAATGGTAAAAAAAGTGGACAGCAAGGAGTGTTCTATTAGATAATGTCAAATTTAATGTGTTGAGGGTTTCATACGTGTGGTTTGACAATATGAAAGTAAGGAGTAACTAGTAAAATGAAAATCCGTACAATTCTCAAAGCGTATTTGAAGCCAAAAATAGTGGTTGTACGTACTTAATTTAAAACCTTGTCATCTACACAAGGAGGACGTTGATATATACATGCATCCTCCCCTCATGCATGCATAGGATAATTATTGCATGCATGTACACACTACACTACACACATGTAATGTTAATGCTAGAGGATTTGATTCGTTTTGCTCAGCCCCCCAAAAAAAAAAAGAAACCGAAACACTCACTGTCTGGTTCTCTTTGTGTGTGTGTATATATATATAAATGATAGTAGGCAAGAAAGTGGAGGCATCGTGTTCTTCGTCAGGTTCAATGGCCATGAACATGGACGGTTGTGGAAGCGGGGTCACGGGAGTGCAGGTGCAGCAAAATGGAGAAGATGGCCGCGTTATCGTGTCATCATTATTGAATGAAGAGGTGTACTTGGAGTTGGAGAGCAAAGCAGTGAGTGATACGAAGGCTTTAGCAGTTGAGCTCTGCCGCCACTTCTACTCGCTTGGCTGGCTTTCCGGCACTGGAGGCAGCTTCACTCTTAGAGTCCACCACCACCATGACGCCATTTCTACACCTTCCCATCTCATTGTCATGTCCCCTTCTGGTATGGAAACACTACTGTAACTCTCTCTCTCTCTACATATATATATATGCAAGCACGTGTGTTTACTGCCCATGTGCATGCACGTTGCTGTTGCATGTGTTTATGGTTGTACTACTAGTTTATTGCTTTCATTTTAGAGTATAAGTGCATCTTATGTAGGTGTTCAGAAGGAGAGAATGGTTCCAGAGGACATGTATGTGCTATCTTCGGATGGGTTTGTATTGACGACACCCGTTCTTAAGTCATATACCCATGCCGCTCCCAAGTGTACTGATTGTGCTCCTCTTTTCATGAAGGTAACTGCTGATTTTTTTTTTCCTCTCCCTTTCTTGAACTGTAATCTGCTCTAGGGACTTCCATCTCATTTGGAATATTAAATGGATGAAGTTTTCCTCCAAACTAAGTTAGAGCAGTGGTAGTAGTTTATAAAATTATCCATATGTATTAAATCGCATAATTGATTAAATTGTTTAAACAAGTCACAATTTTTAAGTAAGTCATGCAACTAAATATACATGTAGATAGTCTTACAAATTGCGACATAGTTGGTTGGAACTTTCCTCCAAAAAAATTTCTGTCCATATTGAATTGAGATTTTATAATTTCTATACCCTAAACAAATCCATGCAGCATAATTTCTTTGTTTTAGGGAAAGGCGTGATATTTTAGAGGGATCTTTGGCTTGCTTTTATGGTGTTGCAAGCCAAAGATTGTCATTAATCAGGAACATTACAGTAAAAGCACTTGTCAATGCATATGTGACGTAGTCAAGTGTTTATGGAGATTTCCTGGCGCCTACTAGTTTACCTTGCTGAGTTTGGCATGCCTTTTTTGTTTATACACCGTTCAATTATGGACATATCTATGCTGTATGAAGTGAAGAAAAAATGAGGATATGCCCCAATAAAAGATTTAGGTCCTTAGTAAAATATCTTTCCATGATCTTTGCATGTGTATCATTGTCAACTAGTAGAATAATAGAAGAGGTTTTTTCTTTTTTAAATACTTATGCGCAACAACTTTCGAATTGCGTTGGATGTTTGTTGAGAGTCATTAATAATGCAGGAACATTTTGGTTCTTTTTAGAAATGCAGACTATGCAGCAATTGTGTTCATTTGAGGCAGATCCTATCACCCATTAAGAAATTCTATCAACCATATTCAGGAAGGTTCTGATCCCTTAACATCTTTATCGAACAATTGGAATCTCTTGAGCTAAAACTCAGTTGATGATCCTCTATTTTAGTACAAAAACTTGCAACAAACTCTGCCAAATCTTTAGTTTCTCAACTCTCTGTTGAGTACCCTAAAATCCTTTATTTTCTTTTTCTATTATTTGGTTGATCTATCTAAAACTCATTCTTTCTATGTAGAGAATATGGTTTGTATATGGTCATAGTCATTGAACAGTAATTGATGGGCTGATAAATCATAAATATCGCTCTCTCTGTTCCTCAAAGATTGTTTGCGTTTCCCATTTGTCCCATTTGTCCCCTTTGAATGTTTGTCAAATTGAAAAGTCAAGGCTGATCTTCTTTCAGTTTCTTGCATTCTCTGCATGCCCAAGTCTTCTTATCCTCTGTTTTCATTGCTTTTAAAATTAAAACAATGGGGACAATGGTTTTAAAATCAGTAAAGGAGGAAGTATGTTTTTCACATACAATCTCTTCAAAATGTTGACTTTTTTATACGAGGAAAATATTTTGTAGCATGAAGGGAATATTACTGTTGTTGTTTAATTGCTTTTGCTCTTTGAGCAGTGATTATCCATCTTCTCTATGTTATTCAGGTATATGAGATGTGTAATGCTGGGGCTGTTATTCACAGTCATGGGATGGAGTCTTGTCTCATTACAATGATCAATCCTCTCTCCAAGGAATTTCGAGTAAACTTTTGAACGTTAGAAATTATTACTGGGAGTGAAAAATTCAATTCTTGCTTTTCCTTTTTTCTCTATGACTAATTTTTGTTTTTGTTTTCCCATTCATTTTAATTGATCAACTAATCAAATTGATATATTCTTTGTAGATTGTATTTGCATTTTGTTTGCCTTTGGTTTATTCTGACTTAGCCAAATAATTCGGAGGTTTTTGGCAACAGTGTTTTTGCAGAAATAAGACATTTATTTTAAGGAGTTCTGTAATCTCTCTGCTGTATTGAAAAGAGTGTTAATAATGTAGTGGTCAATCAAAATGTTAATATTTATATTTTTTGTTTATTAATAAAAAAATACAAATTTCAAGCAATGTATTGATATAGGTTTTGGACATTTATATTTTCGATATGAATAAAAATTTGGAGGGTGAGATTATGGACTCAAGACCCAAACTTACCGGTAAAGAAAAGACATTTATATTTTAGATATAAATTCAGGCATACACCTTGTTACATTTATCCCAATCTTCTAATGGATACAAGCCTTCATTTCCTACCTTGATATTTACTTTATAATTTTAATTTTTACTAATGCTAGTTTTGATATGTAAGAATTTAGTATGTTTTCATCTTTCAAGTAAGATTCAGATTTGATTCTAAGCTCATATTTTGTGTACGCATGATCTCATCGCCCTGTCACAATGTTGATTTTATGCATATAGTTACCAGTGATTTTCATTTTGCAAACGCGGCATTGATGATTTATACCAATTGGATAAAGAAATTGCTTATGACTTCCATATGTTATTTTAATTATTGTCTGGGAATTGAAACTTGCATGTGTTCTTTGCTATCTTTCCATCTAGTATTTCAGTTGAATCTTTGAGGCACTGTTTACCAGTTGTGAGCTTTTCCCATAATTTGCAGATAACTCATATGGAAATGATAAAAGGAATTTGTGGACATGGTTATCATGATGAGCTTGTGGTCCCTATTATTGAGAACACTGCCCATGAAGGGGAGCTCTTGGAATCTCTAACTGAAGCAGTACTTTTCTCTCTTTAAACTGAAGCTTCAAAACCATTTTAATAAATTGTGTAAACCACATTTTATGTTTTCGATTCATACTTTCTTGTATTTTATTGATGTCTTAGAAGTTTCTGATGAGTAATTTAGTTTGAAATTTCCTGCTGTCTAACAGTTAGATCTTTAATTAACTCCCTGTAATTGGTCACACTTGCTGGTCAAGACTGAGAATTTATTTGTCTTACAGATCAGAGCTTATCCCAAAACAACAGCTGTACTTGTACGCAACCATGGGGTGTTTATATGGGGAGACTCGTGGGTTAGTGCAAAGACTCAGGTCTGTCATAGCAAAAGGAAAATTCTTTAACCACATTGATTATGAATGTCCCAAACCTTTTGTTTAAATCCTCCTTTATTTATAGGTGAAAGATAAAACATTCCTGAAATCTACATATAACATATTTCTCCACTTGCAGAGATGATTTCTGAATTCCTTTGGGAACACAAGCTTATTGACCCTTTCTAATGATTGGAATCATTAGAAGGTTAGAATTATTGCAGATTTCATCAATGAACATGGAGCTTGGTCATGTTTGCCTTCCATGTTCCATGTGTTTTTGTTGTAATTCCAATAGTCTTATTGGATGTAACTCCCCTAAATGCTATGTAGGGGTGCTCACACGTTGGTTAGGCTCTCAACCTGAGCATGATCAGGTTTGAGACTTTAACATTGGATGCTGATCAATATCATTAGTGGCCTGTTTGGATGTTTTAAAAAGAAGGGGGAGTAGAGTAGAGGGAGGGAGAGTAATTCAATTACCTTGTTTGGAAGTTTTTAAAGAAAGGAGGGGGAGGGGTTTGGAGGGATTTCAACTACCTCTAACCCCTCATTTTTAATTCCTCCAAATTGGAGAGATTTGGAGGGAGAGTAAAGTAGGTAAATTATTGACCAAATAAATTCTCCAATTTACCCTTTCTAAATTAACAAAATTACAAACCGATTATATAAATAATGTTTGTTTGTTTCCTGAGAAAATTTAACAGGACAAATCTTCCCAGTGCTTTCTTACAAACCAAACACAATTTCTACTAAATTTAGTATCTTTACAGTTTCTATCCAATATTTTCTCAGCAACCAAACTCTATTTAAATCAAAACCTAACCTAGCTCCCACTGAACACGTCACAGCCTTCTTGGGTCTTCCCCATTGCAAAACCATTACATAAAACCCTAAACCCTGAGAAAGTTTCGCCGGAACTCAACTCGAGTGAGATCTAAGAACTTCGTGACATCGTGTTCAATGTTGGGGTCCAGCTTCTGGTGAACCTTGGCTCTGTGCAGGTTCACCTTGAACACATCAAACCTATAATCGTGCTTCTCTACGCTCCCATAGCTTTTCCCAAACCTCGCCTTGAAGCTCGAGAAGTGGTGCTCAGTGTGGAGGAGAAGATCGTCATCACTGTCCGATGACACCACTTGCTTGATCAAAAGATCATTGTTACCACCACTGCCGCCGTTGATTTCATTGGCGGATATGGTGGACGCGACCATAGAGAATAGGAGGAAGAGGCTGAAGAGAAAAGAGCGGTCCATTGTTGTTGTAAGCAAACACTGTGCTGTGAGTGTAGGTTTGGGTTTTGGGGTTGAAGGTGGCTGCTGCCCTGGGTGTTTGGGGAGTGAGAAACTGTGTGAATTGTTTGTTTCTCAGGAAAGTTGGGGAAATTGGAGGAGGTTTTTGATTTTTTATTATAATATTTTTTTGAGGTAATAAAAATTATTTTATAATAGTTAATAGTAGTTTTATACATTTATTAGTGGTATTTGATGGAATGAGAATTTTGATTAAATAATTATTTAATCTAATAAATTAATTATAAACCAATGTTGCAAGTCCATTTTCAAATAAGGGTAAACTTGTCTATTTAAATTATTTCTTCTCTTTTCCTTCATAATTTTTAAAATATCTAAACAAGAGAAAAGGTTAATTACTCCCTTTCCCTTTACTAATTTTAAAAACATCCAAATAAGGTAGATAATAACCATTCTCCTCTATTCTTCTTCCCTCTACTCTCCTCCTTCTTTAAACTTCCAAACAGGCCATAGGTAATTGACTGATGGTCTATTTTGGATTGATTGATGGGCCAGTCAGTTTCATTGGATGCCAGCGAGGGAAGAACAGACAGGCTACTGAACAAAACACCAACATGCTTTGATTTGTGCACAAATGATATAATCATATCAACCAAGGTGAAAGTTGATGGAATAGAACTTGGCTGGATTCAGCAACAGTTGCTAGGGAATTGGTGGAGAATCTGGAGATCGTGTAAAAGCATGTTTGACAGGAAGGGGAGGCAACTGAGAGAGTGAGAGAGGTGGGGTAAATCCGTAAATGGAAAGATAAGGATGGTTGGGAGGGACATGTGTCCAAAGATTAGAGGGGGTGGTGAAATCTCATGCACCCAATGAGATTAAGCCATGTTCGCAGCAAACAACGTTAAAAGGATTGGTTGGATCAGATTCTTCAGTTCAAACTCCGACATCCGACAGAATTTTGGGTCTCACATTTAAGATTTGTTCCTGCTGACCCATTTAGTAAAACTTCCTAAAATCTATTGGGTTGGGTGGTTTTGTCAGGTGGGGCTAATTGTTGAGCACCTCTAATGTTAATATGTTATGTTAAGATGGATAAGTAGAAATAAATGGAATGTTGGGATTTGAAATGAGGAAATTCAATTAAAGATAGAGGTGACTTCTATTGATGAGGGAACAAAAAATGGTAGAGGAAGACAAAAATAACATTAAAAGAAGTGGTTAAAAAGGACATGTTAATTAAGGAAGGAGTAGAGACTCTATTTTGTTAGATTTGATGGATTCTTGTACTTTTCTTTAGATTTGATGGATTCTTGTGCTTTGATAGAACATATTTGAACTAACTATGCTCTCTAACTGGCTCGATTACAACTAAGTTCTTAATTATCAGATCTTGACTGTTGAAAATTGATAGTAATCATGTTCTTTTCCCCTAATTCATAAGTTGCTATATCAGGCTGAATGTTATCATTATCTCTTTGATGCTGCTATCAAGCTTCATCAGTTGGGGTTGGATTGGTCTACTCCAAGTCATGGTCCCATTTGCAATGTCAGTGGATTTTGGGGATGCAGTGGGAATTTTAGCAGAGCACTGAAGACTGGGGCTTTGAGTTTGGATGACATGATTGAACCTTCCCAAGTAAGTTTGGGATGCTCTCTCCGTCCAAGAAGGAATATTAGGATTAACAGTTTCCCAATACTGTTATCTTGCATTACGCTAGTAGCTCATTGAGGTGGGAGATTGTTTTCTTTCTTTCTTGGTATCATATATATTTTCCTTTTAATCTCGTGCTATTTATTGTGCAGCACTGTGTGCTTCTTGACATTGAAGGGACAACAACTCCTGCATCTTTTGTTAGTGATGTTCTTTTCCCCTATGCCCATGATAATGTGGGAAAGCATTTAGCTGCCACATATGACAGTGAAGAAGCTCAAAATGATATCAATTTGCTGCGTTCTCAAGTAAGATTCTTTTGCTCTCATTTGTTGTCTTCAACTTTGTGGTACTTATTCTTTTGCGATGTGGTGCACATGTTTTATAGGTTTCCCCACCATGTGTGCAGACGATGCAAATATAGGAAAATGTATGCATTACATAGTTCATTACATAGTTTGTGCTACTCCACCTTAATCTATGGTTGGTTCAATGAAATAATAATTTATTTACTTCTGGCTGTTTTACTTTTCCTACCCCCCCCCCCCCCCCCCCCCCCCCACAACCAAAAAATAAATAAAAAGAAAAACGAAAAGGAAAATCGTGGACCAAAAAATCTCAATGGATATAGTAGCATGTTTACCTAATTCCATATATTTGGCATTTCGCAAGTGCATGTGAATCTTTCTCATGCTGAGAGAGAGAGAGTATGGGGTCACTAGTGATTGTTTGTGATGAATGTATATTTGATGCTGGGCCAAAAAAAAAAAAAAAAAATTGCAAATATTAGATCAACTTTTGTCAATGGTTTCAGCAAATTTAGCTTTTCTTGGGCAGGTTCAAATTGATTGGGAACAAGGTGTTATTGGTGCTGTGCCAATCCCGCTAGATCATGTTGGGAAAGAGTTGGTGATTGCATCTCTGGCTGCTAATGTGACTGCGATGATTAGGGCTGATAGGGAAGTCACTTCCCTGAAACAACTGCAGGTAAGTTTACTCTAGGTGTAATCTTATGGGTCTCTCTTTTGAACCTAGATTGTGTTCTCAACATGCTACTACATGTCCAGGGTCATATTTGGAGAACTGGATTCCAAAGCAATGAGTTTGTGGCTATTGTATTTGATGATGTAGCAGAAGCTCTTGCGAGGTGGCATGCTTCAGGCACAAAGGTGCATCCTGACTAATGAAACTTCTCCTGAATCTAGCATTCTAGCTCTAAGAATACCCAATATTTGTTGTTGAACGGTTTTGACTCCTACAATGATTGTAAATTACATGTCTCCATTAATTCACTTATCAGATTCATTGACTCCAAAAACAGTACTTTTTTTTTGAAGTGAAAATCATAGGATATCCTTGTTTGTATAATAATGAAACAAGTGTCAATATATACATATACATATATATATATTTGACTTCATTTTCACTTTAGCACTTTGCTGTTCTTCACCATCAGATACATAGAGCTGGAGCTTGTGCTTGAGAACATGCTACTGGTGACTTATAATGCCCTTGTTGGGGTTTCTTGAATACAATCTAAGCTACACTCACTAAGTTATTTCTGTTCTTTATAAAAGCTGATTATTTACCTCCAGAACAGTTTTTTCTTTGGTGTCTAAATTTTAAGCTGCTAATATACTACACATCATTAAATGTGAGGATAACTATCGTTTCTCCCTCTTGTTTAAGGTGTACATATACTCTAGTGTTATTAGGGAGGCTCAACAGCTTCTATTTGCCAATTCTAACTATGGTGACTTGAAAAAATACTTATGTGGATTCTTTGATACCACGGTGGGGTATGTTTTCTTAATGCATCTTCCTGTTTTCAGATATTGATTTTTTTTTTTGTTCGTAATCGAGTAAAGTTCATCTCATAACCTTATGTGCAGAAACAAAAAAGAGACACGTAGCTACGTTGAGATTTTGAAAACAGTGGGAATAGATAGGCCTGCAGACATGTTATTTGTGACAGATGATTTCCGAGAAGCCGTGGCTGCAGCTGCTGCAGGTAATGAGTTGCTTGTGGCTTTAAAATTAATTTACTTTCATACTTGTGCTCTGTGTGGCAAATTGTACTTATTTATATTGAGTTTGCCCCTTACTTTATTAGTATGAGACTTGAAAGTTGTAGATCAAGATTGCAAATTCACCTGGTTTTAAGTTTTAACGGGCTGGGGTTTGGCATAGTGTGAGTAATCATTTTTTTTTTTTTTTAATTGTTCTCCTTTTGGAATTACTCTGTATATTATTTTTTTTCTACATACTTTTGCTTAATATTAAGCAAAAGTATGTAGAAAATTCTTAATTCTAAATTTTGATTTTTTAAATAAAAAATTCAGCAGTTTATTTTGTATTAAATTCACTTGATAATATGAAATCTAGTTTTGATGAGAGAACTTATTCAAGTGAGATATATGAGGCCCCTTAAGCTTTTGCTATTACTCTTCATCTGTTTTTATTTTATTTTAAATCATCGTTGAGAATCACTATATAGTATCTTTGTTTCACACTATGTTTCAGGTTTGGAAGTGATACTGTCCATCCGACCTGGAAATGGATCTCTGCCACAGAATCATGGGTTCAGAACAATTGAATCGTTGCTGGAAATCCAGCACTGATATATCTATATAAAAAAATGAGAGTTTGAGTGGTATTGTTTTTCACATAGATGGCGGTTTTGTCGAGTTATTCTGGTTTTGTTACTCAGTCAATACCACTGAGAATTTTTTACTATTTTATGGATGGAGGGAGAGTTTGGTCTTTGGCGATACGTACTGTGAGAGGAGGGAGAGAGAGTGCGAAGAGTGAGAGAATTATATTATACTGTAAAAAAATGGTGATTGGACGTGATTTGATAGGTGAATAGTTTAACTAATAGAACTTTAATTACTTTATTACCCATATCTATATGGATAGTGCAAGGCATTGTGAGTTTTTATTTTTTTTTAATACTTACTCCAGTGACTCCTAAATCCCAATGATTCCACGGAAGATGGTTTTATTTTGTCTGATTATTATTATTATTATATTTTTTTGACTTGAAAACAAACGCAACTTTTCTTAATTTTTTTTATTGAATATAAATTTGACAAATTTATTGGTGGATTATATTTTTTTAATCAATATACTAACAAAAGTATGTGGTGTAATAGATTATGAGGTCACTTTTTTACCTCTAAAAGCATTTATAAATTACATAATCTTAAAGTTTTTTGGTCTTTTCATTTTTGAAACTTCAGCAACCACTCTTGCTCACTCACTACTCTCAATTGTTTATCTCTCTTGCGTTCAGCTAACTCATTTCTTTCAACACTGAAGGTATTTTTATTTTTATTTTCCTTCATCATTATTTGTTAAATTAGTATATAGCATTGTGTTTTGTAGTTGAGAAAGTAGCTAACGAATTAGATTGTTTGGGCCCACCTCTAACATTACTTTTTTACCTACCAATAATAGTCTGTTGCCGATGATTTGTTATAAAATTGTTGTGAAAGTGTTGTGAACCTAATATTTCTCTTTAATAGAATTGTTGTTTACTTTTAAATATTATATTTCTTGTGCCAACAATAATTATGGTTACCTGTAATTGCTTTTGGTGATGAACACCTTACACGTTTTTTGCATTTTCGTATCTAAGGATCAAGGTAATTAGGTTTAGGCAATTCTGTGACAATATCATTTGATAAATACAGTTAATAGATCTAGCTGACTTTGCATTTAAGTACTTCACTAAACATTTTATTTTAAGAAAGTTAACTTTTATTGAAGCAAGTTTTACATGCATTGTGTGGAATACAAGTAAAAGCCCATTGTGTAGAATTCAAACAAAGGTTTGTGCGAATGAAGGATATTCATACACCAGAGAGAAGCACATCGTGATCATAGAAATGATTGTTATCACTCCAGTAGCAATGATAGCAACTTTAGATTAAATTCAGCTTGGAGGTCTTGTATTTGCTCACTATTATATGTTGTAGTAACTGTAGATTTTTGGTTATGTTTGTGATATTAATCACTCATGCACACCAAGCTATTGTTGTATATAGATTATTAGTGTTCATTCTAAATTATATAGAGAAATTAATTTTTAATTAAAAAATGATATGAGAGAATCATAATATTTTTATTATTAATATTCTCTAACAATAATTTACACGTGCCTTGCACGTGCTTCAAAACTAGTCTTGTTAAAATATCACAGTAACCTTTTGTTTTTCTTATGCATAATATGATTTATTTCCTTGTTATTGTTGCATTCATTATTATGTGTATGTGAAAGTGCAATGGTGGAGTCAAGATTTCACTTTATGGGAGGGCAAGATTAAAAGATAAGATCAAAGCAAAATTAATTTAAATAACATTGACTAATATTATTAAAAAAATAAATAAACAATTATATAAATGTCATAGAAAATTTAATATAAATGTAAATAACTAGATTAAATCGATATGCTACTTTGTCAAATCGTCTTTGTAGAAAATTATGACAATTGGTTGGTAAGGTCTTTGTTAAATTGTCTTTATAGAAAATTATGATTAATTGGTTGGTAAGATCTTTATGAATTAAAAATTATGATTGCTTATTGATTATGAATTAAAAACAAATTGAAATTAACATTTAGAATAATAAATGTAAAAATAGAATTAGTCATGCCAAGACAACATTTTCTAAGGGATCAATCCCTTCACCAAAATAACTTAGAAAAGAGTTTGACAAAGACCATCTTGCTAAGACATGTGTAGCTTTGTTAGCATTCCTATACACCCAATTAAACTCCAGCCGGTCAAATCTTGCACAACAAAATTAACAGTTCTCTAGTGCACTAATTTGGATCTATTGGTCACTACCTCAACTCAAGTTTTGGAATTACCCTCAATTACCACATTCCAAAGCTACTTTTGACCCGCTAATTCCACTGCCCACAAAAAAGCTTTGGCTTCCACTTGAATAGGGACCTTAGTATTCACTTTTTTTGAGAAGGCGAATAAGCTACACTATAAGTCACATTCCATGGGTGCATGTAGGAGCTATGCTTCATACATGATTTTGATATCAAGTTCAACATGACATAAAATGACCATGAATGACAACATTCAGGAGAAAAAGTTTTGTCTTAAAAAGTTTAAAACTTAGAGCTTGCCTTGAACTATGGACAATGACAATGCCTCAAGAGTCAAGGTTAAGTTATGTACATTTGATTTACGAAACTTAAGGTCAAAGGTACAATTATCAAATGACATGCACCCACTATTATCCTCTGGCTCACAAATCAAACTTTAAAGTATCTTCTCTCTCAACCATGGCATTCACCCACTATTATATTATGCTATATGATTCTCATATGAAATATTTCCAGATTCATTCATACGTGAATCTTTCAAACCAAAATTCGCTAACGAATTAAGACAAATAAATAGCTTTCGTTGAGAGCTTTCATTTGTTCCACTATATTTTCTGCTATATGATGCCATTGTTTCAAGCAATGCTTAGCTTCATTAAAAGTCACACATAACTAAGTATATACTTTGAAGAGCATTACAAACTATGAAAAAAAAAAAAAAAACCTATTATAAAAGCTTGTAAACTAAACAAATTTGTCTGATAATGGGCTAAATTCATAATTTTCCTATTTTTTTTGGTTTATTTGTTTTTGAATATGATCTTTTCAAGGATAAGTAACAACACTCATATGGAATGCTATATCTTAGCTATTGATGAATATTTACCGCTTTTGAGTGCCATCCCCCATATTAGATTTAAGTAAATACTATCTCTCTATATTTACCAATTGAGAAACTAAATATATTTTTAATTTTTAATTGATAAATCTCATCTACCTAACTGTATAAAAACTTGTATTAAAATCTGGTCATTGTTACTATATTTTTTTTTTTGGAGAAGTGGTCATTGTTACTAATTGTATAACTAAATTCAACTATATATTTTTTCATTATAGATCTTATCTTATGCAATATGAAAAATTTCAAGAAATACCACTTTCAACTTAGTGTCTCCAAAAAATAAGTCATGTACATTCGACTTGGAAGAAAAAGAACTATTGGTCTTGCCCAATCATACCCTTATATTCTTACCACAAATAATTGGATTACTAGCTTTGTTTATTGTTGAGATGCAACCCAAAACAAAAAAAGGCATATGACAACAACAAAATTAATAATAAATAAAATCTCCAAATAGCATTATAATGAAGTATTGTTTCCAAAAGCCATATTTTTCAAATTCATATGGTTGCTTATTTTAATCCTTATACGGGATTTAAGTTTCATTTATACATTTGAATTTTGATATTGTTAAATTCAATGGTTAGTTATGAAGCAAAAGAGTTGTTAACTGTAAAAAAGATATGTGAGAAAAGGAATTGACAATGTTTCATAAGTCAATGAATATGAATAGAAAAGGGGCTGCAAGTTTACTTACAAATCTATTTGTTGTGCATTGGAGGGTTGCCAGTGTGTTGTTAAGAGTTGTTTTCTGATGGTAGCAAGTGGTTAGGGGTTGAGATTATATTTAGAGAAACATTTGAGAGAGAGAGAGAGAGAGAGAGAGAGAGAGAGAGAGAGAGAGAGAGAGAGAGAGAGAGAGAGAGAGAGAGAGAGAGAGAGAGAGAGAGAGAGGGTCTACATAGAAGTGTCCAGCTGAAATATTCTTGTTTAGGTTATTTTTGTGGTCTTCTTGGTTTTTGTATTAGGTGTTAATGTATTATTTATTTTGGCACAAAAAATTTCAAAAATTTAGATGGGATATATGGTGCAAAATTGAGAATCCAATTAAAATGGGAGAGAACTGAACAATAACAAACGGGAGAGGAGCCCACCCCTTTCATCAGTATAAAAATTGTAGTCTCTTTGGTTTTCACAATTTGGCAGCAAAATCAAGAAAACTTTTAATTATACAATAACTCACTTGACCAAAAAAAAAAAAAAAGAAGACACGTGGCGCAAAATTGAAAATCCAATTAAGATCTAATTGGATTTTCTCTTAGCTTCACCTATTATTATACATACATACATATATATATATATATATATATATAGAAGTGTAAGCTAATACCATGTATATTTTGAACATCTTTTTAAAAAAATGTATAATTTGAATCGTATAATTGTGATTTTTTAAAATTGTACCCGTGCATATGTACATGGCTTCACACTAGTTGTTATAATAATTAACAAGATTTCTTAGTGAGGTCAAGGGGGGCAATTGTCCCCTCTTGGCTACCCCTGCCTCCACTAGTGTGCATAGGAAATGCAACTCTACTATGCATCCAAGAAAAGGTAACCACTTAGCGTAAGGAGATTGTAGCTACTTGGCATAACCACGATCATGCCACTTTATTATGCATCCAATAAAAGGTAACCACTTGGCACAAGGAGACCATAGTTGCTTGGCATAACCAGATCTCTAAGACCTAATTTTTATTATGCAGTATATAATATAACTAGCCGTTAATTTGTACAACACATAAAAAAGTTAGGGAAAAAAATATTAATAGATGCTACATATTTTACTAAGTATTAATAAATAAAATATTAAACTAGAAAATTTGTAGAAAAGAACTTAGCCAGCAATCTTGTAATTCAATTGGTAGCTTCTAATATTTTCAATGGGGACATCTAAGAAAATTATTAGATGCTCCCAAACTGCAGTAATGTGGTGTTTCATTCTTTTACATTCATGGTAGACTTTCATGAATTTTGAAAGTTTAATAAGTGTATAAAACACCTTGAACGTTTAGACCCCCAATTTACAAATTACCAATTCAAGCTTAATATCAAACAATTAATGTGCGGAAAATGAACATAAGCTTAATACAGAATTGATAAACAATCTAAACAAAATAAATTCACATCCACAGTAGAAATTAAATGGAAAAAATTAAGGGAAGAGAGATGCAAACACAAGGACAACACTCGATGTGTTATCGAAGAGGAAACCGAAGCCCTCGGCGTAAAACTTCTCCGCTGCCCTCCAAGCGGTAAACAATCTACTAAAGAATGTAGTTGGGATACATGAACAGCATAAGACTCTCCAAGCCTAATCTATCCAATGTATCTAAGCCCTCCAAGCTTCTACTCCAACGAGGTTACACCGAACCTATTTCTTCTTTAACTTGTCGGATTCTGCTACTTGACCATAGCATCTACCAATATGAAATTGGTCCATTCTTAACTGCTTCCCAAACACCAAATAGCCTCCTCACATATATGGGTATGGTAAGAAAAAATTTTGGTAATGTACCTCTCAAGGATTTGACAATGAAGAGGAAGAGAGTAGAGGAATTTGAAGAGTCTCTATATGAAGATTGTGGATGAATCAATCTTGTTTTTCTCTAGGATTTCTCTCTCAAAATTCTCTCTGGAAGCTCTCTAAAAATCGTGGGTATAAGGGTATATATATAGTAGGGTAAGAAGGAATGTGAAAAGTTAGTTTTTTCCAAACAGGGTGTTCTGGCAACTTGACCTCGCGACTGGGTTGAGTCGCAAGTTAACGGCCTGGCCAGCTTGGGACTTTTGTCCTGTAGTGCAACAGCTGGCGTGACTCTTTAACTTCTGACATGCTTGACATGTGTGCACCTTTTTGGCGGCTTGCAAGCCGTGAGCTACCCGCGAGATCCAGTCACGAGTCCATACTTCTTTGCACAATCTTGAGCATTTCTTCACACTCTCTCACACACTACCCTTACATGATTCCCACCTAAATACAGAGTTACTAATTGCTAAAATACAAGCAAATTTGGCACGGAATAAAGCCAACAAGATGGCTGATAAAATTCAACCTTACAAATTTAATTAATAAGATACACCATGAATGTGAGAGAATGAAGTAACTCGTCATTGTGCTCCAACAACACCTAATAGTACATGCTTAAAATCTTCCCACCCTCGTTATAACAAGAAATAATAGGCTTTCACAAGTTTACATGATAATATTAAGTAAAAAAAAAATTATTATTATTATTACATAAATCTAATTTTTTTTGGGAAAATTACAATTTACCATCTTAAACTAAATCCAGATTACACTTTGCACTCTAAATTTTTCGAATGCATGTTTTGCACCTAAATTATGACCCTTGTTATAATTTGCATCCTAACGTTAAGTTTGCCATTAACTTGGATGAAAAAGTATGACATCACGTGAAAAGACTCAATTGCCCATTTTCTCAATCCTTAAAAACAAAGGAAATATTACATACACTTTACTACCCTAAACCGTACTCTTAATTATACTTTGTACCCAAAATTTTGGATTTCCATCCAAATTAACAGCAAACTTGAAGTTGGGGTGCAAAGTGTAACAAATGTTATAGTTTAAGGTGTAAAACATGCATTCGAAAAGTTTAAAATACAAAGTGTAATTTGGGGTATAGTTTAGGGTAATAAAATATAATTTCTCCCCTTTTTTGATAGGTAGTGAAGAAAGGAAAGGTTGTGTTTGAAACACACATATGAAATATCACAAAGGATGTCGTTACTATTGTGTATATATTAGATTGAATGAGCCAAACAAAAGCGATTGATGGTTATTTTTGGGTAGCTAGTGTTTGTTACACACACCTTATTACACACAAATTTGTGTGTAAATTTTTAAACTAATATCGTGACTTGTTTTAAAAATTTTGTACTCACAGTTTGGTGTAATAGGGTGCATAGGAGTATTTATCCTTTGATTAGAGACGTAGAAAACATGGTTATCACTTATTTGGACAGCCTACGTGAAGACCTGGACAGTTATTGTCAAATACTTCATACATAAATATACTAAGACCAATAAGAATTGGAAAACGCTAAGCTCCCATCGATCAAATGATGATCCTCACCGGCTTTATTGGAGGGAGCAGCATTTACATCACTGATAAATGCATTTTTTTCGTTTTCATTGAAAACGATCTTTCTTCTCTGTATGGCTTATTCAATTTTTTCTTTTTGGAGAAACAACTTATTCAACCTAATATGTCTAACATTAGAAGTAAAAAAAACAAAGAAGAGTGTTAGGACATATGTGTTTCACATGTTAAAAACATATGTCATGATTTTATATAATTGGCTTATCCTTTGACAAAACGCACTTTACTTGTATTTGGGTAGATTTAGAATGTGTTTAAATACTTCAAGAAATCATGTTTCAAGATCAAGTGTTGAAGCCTTTAAGTCTATCCAAGAAAACAAGTTGATAGTGCAAATTCATTAAAGCTCGACAGCTGGCTCGACAGCTGGCTCGACAGCTGTATCTATTGAGCTTAAGAAAGCTGTTCAAAGTTTAGTGTGCTCGACACCTTCTATCTGTCGAGGTTTAAGATTTTCAGAATTCAAATATGATTTTCTTGGGATCCGTGAATATGTCTTTGGACCTTCTTTTCTCCTAACCCTAGACATATAAAAAGATTGTTTTAAGGGCCGTCAAACAGTTCACAAGTTACACAAGTTTTGAGCAAACTCTGTTCAATCAAATTGTGACTGGAGACGAAGTTCTTGCCCTAGTTCATCTCTTTCTTTTGAAGAAGTTGCGTGTATGTGCACCGTAGGGTTTTGTGACCAAGCATCTTCTTGATCTTCATCGTGTGGATGAACTGAAGAATTTTGCAACTAACAACCTTCTTAGTTGGTGATTGAAGTCGCGTACTAGGATTCGCGCAATTGGTTAGTCACGTACTTGGGAGTCGTGCATTAGAAAGGGGAACTGTCACTACAGAATAAGTCCAATTGGGTATTGGGGTAAGGGTTCAACTGTAGGTTGGTAAGGTACTTGGGATTCCTTTACTTGTAACCGCTTGTTGTGATAATAGTGGAGTTTCGGGAGTGGTGACCTGAAAATCATCCGGTGGGATTTTTGCCATTAGGTTTTCCCCATTCGTAAACAAATCACTGTGTTATTTATTTTTCCGCTGCATAATTAGTTTATTGGTGATTTGTTTGTGCTACCACGCATTTGCATGATAAATTGATTAATTAATAACTTGGCTAATTAATTAATTAATTAATTTCTATCACAAGGGACCATTCAGTTTGTGGCCTATCAAGTGGTATCAGAGCAGACACACTCTGATTAGGGTTTAATCTTTGCTGTGTTGATCCATTGACCCCTGTTTGTCATGGATAGAGGACAGTCATTAATCATACCTCCTTTATTTGATTGCATTAACTATACATACTGAAAAGTACGCATGAGAGCTTTCTTGTAGTCTCTAGATGAGAAAGTGTGGCAAGTTGTGGAGATAGGCTGGACTAAGCCTACAGAAGCACCAGCCGACTGGGATGATGCCAAGATTAAGGCGGAAAACGTCAACAGCAGAGCATTGAATGCATTGTTCAGTGTAGTCACCAATGAGGAGTTCAAGAAGATATCCTCAACTGAAACTACCAAGGAGGCTTGGACTATCCTCCAAACAACCTATGAGGGTACAAAGGCTGTAAAAGATTCAAAATTTCAGAGGCTCACTACAAGCTTTGAAGAGATAAAAGTGGAGGAGGATGAGTCTTTCGATGAGTTTTATGCCAAACTAAAGTACATAGTGAACTCAGCCTTCAATCTTGGGGAAACCATTCCTGAACCCAAGATTGTAAGGAAGGTGCTCAGATCTCTACCTAAGAGATGTCATACCCAGATCACAGCAATAGAGGAATAAAAGGATATTGATAAGATTTCTTTGACTGAGCTGGTTGAAAACTTGCAGACCTACGAGCTAGGGTTGACTAGAATTGGCAAGACAGGTAAAGGCAAGAGCATGGTACTGAAGGCCAAGAGCAGTGAGACAGATGAATCTTTTGATGATGAAGATTCCAAGATGAAGTCCTACATCACCAGGTAGTTCAAAAAGTTTATGAAGAACGCCAATGGAAAGGGTTTCGACAAGGATCGCCAGCAATCCAGTTCTTCTTAGTTTAAAGGCCAAGACAAAGGGAAGAAGGATGCTAAGGAAGGTGGTCAGTACACTGTTCCCGCTGGACCTAAGTGCTTTGGGTGTCAAGGCTTCAGTCACATGAAGCATGAGTGTCCTACATACCTTAAGAGCATTGGGAAAAGCAAGGCACTTGCTGTTACCCTGAGTGACACCGAGCCTGAGGATGATTCCGACAATGAGGATGACAGAATCTTAAATGCCTTCACAGCCATTGTTGATCCTACTGATGGGATTGTTGAAGATGTGGTTGAAGAGGAGGAATTGGTGGAATCAAAATTTGAGAAGATGGATGATCAAGATGACATCCATACAGCCTATGAGAAGTTGTACAAGCTTTTTGAGAAGCATGAGAAACTATATAATCTAACCACCAAGAAGCTCAGTGATGTGGAACTTGATCGTGAGGAGCTTTCCACAAAGTTTGATGAAGCAAATTAGACTATTGGAGTACTGAGGTTCGAGAACAATTTCTTGGCTGAGAAGACCAAGAAGCTTGAAGCGGAGCTGTTTCAAGTCAGAGCTCAATTGGATAGGACTTCAAGTGCAAAGCTTGATGAGATGGTCAACATTCAAAAATCTACTTCAGATCGAACAGGTTTAGGGTATGGTTTTTCTTCCTCTAATACTGCTTCTACTAGTACTACTGTTTTTGTTCCTCCTACTAGTAATATAAAAATTGAAAACAATGAGATTAAAACTGAATTAGCTAGTAAGAACATAGATAAGGGTAAATCTATCTTAGGAGCACCCCCGAAACTTGAGAAGAAAGATTTTAAAAACCCTTGGGCTAAGAAGGCTAACTCTCAAAAGCCTAAACAAAAGAAGCAGCATCTCTGTCATCATTGTGGAGCTGCCAGTCATATTCGACCAAATTGCTACAAGTGGCTTGCCACTCAACAGAGCAACGACATGATAGCATTTGGGAACCAGAATCAACTTCAATCCTCTCTACCTCCCCTTGGAGATCTTCTCAAAGCCCTCATGTTCCTTTCGAACTTGAACGATTTTTCTCCCCTACTGCTGGCTTAAGGGTTTAATCAAAGGAAGGGTTCTTCTAGGGTGTGGAAGGAAAATGGCTCCAAGTGATTCTGTCACTTTTCTCTCTCTCTTCTTGTTTTTGTGTGCATTACTTATGTGTTTTGCTTTCAAGTTTTGAGTTAGTCTAGTTTTTATACTTTGGGTGTTTAACATGTTTTTGTTTGGTTATTTTTCAGTATTGCTTTGTTTTGTTTTTCATATAAAAAAAAAAATTGAAAAATCAGAAAAATACAAAAACAGTGTGTGTTTTGTGTATATTGGTACTTGTGTACCTTGGATGGCCATTGAAACAAAGTTTTCTAAACTTTGTATTATTTGTAGCTTAGATGAGCATCTCTATGCACAACTAAAAAAGTGAGCTTTGTGACTCGTGTTTGTGATGAGTAAGATTAAGTTGTCTTTTATACTTAACACTCATATCACTCTTTCTGACGGGAAGGACTAGAAAATCCTAAGAGAAAGGTATAAATAATCATCTCACCACTATTGCTCGCTAATCATAATATGGCACCTGTATGCTTCGGCATAACAAAAGTGCAGTGTCAATGACATTTGTGTGCCTAGGTATAGCAAAATTGGAATGTCAAATATCATTGGGTATTTCTTTTCTCTCTCTAATATGCTCATGCATGATATGCTTAAAAGAAAAATACGCAAAGAAAAATCAAAAGCAAAAAGATCAAATATGTTTTGAAAATGATTACAAGTGTGTATTCTAGGAGATGTGAGAGTTATAGGATGTACCTCGAAGGTGATAGTCCCTATCAAGCAGTTATGATTATGTGTGAGTTAAAGTGATTTTCTTATATCTCAAATCATCATAACATGTATACACATATGCAATTTTGCAATGTTTTTCACACACAACACGCAATATTCTTTGCTATTCTTGATACATGTGCAGGTACAATGTGATTTGGCCATCACAAGGTTTTACATGTGTTAATGTACGCTCACTAAACTGTTTTGACTTGTTTTTGAAATTTAAAATTAGTTAGACTTGTTTAGTGTGTGTGTGTGTGTTTTTGAGGATCTATGTGCTTAATATGTTGTTTGGATTGTTGGTTGAGTTACATGTTGGATTGCATTCATGTTTGTGTTTTTCTCATCTCGAAAAACTGTTTTTAAAAGCTGGCTCGATACCTCCTCGATACCTTGCTGTCTGTCGAGCTTCTTCAACTTTTTCTAATCGCAATCCCGACAGCTTCTCGATACTTGGTGGATCAATCAAGAATGGGTCTGCATCCTCGATAGCTTCTCAACACCTGGTGGATCGATCGAGCTTCTGTTCTTGATTCTGTTAAGTTGTTCCTCAACACCTCCTCGATACCTCAGCTGTCAACGATCATTTTCTCGACACCTCCCTCGACAGGTGTCTCGATACCTCTCGACACCTGCATCTGTCGAGATTTACTGTTGGCACTATTTAAGCTCCCTGTGCGATCCGGTTTTCATTTCATTCGATCTCTCTCTCTCTCGATACTTCTCTGTTTTCTCTCCCAAACTCTCTCATCTCACTCTCTTAACTGTTCCTCAAGGTTTTTTCAAGTTTTTTCAAGTTTTTCTTCACTTGGTAAGCTTCTAATCCTTTCATATTCATGCATTTCATGTTTTGAAGCCTAGATTTTGGGGTTTTTGAAAAATTGATGAGTTATTATTGAAATTTTGGGATGGATTTTCACTTAAATGAGTTTAAAACCTCATACATTGCATCACATTAGCATTATAATGGTATTGTCATGCATTTAGATATGTGCTATCTGTTTGTGTGCTGATAAGTTTGGATTGGGCTGAGCCCATGATGCAATTTCTTTTGTATGTCACGTGTTCATGCATTTCCCATGCATATGTACTCTTTTTCAATATACTTGTTATATTTGAATTTGCTTGGGACTTTTCTAATTGTTGTTGTTTTTTTTTTCTCTCCCTCTCTGTTTGTTTACGATAGTCGTGTCTATGGCACCTAAGCGTAAATCCACTCCTGCACGGAACCCTCTTCGTTCCGGTGCTTCTTCATCATCTGATCCTACTTTATCTCATATCCGGTTCCGTGATGATGATGCCTTTAAGGCATTTTCAGAGAACTTTTCTAGACGAGGCATTCATTCAGAATGCCAAGTCGTTCTGTCGGACTTTGCCGACACCGACCTTCCCTCTGTCATTCACAGTAGGGGATGGGAGTCACTGTGTGACGTCCTAGTCACCTGTCTTCTCGTGCTTATCCAGGAGTTTTACTCCAACATGCACGAGATTGATCGTTCAATACCTCTTTTCTTCACTCGCGTTCGAGGTATGCGTATTCCTATCACACCGTAACTTGTTGCGGATGTGCTTCAGGTCCCTAGGATAGAGTTTCCTGACTATCCTAGTTGTGAGCGTTTGAGGACTGTGTTTAGGGATGAGTTCATATCTGCTTTTTGTGAGTGCCCTTCTGCTTGGGGTAAGCATCTGTTTACACCATGTCGACCTTTTGCTAAAGGTCCTAGATTCATGAACATGGTGATGACCTTTGTTTTGCATCCACTCTCTCACTATAACTCCATTACAGAGCCTCGTGCTCGATTTTTGTTGTCACTTCTTGAGCATCTTCCTATAGATTTCCCTTCTCATTTCATTCTGTCTATTATAGATGTTCATCTAGATTCGACGTCCCATGATAAACTCATCTTTCCTTCCACCATCACGAGGATCTTACGCCATTTTTTCGTTCCTTTTCCCTCTTCCGACCATTTTACCGTCATGTGTGCCATAGATTACGCTACCGTTAAACGAAGCGAGGCCCAGCTTCGATCATGGCAGTCGGATTCAGCAACTCCTTCCTCCCGTTCAGCTCCATCCACATCCGCTCCTCCCTCTTCTTCGGGTGATGTGACTTTAGGAGACATCATGGCGTAGCTGCAGCACATGGATGCTCGCCTAGATACACTCTCTACAAAGTTGTATCAGGTGAACGTTTGTGTCGGTTGTATTGCACGGCGACAGGCATCCATGGGTGGTTTTGCTTTTGAGCCTACTCCTTCATCACCCTCTCCTGTGGCTTCTGATTCTGAGGATGAGGATGATGATGATGGTGATGACGATGATGCTTCGGATGATGCTAATGGAGATGCTAGCTCTACCGATGAGATGTCTACTTGACACTCTTACTCTTTGTCACTCGTGACAAAAAGAGGGAATAGTTTTGGTATAAGAGTAGTCTATCTTAGGGGGAGAGTTAGTATAGGACCTTTTTGTTAGGGGGAGTGTTGATACATTTTGAGGGATGTAGTGAGGACAGTATGTATCTTTTTTTTTTCTTTCTTTTTAGATACATTACTCTTGTGCATGAGGTCTTGTGACCATTTATTGACATACATTGTACTTATCTCTTTCTTTATATTGATGTATGTTTTTTCTTTCACCTACCCCTTCATATGTTGTTACTTTTCTCCCTTAATACACATATTTCTTATACTTGTATGCAATCTATTATTCCTGTTTCACACAAAGATACCTTGATGAGTTTTGTTTTAAAGCGTTTTAGAAATACAGGTTGTCAAAGTCTACTTGTCATAAACTCTCTTCTTGCAAAGTTTTTCAAGAGTTTATGTTTTTCAAGAGTTTATGTTAGGATAGATTTTATTGTATTCAACAAGTGAATATGAGATGAGTGATTTATGACTTCTCTTATATGTTCATTTGTTTGTTGTGGTTTTGTCACGGATTGCCAAATGGGGAGATTGTTAGGACATATGTGTTTCACATGTTAAGAACATATGTCATGATTTTATGTAATTGGCTTATCCTTTGACAAAACGCACTTTACTTGTATTTGGGTAGATTTAGGATGTGTTTAAATACTTCAAAAAACCAT